>NC_090437.1:78009181-78312211 GCF_031143425.1 Pleurodeles waltl | reverse complement strand
GGTCTGTGAGGGGGGTCCATGGATTGTTGTGGTATGCAGGGCTTGGTATTGGGATGGGTGGGTTGTGATAGTGGGGTATGTGTGAGATGGTGGAGTGTTGGGAGTAAGGGTGAGGGTGGGGGTATGTGTTGGCATGCAGGTTGGGGGGATAGTAGTAAAGGTTTGACTGTCCAGAGTCCAGTCCTCCTGCTAATCCTGCCAGGCCCTCAGGAGGCATGATCGCCAAGACTTACTCCTCCCATGTTGTTAGTTGTGGGGGAGGAGGTGGGGGTCCACCGCCAGTCCTCTGTACGGCTACCTGGTGTCTTGCAACCACGGAATGCACCATCCCTGTAGGTCGTTCCACCTCTTCCTGATGTCATCCTTTATTCTGGGGTGCTGTTCCACGGCGCTGACCCTGTCCACAAGTCTCTGCCATAGCTCCATCTTCCTTGCAATGGACGTCTGCTGCAACTGTGATCCGAATAGCTGTGGCTCTACCCGGATGATTTCCTCCACCATGACCATTAGCTCCTCCTCTGAAAACCTGGGGTGTCTTTGGGGTGCCATGGATGTGGTGTGAGTGATGTGTGTGAGGGTGTGTGGCATGATGTATTGTGGTGTGAGGTGCGTGGACGGTGTATGGGTGATGATGTTTTGTGCCTCTGATTGAGAGGGTGCTCCTGGCTTGTATCTCTCTGCTTGATATCTTTTTTTTCGCTGTATGGTGTTGTGGGTGGGTGTTTTATATTGGATTGGCTGTGTAGGTGTGGTTTTTGTATGTGTGTCAGGTGTGTGTAGTTTGAATTGTCCAATGTGGTATAGTTTTGTAAGTGTGTGTGTATTTTGAGCGCGGCGGTGTGTACCGCCAATGGTTTACCACGGTTGAAAGACCGCCGCGGTGATTCGTGGGTCGTGATACTGTGGGCGTATTCCTGTTGGCGTAACGGTGTGGGTTTTGCTATCACCAATTTATCACTGACCTTTGGTCTGGCAGACTTGTGTGGGTGTCTGTGTAGTGGCAGATTTCTTAGTGTGGGTCATAATACCCGTAGCGAAATACCGCCGCGGTCACGGTATGTTGCGGCCGCCAGCATTGCTGTAGGCAGCATTTACCACCGGGTTGTAATGAGGGCCTAAGTTATATATTCCCATGTGAAAAAGCAATGGGAGGCCCGAGGCTTCGTCCAAATGACATCTCATGTGCACAACTCATGGCCCGAGCGGTCATTCTGTTTGAAATAGTATATACGGTGTACCATAGAGGCCTAGCCTACCCTGCTGTAGAACCACAGGGCACAAAAAGCAGAACATGCCATGCACCAGTCTCCACTTTTTTTCTGTGGACAGAAGAGACCGATGCGCCATTCAAAACTGACCGCAGAACTGCCAACTAACACAATGCAAACCGTTTATTACACAGTTTTGGCTCCCTTCACATTGTCACCAACGAGGAGCCAAAATCACACAGTGGCAAGGAAAACAAACTGAAAACCAATGCAAATAGTGGATATGCAACTCCTTCTTGGAGGCTGTAAGCAGCCAATGTCCATCGAGAGGAGTGAAATCATCCTATGACATCACTGACAGTCTCAATGACTCTTTTTTTAGCAAGCGCTTTGACCCCTAGTAAGTATTGTGGGCTTTTAACCACACCCAGCTAATGTCCATCACTTTCATTCCTACCTGGGCTTGCCTTTCAAAAATCACTTGATGTCATTGGTAAATGCTATACGTTTCTACTGCTTTGAGACTGTTTTGTCACGCCTTGCAGACTGACCCTGTTACATGAATTATTGCACGACTGCCGATATACTTCAGTGTGAGGGAGCTACCTTTAATTTCTTTTGTCTGCGCTCCATGGCTTTCGACGATTTACACATATTTTTGACTGTCGTTCATGCCTCTCGAAGATGACAGCTAGCATGACGAAACACTCGCAATATGTGTATTTACTGTAGAGGAACATTAGAAATCGTCTTGAAAGGAAAAAAGCATGGGGCATTAAACACATTAGTTTCTACTTTACCCCAGTGAGAAATGCATCACACATCTTTTCAGCTAACAATCCCTCTGTTTGAGGAATTCAGTGTTCTGCAAGCACTGCCTTTAATTGGCACGTAGGGTCCCTTTTCAATCACTTTTGACTTTTGGATCTCAATGAGGGAAGTTGAATGGATAAAAGCTCTGTCCATGGGCATGCTATGTCAAAATAGCTTGCATGGCCCACTAGGATCTTTTCACAATTCTGCAGGTTTTGAATAGCCAATAGGGAAGTTGGCTTACAACAGAACAGACACCTTCTATAATGAATGCTCATATGTTACCATCCAGGGTCTTAACTCAACTGGTGAATGCAATTCATTGCTTTGTAAAGAGCAGACTCAGGAAGTGAGGACTTAAATGTTGATCATATTATTATGTTAAACCTGGTCTTGTGACGGTATTCATTGCCCTAAAGACTGACTACTTGAGCTGTGTAAAGACTCAGATTTACTAAGTTTAAATGGAATCCAGGACAGAGGTATTTGGAACAACCCTTCAAGTCAAAGTTACTGACTGCTGTGGTTTGGCAAGTTGATGTTATCTTTCCCACGATCTCAGTGCCATGGGACCTTAATAACACAGCAGAATTGAAAGAAGAATGCTGTTCCTTTTTCAATATGCAATAACTAGGATTTACAAATGTCCATGGCATTACTTTATGGTTTACTATTTTATAGTTCAGGAGTCCAAACTTCCACTAGACAAAAGCACATTCTCTCTCCAGAAATAATATAAATCATCAGAGTTATTTTGACATTTTTACATTCGAAGCACTTTGTGATTTGCCTAGCACACATTATTTGCATCAGGCATATTATCCATTTGGGCTTCCTTATTATGAAACCAGGCTTACACTAGACAAAATTACAGTCTCTCTCCAGGAAGAACATTAATCACCAGAGGTACTTTGACATTTTTACATTCTATGCACTTTGTGATTTGCCTAGTACACGTTCTTTGCAGCAGACACGTTAACCCTCTGCGCTGCCTTATTATGACTCCAGGTTCCACTAGCTAAAACAAGTTCTCTCTCCAGAAAGAACATTAATCACCAGAGTTATTTTGACATTTTTATATTATATGCACTTTGTGATCTGCCTAATACATGTTCTTTACAGCAGGCACATTAACCCTCTCCCCTACCTTATGATGAATCCAAGCTTCCTCTAGACAAAAATATATTCTCTCTCCAAAACGAACATTATTCATCAGAGTTACTTTAACATTTTTACATTATATGCACTCTGTGATGTTTTTGCAGCAGGCATAGTAACCCTCTGTGCTACCTTATAATGAGTCCAAGCTTCCACTAGATAAAACTATGTTCTCTCTCCAGACAGAACATTATTCACCAGAGTTATTTTGACATTTTTACATTATATACACTGTGTGATCTGCCTGGTACACGTTCTTTGCAGCAGGCATATTAACCCTCTGAGCTACATATAGCCCAATATAGCTTTTTTTAAAGGTAAATCAGCTTTATTAAAATCAAAATACATATGGGTTACATACTAACAATACAAGATATCTGTCACACTGATAATGATATAATTTTAAAAAAGAATTATAAAAGCTGTTTAACATTTTAAAAGTATAAAAAGGGGAAGAAACAATGAAAACGGAAAAAGACCATTTACAATGCAAAAGATGCATTGGATCTTCAACAGTTAAATAAAAGAAAAAAAGTAATATTCAAAAAGGCATAAATGTAAGCTAAATTAAAATTCACTCAAGAACAGAGAAAATAAAGAATTCATGGTGGCTTAAAGTTCTCAGATAATGTACAATTAGTAGAATTACAAGCAACCGCATTAAGATAATCAGTCAAAGGTAACCAGTACAAATCTCTATTTATGGGAGGGCAGCATAAAGAGGTAAAAGCAATATCTAGTCTATGGTAGTGACAAACATTATTCCACCAAGCTTTATAGGAAATATTGGATGAATTTTTCCAATTGAGAGTAATTTGTTGAAAGGCCAGAGCTAACATGAGATCCAACAATTTTAAATTATCATCATCTGAAACAATGTCCGCAGAGAGACTACCTAAAAAAAGCACCAGCAGAGATAATTGGGATTGCAAATGAAAAATGCAGGAAAGCTGACACCAAACTTTTCTCCAAAAAGAGACAGTAGGAGGACATTCAAAAAGGATATGCATAAGATCTCCCTTTGGGCTATCGCAGGACCAGCAACTTGAAGTGGAGGATACAGAACCTTTTGCTATAGTAGAAGGGGTCAAATAAAGTCTGTGATAAAGAAAGAAAAGTGACTGTGTGGTAGAAGCTGATCTGGATATTTTATAAGATCGATGCCACACCTTATTCCAAAAAGAAACAGTCCATGTAGATCCCAAATCCAATTCCCATTGAGATTCAATTTTAGATTTAGGACGCGTCAAAACAGGAGACTGAAAAAGTTTATAGATATTTGATGCCTTAGGATACGAGATAAGAAAGGAGGACAAAGAAAAGGGTAATTCCTAAAAAGAAGAAGGGGAAGGCAAGGAAAGAAGTACATCAAGAATAATATTAATAAGAAGAAGATATTTAGGCATAAATGAAATGGGAGAATGAAATAGAAGTTGGAATTGTGAAAAATAAAGTGGAGTATTATTGGAGAATAAATCTTTGACCCAAACTATATTTCTTTGTTGCCAGGATTTCCAAAATATGGGTTTTTTATTAATAGTGATAAGACAATTATGCCAAATAGGGGAATTCAGAAAAGAGGAATGAGAAACAGATGGAGGTAAATAATGAGAACGCAGAAGAGAACAAGTATGTTTAAGAAGCAGAGAGGAGATAAGTGAAATATTATAGGAAAAGGATACCACCTCACTAGGGGAAAAAGGCAAAAGAAAAGAACACTCAATATCCAACCATAATGGAGTAAACCTAGATTCTGACAGGGAGACCCACCTAGAAGCCTGACGCAAACAAAAGGATTTGTGATACAATCTAAAATCAGGAAAATTGACTCCTCCCTCCTGTTTAGAATGGCGAAGATGACTAAGAGAAATTCTAGATTTCTTATTAGTCCAGAGGAATTTAGACAATCTGGAGTCCAATTGTGTAAAAAAGGTACCAGGTAAAGGAAGCGGAATCATGGATACGATATATAAAATGTTAGGAGAAATCATCATTTTAATGGAGTCAAGACGACCCCGCCATGATAAAAATAAGGGATTCCAAGCCAGAATCGATCTATCAACTTTCTCTAAAGCCTCTGAAATATTTACTTCAATAGACTTTTTAATGGATGAAGTGAACCAAATGCCTATATATATAATCTTGGAAGAATTCCAGTGAAAACCAGTGATACTAAACGATGCTTTAAAACAAAATTTTGTTAGAGGAAGGATTTCAGTTTTATCCGAATTTATCTTATAACCTGAAATCAAGGAAAAATCCTCAATTTCCCGAAGTAGAGACGGAATCGAGAGCTCAGCGTTTGAGATATGGAAAAGTATATCATCTGCATACGCCGTTAATTTTAAATGTTTCTCGCCATACTGGAAACCTTCGATTTTAATGTTATTTCTAATACTGGATAAAAAGGGCACAAGAGCTAGAATAAATAGGAGAGAGCGGACACCCTTGACGTACACCTCGGCGTAATACAAAATATTGAGACAATTTCCCATTTACCAATATTGATGCCATTGGAGATTGATAAAGCAAAGAGATAAATGAAATGAAATGAGGCCCTAAACCATACCAGGCTAAAGCTTTTAATAGAAAAGACCAGTCTAACCGGTCAAACGCTTTCTCAGCATCTATGGAAATTGCCGCTAAAGAATACAACAGAGCGGGAGCTTTGCTGAGTACATTAAAGAATGTTCTAGAATTGTCAGAAGCAAGTCTACCTTTGACAAAACCCGTTTGTTCCTTACTTATCAGCGCATGTAAAAGGTTATCAAGACGTAGGGCTAATAATTTAGCAAAGATTTTATAATCTGTATTGAGAAGAGAGATTGGTCTAAAATGTTTACAGAAAGTATGATCCTTACCGTCCTTTGGAATTAGGCAAATCGAAGCTTCCTGAAATGTGCCCCCTGTAGAGCCAGAACCCATGAAGAATTGGAAAAGCTGAAAAAGTTTGGGAAGTAACATGTCAGAAAAATGTTTAAAAAAAATCCACTGTAAATCCATCTGGACCAGGAGTTTTTTTTTTTTTTAGAGATTGAAGGGCTCTAAAAATTTCTAACAAAGTAATATCTGCTTCAAGTGAAGCAGCATCAATCAGTGTCTTATTAGGGTTTGGAATATTCTTTAAATAATCATCAATCTGTAAGGGGGTCGGGACTGACTCAGGAGTATAAAGTGCCTGATAATAATTATCAAATCCAGCTAAAATATCTTCATCCTTTAAAAGGGACTCACCAGTATCTGAAACTATAGACTTCACATTATTGCGTTGCTTTCGAACTTTTAAATAATTAGCCAGAAGCTTCCCCGCTCTATTTCGACCTCCATAATAACGGGCAGTACTACGTAGAAGAAAAGAGGAAGCATTATCCGTTGCAATTTTGTTAAATTGCAGTTTTGCTTGAATAAGTTCTTGTATATTAAAATTGGAGGAGGAAGAATAATACTGATGTTCTAAGCGTTTAATTTTGAGAAGCAGTGCCTGATGCTGGACATTGAAAGTTTTCTTTTTATTAGAAACAAAATTTATTTTAATTTAATTTAATTTACCACGAGCCGCAGCCTTAAACGAATCCCATAACAATTGTGGAGAAACGTGAGAATCTTCATTAAATCGAAAAAAATTGTCCGCAAAGGCAACAAAGGAATTGGAAAATTTAGAATCAAGTAATAAAGAATTATTAAAATGCCACCTATTGGACTTGGGATGCACCAGGAGCAAGTCAAAATCTGTAATGACTGGGGCATGATCAGATTTTAGCATTGGTTCAATGGAGGAGTTAATAAGGTTTTGGGATAATGATTTAGAAACAAAAATATGGTCAAGTCTAGATAATGAGCCATGTGGTGGAGAATAAAACAAAAAATCGCTATTATCAGGACTACAAGTTCTCCATGAGTCAATTAAATTACATTGTGAGAAAAATGCCTTAAATTGTTCATGCATTATATGGGGAGAAAATCTAATTACAGATTGCCTATCTATAAAGGGATCAAGAATTTGATTGCAATCCCCTCCAATAAGAAGAAAATCATCATTATAATGCAAACATTGTTTAGTAATATTGGGCCAGAAAAGATAATCTGAATTATTTGGACCATAAATATTGCCAATAGTCATTGTAATCCCATTAATACTGAGCCTCACAAAGAGCCACCTGCTATCAGAATCCGAATCTTGCAAAATAACATTAACTGATAATTTTTTATGGCAAAGCACAATTACACCATTTGTCTTTGTAGACGAAGGTGAAGTAAAAACATTGCCCACCCAGCCTTTTTTGAGTTTCAGAGCTTCAGAATCCATCAAATGGGTCTCTTGTAGAAGAACCGAGTCTGGATTATATTTAGATAAGTGGGATAAGATTCTCTGCATTTTGATTGGATTAATGAAACCTTTGACATTCCAAGTAACAACCCTGAATTTACGTTACATAACCACATATATACACGAAAGGACTTGTACCATAAATAACTGAAAATACACATACGCGAAAAGAAAACAGTAAAAACAAAAGGAGAGAAGAGTAAAGGGAAAACAGCAGGAAAAAGGATGGAAAATAGTCAAGAAAAAAAGAAGAGACAGTACATGTCAAATAAAGAAGACTGCAAAAACATACCTGAGATGAATGAACAATAGGGTAGGGGTGGTGACGGCACAGACTGAAGACGGCAGAGCAAGGGAACGGAACGCATCAACGGACAACGGTTACGAGCAAAAATAATGATTATAGAACACCAGGAACCTGTGAAAAGAAAACAATACATTAACAAAAAAGGGTCTGTAGTCACAGCAATATAATATACTGTATAAACTGCATATGAAGGACCATCAATTATAACGCAGTAGTAATGAAAGGGCATAATAAATTAAGAAATGTATATAGTCAACGTGTAGGAGGACCAGCTATTTCCATAGAATGTGTAGAGTGTAGTCGAAGAAAATCATGAAGAACTGCAGGAGAGGTAAATTAAGTGGTCTTGTTTTGATATGTCACTTTGAACAAACACGGATGGAATCATCCAAAACGAGCTCCCAAGTCACGAAGCTGTGGACGAAGATCCAAAAACTCTTTCCTCCTGTCTGCTGTAGCTTTGGACACATCCTGTGAGATGAAGATTTTACTTCCCTGCCAAGAAATTTGTTTTTTGGCTTTTGCAGCGTTAAGAATTTTCAATAAGTCAGGAAATTCAAGAAAGAAAATAATCACGCCTCTTGGTTTAGATGTGGAGGAATGCGGAGAACGATGACCAATGCGGTGTGCTCTTTGGATGTTCAGTACTGTAAAAGATGGTAGACCCACCAACTGTGGAAAGAATGAGGTAAAAAATGAAATTGGGTCACTCCCTTCAAGACCCTCCGGTAATCCATAAAGGCGAAGATTAGTGCGTCTATTTCTGTTTTTCAAATCCTCCATAAGAGTCTTCAAGGTTGCCACTTTCTTCTCCAAACTAATAATTTTACGTGTTTCATCCTGCACGTCGCTGACTCTTTGTTCCAAAGCAGAGACTCTCACTTCCATTTGAGACCACCTAGAATCAAGATTTTGTATCCGAGAATTAGTTTCTTCGATAAAAGGACGCAATGCGTGTATTTCGTCAAGCACAAGTTCAAGAGAGATCATGAGGGAGATTTTACTGGTGAAGGTGGGTCCCGTTTGACCCTCTTATAAGTGGATGTAGAAATGTTCTGAGGAACTTTAGGCGAAGAAGAAGATGAGGAAGACATCTTTGATATGGAAGAAGAAGACGCTGCAGCAGAAGTGTCCAGTTGTAAAAAGTGCGAAAGTTTGTCAGCTGAGGAGGACTAATGCGACAGAGATTTTATTTTCTTTAGTTTGCCCATATAAAAATAAAAAGCCTTCAATAAGGAAGCAAGTGACACAGGAATTCCAAAAATGTGTTAACGAAACAGCAAAAATAAATAACCAGGCTTGCGCAAAAAAGAAAGTCAAATATTCAAAAAAGTATAATGTAATGGTGAGCAAAGTTAGTCAAAATGGCCGCCCTCATGAGGAGAAGTAAGAAAAAGTAATTACAGAGTCAGGAAATAAGCTAGGCAGCCCAAAAAACGATAAAAATGCTCACCAAAACATCCCATAGTTGTTCGTAGTGAAACAACATTAAAAAGATGCAAAAAAAACAGCTCAGGCGGTAGAAACTCGCCTGACAATGCGCGGAGCTCCGTAATCAGGCAGCCATCTTTGTTGGCGGCCCAATATAGCTTCAAAATTATGTTTCCTCCATATTTAGTGCTTTAACATTTATATGCAGCAGCCGTGTTACTGCATAGCACTTTAAAGCTAATTTCTGCTTTGAAGATGTTTGGCTTTTTTGGCCTCCAAAAATAATGATTTATTGGTTTGAACACAATATTACATTGCTAAAATCCTTAAAAAATACCTTTGAAATGTGTGCACTGTAGCCGCTTCCCAACCCTGTGCAAGCAGCCAACCCAGCTCATGAGCTGTTGCTGCAGTCCATGATGAAAACAGTCAGGAAAGGTGCTGAAATCCTGGCTTTGTCGTGTTTTTACTGTGAAATACTTCTATTCAAGAGGGCATTCCATCTATAATATTGTAAATTTGGAAGCCAGCCCTTGGAGTAGTGTTCATAGAGCTGTCCAGCTCCCTAGTTCAAAACATGATTCGCTCATTTAGTTTATTTTTCTGCTTTGCATTCTAGGGCTTGTAGTTTTATTTTTATACCGTGATACAAGCTGGAAACCAGCCCTTGGAGTAGTATTAGTAGAGTTGTCCAGATCCCTAGTTTGATGCGAGAGTCCCTCATTTAATTTATGTTTCTGCTTTGTATTCTGGGACTTTCAGTTTTATTTTTATAATGTGAGACAAGCTGCAAATACGAAGCAGAAACCTGACTAGATGAGCTACACACATTTGTGTCTGTGAAACTTGAGCTGTATGTACGTGTATTTATAAAACTAACCTCGTGGAGAGCTTACAGTTGATTATGCTGTACAGTGGTCAATATTTTATAACTAATATTTCAGTTCAAGACTGACTGAGAATCATTAATATCATGTGAGATGGCTCTTCTCAAGCGTGTGAAAAATCATGGGTGTTTTGTTCGACTCCTCAGACTGAAGTAAAGGGACAGTGATCCAGTAAGCAAGCATTTTACGAGTAATATTATTTATTCACTGCCCCACGGGGAATGTCGCCTGTACCAACCGCTGAGTAAATATGTTTTTCACCTGGGAGTAGTTTGTGTTTTAAGGGCCTTGTTTAAAACATATTCCAGTAGGTCTACTGGCCCTTTAGTTATATGCAGGGCCACTGGAATTGTGTGGCAGAAAGGACCAAAATATGTGGCAGGGTTGACCAATTAATGTGGCAAAAAAAGTCCAGTTATGAATTTACAATGCAAATAGCTCCAACTCAAGTAAATGCGAGACCTATTGCATCGCAAATGTTTGCGTTTATTTTTAAGGTGGTGGAGGCTTGGTGAGTGTCAGAGTACCTCTTAGGTAGCTCTCGCACGTGGACCTGCTCCCTCCAAAGCCCAGCAGCCTCTTCACACAGAGAAGTTAATTTATAAATTAGCAGGTATAATGAGGGTTAATTTTTGCCAGGATTCAGGTAAAACACAAGCACTGGATTAAGCATTGGGCTGAAAGAAAGTGGAAACGTTGGAAAATGGGACAGTGGCAATTGAAGGGCATGATTGTTCAGTGCCTAATTCGTAAAAGAATGAGTGTCTGCACCTGCGCCTGCGCCCAAAGCACTACTCAGAAGCCCGGGCCCAATGCAATTAAATGTTGGCCTGCCTGAATGCCAATGCTGCTTAGTGCTGAATTCACGTTATGCCTAATTAATCCACTACCAGACACTCCCTGCCTATATATATCACTTTAACCTGTCTCTGCATTCCATTTTTGTGATGGTTTTTCCATCTTCCTCTTACTTTGTGTTTCCATTTTGTTTGTTTTTCTTAGCCTTCCTTGCGGAAAATGTGTCATGCAGAAAAATAAGTGCTGGTACCCAAAAATCACTCATGAAAATCATCAGCTCAAATTGTGAACGTTACACCACACAACAGACTTTGGTCAAATTCTTTGTACAGGATAGCTTTGGCTATGCTATCTATTGCTTTCCTCTTTATCTACGGTCCTAGTAGTCGTGGTTGGGTCCTGGGGTTCTCTGCTGGAACCTGTTGGGAGCACATCTCAGTAATCTTTGTTGATAAGACTGGTAAGCCTGCTAGCGCAGGTCTTTTAATAAAAATATCAATGAGTGTTCATGTATTTTGAGTAATGGATTTGTGTAGAAAATTTAATATCAGAAAAATAATGCACACATTTGAAAATGTGATCACGATGAGTGACCACCAATATTCATGAAGTATACTTATTAATGGCTTATTAATATGAAATGTTGAGCATATGTTTGATTAATGTAGTAATATGTCACATTATGGGTTATGCATTATGTATTAGCTTTATTAACTGTAGGCTTAACTTAGCGGAGGTCTTGGCCTAGTTGCAGACCTCATGTCAAGCTGTATTTCTTAACATTTAATAAAATGGCTATCTTAGAGAATTAAACTGTGATTTTCCACTGTACTGTCCAAATATGTTTGTAGCTAAGTCTTTCTCATGAGAACCGATTTCTAGAAGATGCTGTTCTTGCTAAATGTAACAATGTAAGTGTAATGTGTGTAAGACTGACTTTCTTATTAGAAGAACAATGGAGACACTGACTGGAGTATACGCTGCAAAAATACTGTTACCTGACAAGCCAGATAGTGAGGACATTACAAGAGAAGCCAATCAGCGACATGTGAACGGAATACTAGTAGAATTCATAGATTTGACGTTTTAGTTTTATTTGACCAAGTATGAACATGCGATCCCCTGACCAATAGGGACTTCGGAAGTAGTTTTTGGGAATTTAACTTAACTGGACTGCACTGAGAAGAAGCTGCTATTAGCCCATTGCCCATTTTCTTGCTGGCCGAAAGGTCAATATTTGCTTGTGTGAGAGACGTGCTTAACTTTAATGCTTAAAGTCTTTGCCTTTTCTGAACTTTGATGCTGAATCCTGATGCCTTGCTGACCGAACTGATTTCCCTAATGACTATCTTAGCTTGCCAATCCAAATTGAGGAGAGGTATCCTTGTACCCATGTGTTTGTTATGCCTATATGCTTTTTCTTTCTAGGTACCAACTGCACTGTTTGATAGAACTGTAGTTAGATGGTTTTCAAATTTGTGTTTGCTAAATTATTTTGCATAAAGACCAACATGCTGATGCTAATCTGTTGCTAGTTGAAGAACCCTTACCAATGAGACTTTGCCATAGTGAATAACGTTGATGTATTTCTTTGCTGAATCTAAATGTATGTGATATCGTTTGTGTAATTATTCTTGTTATTGACTTTCACTGTAACTCTAGAATGTGTAGTAGTTCAAGCTATGATTAGATTGCGTTTCTTTCGCAGATTTGGACAGCCAGTATTGTTTCTGTACATTTATCATTTGATTTTGAGATTATTTTACATGACATTAGCGTTGTTTATATAGGGAAATAAATATTCTTACTTTTACTAAAAGGTGTGGGTATTCATGACATTTCAGGTCATGGTGTGTGACAATTACTGACTCCATTGATTACTAATGTTATTGATTATCATTGATTGATTATTGAACTGCATGTACTGGAGTTATGGTGGGAACATCTTAATTGCGAATCAAAAGGTGACCTATTTGCGAACCGCCTGGAAAGTTTACTTATTAAGGTCAGACGCGCTAAGAAGCCTGATTTAACCTTGCACCAAGCTGTTCTATACTAGATAATACTTTGAGCTCACTTGCGTTTTCTAGTTATGGCTGGGCTGAGCTGGTGACCTGCCAACTCCTCACAGGAGAGAGAAATCTGTACCACGTCAAGCCTTAGATGAATCTTTCCAGAGGGCAAATTCCAGTCTAGTGAGTCGCTATCACCCTTTTTACTCTTCTTCCCCCAGTTTCTATTGTAGTTGTGTTGTTACATTGATATGCCTTTTTACTGTTGCAGGGACGACAGGGGTTATCAAAGGGTCCACTCTGCAGGAACTAGGCAACTTTGTGTGGAAACAATGATGGAACACTTTCCGAGGAGAAGATGCTCCATAGATACACCCTGATTTGATGAAGGTATATTTGATATAATTACAGCAGGCCAAGCTGCAGAGCACCCCGGCTTCTCAGTCCGCATCTTTAGAGCTTGACAATAATGAAAATTAATGACAACCAGCATAATCAGGGCTGTCGGTTATGTCTCACTTTGTTTCGAAGTAGAGATGAGAGGATAATGAAACGCCTTAGCTGTGGTTGGCTGCTTTACCCCTTTGCACCTTTCTGGCCCTCCCCTTTTCCTGGCTGTGGGACCTACTGGATGGGTATGAAAGACGGGTATACCAATGCGTCGCCTGCATAACACAGGGTTTAAGCCTGAAAAGCCCTATCATATATTCATCTCAGAGAAATGAATAACATGAGCACCACAGAGTTGGGTAGCACTGACCACCGTGATTCAACGGCAAAGCACTCATGGGTGAGCCTGTAGTTCACAAATACATATTATGGGCCTGATTTAGATCAGGGCGGAGGGGTTACTCCATTGCAACTGTAAGGGATATCCAGTCCACCAAAATCTAAATACCATTGTTTTCAAATGGTCACTAGAGTAACCCCTCTGTCCAGATCTAAATCAGGCGCTATGTGTAAATGCTAAACTGCGGATGGAAATTTAGGGGCCTCTGTAGTGACAACACCACAAGGTATTTGGTGTAAAACACTTTATTGCCTGGAGCCACTGGGGAAAGCGACTCCTCCAACTGCTTTCCCGTTCGTTTTACACACACGCGTTCCACACAGCGCATAGCAACTGTGGAACGCGTTCATTAATAAACATATCACATCCCCTTCCTTTCAATACAGAGAAAAAATAATTAAATAATGAATACAAATAAGAAAATAAATGATTGAAATGAACATAAACCAAACATTGAAATTTAACAGAAGTGCTAAAGAAGTTCTAGCAGCTGTACTAAAAATATACTATATACATACAACTCCTATGAGTACATACAATTCCTATAAGTTACTTAATGAACTCAACAACCTTCTCCCCCCACACAAAATCCTTAAGCCAACCGGGTGGTTTCCTCACTCTTCCTCTCCCTCCATCCAAAGCCTCACTAACCACGCCTTCAACATCCTTGTTCGCTTCATCACTAACCTCATATCCACCAATCTCCTCATTCACCTCAGCACTATTCTCACTTTCACCAGTACAAACCTCTGCATTATTCTCACATTCAACACTCTCCATACATAGTCCTTCACTACTTACAGTATCACCTTCATCCCCTTCCAACCATCTAAAATTGGACGTAGATGAATTGTGACTCCTAACTTCCCTACGCACCTTGGCCACCCGTTTAAGATTCCATACCTTTCCATTGCTCAACCTGACTGCATTGTTCAAAACCTCTACAACTTCTTCTGGTTCATAAAACTGACTATGTCCTTTCCTGACCTTAACCGGT
Organism: Pleurodeles waltl; assembly: GCF_031143425.1. Taxonomy (NCBI): domain Eukaryota; kingdom Metazoa; phylum Chordata; class Amphibia; order Caudata; family Salamandridae; genus Pleurodeles; species Pleurodeles waltl. The sequence goes on along the minus strand of NC_090437.1, from coordinate 78,297,483 downwards.
TTCTTAACACAAACCCAATCGCCAACCACAATGTCAACTGGTTTTGTACCGTTTTTTCATAACAGCATGTTTTTCCTTCATCCTATTCTGAACTGATTCTAAAGACCATTGTACCACATTACGGTGATGCAACCAGTTTAAACTGTGTTTGGTCCTAGGCTCCCGCCCTCTCATTATTACAAAAGGCGATCATTTTGTTACCTCATTCTTCATCACTCTGTATGCCCAAACAGTCTTGTGTAATTATACCTCCCAATCCGTACCACTAGCATAGGCTGATTGAATAACTCCCTTAACCACCCTGTTGAACCTTTCCACCATGCCATTGCAACTAGGATTATAAAGGGAAATAGTTTTATGTTGTATGCCAATTCTTTTGAAGTAATCTTTTGATGCCTTGGACAAGAACTGAACACCATTGTCGCTTAGCACCACCGTAGGTAAACCTTCAGACACAAAAACTTTATCTAAAAGTTCCAAAATACATCTCGTGTCTACCCTCTCAAAAATTTCTACAACAGGCCACCTAGAAAACAGATCCATCAACACTATTACGTATTTTTGTTCATCACCAAACGGTCCCGCAAAGTCAATTGCCACACATTCCCATGGTTGTTTCGGCAAAAAATGTTCATTCATTGGCGGTCTGAATGTTTGTAACGTCTTGTCGGCATTTGAACACTTGGAACAATTCCTCACAAATCTTTCAACCTCAACATCCACATTTGGCCACCAAAATAAACTTCTTACCACACTCTGTTTTTACAATGCCAAAATGTCCTTCGTGACATAGATCCACAATTACTTCCCTCAAGCTCTTGGGAGGAATAATCCGCTCACCCCTCATGATTGTACCATTCTCCATGGACAACTGCGATCTCACTTCCCAAAAAGGCCTAACCTCTTCCTGCAATTTGTTTTTATCAGGCCAATTTCCTTGCAAAAAGTTCTTTACATCAACTAGTACTGTATCCTTATCATATTCAGATATCCACTCTTCCCTGCACACAGCATGACTACCATCTGCATGAACAAAAGCTACTTGGAAATTATGCCAACATTCATCCACACACTCTTCCAATTTAGTAGGCATTCTTGATAAGAAGTCTGCTACTAGATTATCCTTGCCCGGTAAATATATACGTTTATACACATAATCCTGCATTCTTATTGACAATCTTGCAATCCTCGCAGAAGCATTAACAGTTCCCCCCGTTGTCAATAATTTCACCAACGGTTTGTGATCACAAAAAATTGTTACAGGTTTTCCCCACACAAAAACCCTGAAGTGATCCAGAGCCCACGCACATGCCAAAGCTTCCCTCTCAATTGTGGGATACTTTTCCTCTGTTGGCGACAAGGCTCTAGAGGCAAAGGATATTATAAATTCCTTCCCATCCTTATCCTTCTGGCTTAATACCGCACCCAAACCTTATCCAGGTTAGGATCAAAACAGTGTAAGCCTTGGACTTTATCAATTTCAGAAGTGATGCGATTGAATTCTTCCTGGCATTCCTTAGACCATTCAAATTTGACTTTGTTTTTCAATAGCTGTCTCAAATGGAAACTTTTGTCAGCAAATCGTGGAATAATTTTAGCACAGTATTCAACTAGACCTAAAAAAGATCTAACATAATCCTTAGAACTTGGAAGTGAAGCATCTTTGATAGCATTCACAAGAGACTCTTTTGGTCTGACACCTTGGGCTCCAATGTCATGACCCAAATAAGTGACGCTGTCCCTTGCAAATTTACATTTTGAAAGTTCCACAGTTAAACCACTTTTCTCCAATATGTTCATTACCTCCTTCAGTCTTGAATCATGTTCAATGTTGTTCTTCCCATAGATTAGAATGTCATCCTAGAAGAATTTTACACCAGATTTATTTCCAAATAACTGAAACATAAGTCTTTGGAACACTGCAGCAGCAGACGCTAAGCCAAAAGGCATCCTGTTAAATTGGAAACACCCAAAAGGTGAAATAAATGCTGTGTACTTTCTGGAATCAGTCGTAAGGGAAATCTGATGATACGCAGCAGATAAATCTATAGTGGAGAATATTTTTGCATCCTTTAAAGAGAGAACCATTTCATTAATCCTAGGTAAAGGAAAACGATCAATAACAATATTATTGTTCAAATGGCGTAGGTCCACACATAAACAAATCTTTCCATTACTGCGTCTGGTAACCACCAATGGAGAAATCCATTCTGACGCTTCGATAGGTTGTATTACTCCTAAAGTCACCAATCTTTCCAATTCCTTTGAAACTTCGTCTCTAATCAATATAGGAACATTCCTAACCTTGTGTACCTTCGGGACTGCATTAGCTTTTAAAATTATGCGGTGTTCAAAACCCCTTAAATTTCCCAGGTTTGTGTCAAACACTGAAGGAAATTTTCGTAACAGATCCCTTGCAAAGTCTAACTCTTCATCCACCACCTTCACTTGTTCTTCACTGTTTGGATCCAGGAAAATTTGCAATTTACCCTGATCAATCCAGCCAAGAACTGGTGGTCCTTTCTACTTATATACAGCTTAGCTCGAGAGGATCTGTTTTTAAATCTAAAGGTTAACCATCTATAACCTAACATATCAATTTTATCACCACTATACCCTTGTGATTGTATATCAGGTTCACATAACTCCATACCAAATTTCCCTATGAATTTATCTCTCCATACCTCTTCATTCACAATAGTATAAGGTGATCCAGAATCAGCAAAAATTTTCATTATAACTCCACCAATGCTTATTTGACACTCAGGCTTGTTTTTCCCTGGCTCCCCATTGACATTCAGAATCAAATTTGTTGTAGAGCATATGACACTATTGTTACCAAACCCATGACCCTTTCCCTCCTCTTCATCATCCTGTTCAGAATTTTCCAACACACACTTGACATTATCTTTTTTCCTGCAAACCTTCGAAAAAAGACCAATTAAACCACAATTTCCACACTTTCTTTGGATAGCTGGACATGTCTTGCTATATGCTAGGTGATCCTTACTACCACACCTATAGCATCTATTTTTCTCTTTAGAAAACAATTTTGATTGGGCATTGAAAGACTTACTGGAAGTTTGGGTGGCATTGTAAGACTTACTGGCAGGTTTGGAGTTTATTTTACAGACAAACTCAGACTCCTTAACTTTTGACAATAATTCCTTGGCACATCTACCCGACATCTCTGCTTTACGCACAATGTTCATAACCTACTCAAGTGATGAATCACCATTCACCCACAAACGTTCTTGAATACTCTGATTATGAACATGCATAACTAATTGGTCCCTAATTAACTCAGTTTGTAATGCTCCAAATTTGCAATCAATAGCTAATTTTTTAAGTTCAGCGACATAATTATCTACTGACTCATTCTCATTTTGCTTACGTTGGAAAAATTTATATCTAGTAATACCTATACAAACCTTTGGTGCAAAATAAGTGTCAAGATCTTTCAATGCTGCCTCAAAAACGTTCTGATCCCCAACTACTGGAGCTTTTAACATTTGGTTGTACACTCTTAACCCATAAGGACCCAAAGAATGTAACAAAATATGTTTTTTTTGGTCTGCTGACATGTTGCCAGAATCATCCACTGCATCAATGTAATTTATAAAGTACTCCTTCCACTCTAACCACTTAATAGATGGTTCAGAACCTGTTGGCCAAAATGCTTGTGGTGGAGAAATGCTGAAATTCTGCGTTGCCATTATAAATAACTACTCTCAATCTTAAATTGAAAACCAAAAAAAAAAACAATATTATGAAGAAAAGTCCAAATGCAGCTAGTAATCCATGGAGATTTTTCAAACAGATAAAGATGACCGTTAAACGCACTTGTTAAGTTGAATGTATGAATTCCAGCACGTTTTGCAGCACAATGGAATCGTTACAAGTGGCAGGATAGCCTCAAAAGGTTCACATCCAGATATTATTCGTTGCTAAGAAACTCCAGAATGCCTCAGGATCCTTCAAAGTGGCCGCCAGTACAAAATACACAGCCGGCATTCAGATTGTCATGACAACATTGGCGCGAAAACGTCGTGTCAAGCTACTGTTGCCCACAACCAACACAACCTCCGTTGTGCAGTCCAGTGAGAAAGAGACAGTAAAAACACACACTCAAGCCCACCAGGAAATCGGCAATGCGCAGCTCAAAACGTCAAGCCCACCAGGAAATCGGCAAAGCGCAGCTCAAAACGCGATGAATCACTCCGTCGTCAGCCCAAAAGGAATGCTGTGCTGCACCCCAGAACTCCTAACGCCACAGCACACGTAGTCCTAGGCTCCAGGCGCTCGTCGCCAAATTGTAGTGACAACACCACAAGGTATTTGGTGTAAAACACTTTATTGCCTGGAGCCACTGGGGAAAGCGACTCTCCAACTGCTTTCCCGTTCGTTTTACACACACGCGTTCCACACAGCGCATAGCAACTGTGGAACGCGTTCAATAATAAACATAACAGCCTCTCTGGCGGTTACACCATACATACCAACATCTATAAACAGAAAAAAGGGAAGCTTAGAAAAGACAAGAAGGGGAAATTAATGTTACAATTGACTTTCATTGAAACAGAAGATTTCCTATGCAGGAGAAAGCTGAAAGGAAGCAATATTTGGCTCTAAAAACGGGAATCTCATGCCTAATTTCGAGGTCTTGAAATGGATGTTAGTCTGTGTCCAGACCTGACTAAGTGCTTCATATTAGTTTATAACCCCTTCAATTAATCTAGGCTTTTAAGTCAACCACACTACGCCTTTCTTTGCCGTCTTACATTACAAGTTCCCAGTGCTTAATTTATAAATAAAATCGTGCATGTGCTCAAAGCTCTCCTCTGAAACACACGGATGCTGCAATTAAATGTGTGAGCACAGAATACTGAGGCAGGGTAATCCTAAAGCCATCTCGGGTTTCTTTAATCCATTCACAGCCAGGACCCGCACCTTCAGCTCACTCTTGCAGCTTTCTGCTTTCTCTCTTTGTCGTTCTTTTTCGTTTTTCTCTTCCTCCATCTTTTCTCATATGTGTCTTTTGCTCGCAGTAAATGACCGATGCAGAAAAATAAGTGGCAGCCCTCAAAAATAAGTGCTGGTGCCCTGCACCGGAAACCACCGACTCAAATTAAGCACTGCAAGTTCCAGAAGTGCTGTTACCTAAAAGAGACATACGTGAGTGTTTGATATACAACATGGCACTATGGCTGAAAAAGATACAGGAGTAAAAGTTACTTCACCATGATTATGTACTTTTGGACCAGCTTTGGGTTATAACTGAGGACACGAGAGAGGTATCACAAGTAAGTTTTTTGATGTATCTTCTTGATAGACAGAAGCTAAAATTAGAGAGGTTAGAATGTACGGTGGGTGCTTGATTTCAAGCTGAGTTTGGAGAAGGCATATTAAGTTTAAAGGTTATGAGTTGGTGGACGTATTTGTGTGTGTATGTATAGTGTGTGTGTTTATGTACCCTTCTTGTTCACAGGCTGAAAATGCACTCTACCCCTAAATAAAAGATTAGACAATTGTGTCATATTTTAGTTCAGAAAAACGAATGTTTTATGTGATAATTAAAGAATTCGTAACATGAGGTTGCTACCATCATCCTATGAAGTATAAATGCATAGTACTCATTCTAGAGAAAATAAACGGCAACAAACAACTATGGAAAGATAATACTAATCTGTTGAAATGTTAATTTTAGGATAAATTGTATATTTTCATTAAATGCAATCTTGCACCATAAAAAAGTGTCAGAATTAATTATCTGGACCAGTAACACCATTTTCAGGTGTTTCTTTTTTGGGACTTAACAGTGCAGTTGACCATAGGTTGTGATCTTCTGAGGATGCTTCCCAATAGCTCTAAAAACTGGCTTCGCTTTTATTTAGTAATTCTTATGAAATGGGGAGCTGCAAATCTCACATCTGTTAGCATTTACACTGCTGTAGCATGCAAACTGTGGTTAATATAAACACAGCTGATCCTCCTTTTCCATATATTTCTTTCATAAGTACTCCAATTGAGCTCTTCCAAAGAGGTCCTCTGTAATACCAGTAAGAAGCACTCGCAGCCACATCTTCACAAAGTTACATTAACTTAGGTACTGTCACTAGGCAATTTGGAAATATAACATTTTAAAGATTTTATATGACACATTGCACTGGCTGGTTGGCCTTAAATGTGCTCTCTATTTTGATATCTACGAACTGGACTACAAGGCGATTCCCTATCTGCATGCACATTAAAGCTATGACGCTTGAATGACCCACTACTGATTGGTGAATGGATCCCCTGAGAAAGAGCAGTTACTCAAATTGTATTGGGGCATGGTTGTGGGATAGGTACTGGGAGGCACTTAACTGATTATCATGACAGGAGGTAAGGGGCCATGTCGGCTCCTCTCATATCCGACCTAAAGGAGAAAACAAACATAATGAAAAGGTAGAAATGACTTATGGAGGAGAGAGTGAAATGAGAGGAAAGACAACAGGGAAGCAAAGGAAAAAGGTAAACAGGAAGAGGGTGAGTGTAGGGAGCTGGATCTGGTTGCATTACGCCCTCACTTTTTGCCTGGTTTTTAGCTGCAACTTGGATTGAAGTGCACTGGTCTCCTGCTAACCAGGTCCCCAATGCCAGTGTTCCTTCCCTAAAACAGGACATCTGGTCATTTGATCCCCAAGTGACCTGGCCATTTAGTCCCCTATAAGTCCCTAGTAAATGTACCCCTGGTACCTAGGGCACAGGTACTGAAGACAGACCCTCAGAGCTGCATCACAACTTGTGCCACTCTGAGGGACCCAGTACCAACCTTATGCAGACTGCCATTGCGGGCTGTGTGACAAGGTGCTCCCATAATTGAAAACACAACATGGCACACAGCTTGTGTGCCATATCTCCTAACACTGCATGCAATATATGTCCGTCTAGCAGGCCTTACAGCCCTAAGGCAGGGTGCATTATATTACATGTGAGGACATATATGCATTAGCAACTATGCCCCTATTATGTATTTGTCAGTTCCTAGACATAGTAAGTGTACAGGGAAGGTATTTTAAAGGCATGTACTGGACACTGGTCACTACGAGTTCCCCAGCTACATGATGGCTTCTCTGAACCCTGGGATGTTTGGTATCAAACATCTCAGAATAATAAACTCTCACTGATTCCAGTGATGGATTTATTAAGAAATGCAAACAGAGGGCACCTTAGAGGTGCCACCTGAAAAATCTACCAGCTACTAGTGTGTTGAATGACTGGTCCTGACCAGTTCAGCCACCACAGATGCATTTCTGGAACCCCACAGTCAATGCCAGTGCTCTCAAGGCCCAGAAACAAAAGCCTGCACTGGGCAGATGTGTCACCTCCTCCCCCAGGCAGGATGGATATTCCAAGGGGGGCAACTTCAAAGGCCTTGCCGCCTTTGTAATGCAACTCTGGTCTCTCCAGATGGTGGAGATGACCATCCTTCCTACCCTGACCCCACTTTTGGCAGCAGCACAGGCTGGAAAATTAGGTAAATTAGGAGGAATGCCCAGTACATGCCAGTCCCATGCCTAAGGTGGATGAGCTGAGCTGGACACTACTTTTTAAATTTCTCCATTATGTTTTGAAGGAATTAGGCCACAAGGGTTGATGGTATGCCCACTTCCCAGAGGAAGTAGTCATAAGGAGTGTGTAGTCACCCTGAAAGTGGTCAGTCCATTGGCTACCGCCTGGCACTGTAATGCCCCTAAATTGAGTATTTAGGTGGCACCCCTGAGCCTTAGAACTCAGATTCATGATAACATAATAAGAACCGAATGCTACAGAGTCGCTTCAGCAGAGAAGACTGTAACAGCAACTGACTTGGCCCCTGCCCTACCGGCCTGTCTGCAGCCCTCGACGATCCTGCACCAAAAGACGACCCGTCCTGCAGCCCAGCGACCTTCAAAGCTTTGGAAGGACTGCCTGCCTTCGGCAAAGATCAAGATCTCCCAACAACAGCGGACCTGTTCAAGTAGAAACCAACTTTAAAAGAAAAGAACTCTGCCCTGAGGAACCAAGAAACCATCTCCGGAACCACCTCTGCACTTGAGGCCCACGGCCCGAGTCCAAGTGACCCACCGGTCCTGCAAAGGTTCCCCAGCAAAACTGTGGGCTGACCCCTGCCAGACTCTGCCTCAAAGCCTGCAGCCTCAGACCGAAGACTCCCCCTTACTGTGACCTGCCCGGTAAGCTATTCCTGATGCCAAAGGACACCCCTGGACCTGGAGCCCCTGGGTTTTGGGGCACCGGACCGTTGATGTCCCTACGTCCCCTAACATCAGAACTTACCTGCGCAGCTGTGGGTTTTCCTTGTTCAGCCTCCTGGCCCAAGCCTGCAGACTTTTTCCAAAACTGATCTCCCCATTGTATTGCACTGAGTGCCCAATGCTGTGTTGGTACTCTGCACCCATCCGCCACTGTGCCACTGATGGTGGAAGTTTGGTGGTGCGTTGTGGCCCCCCCTGTGCTTATCTCAACCCCAGGACCAGGAGATTGACCCCTGGCCACGCTTTACTCACCCGTGAGCAGCGTACCTTCATTCACCCCCAGTCTCCATTGGTTAACACTGGGCACCCGACTCCAAATTCAACCTCTGCACAAGGTCACCCCTGTGCTGCTGTGGGCGCACTCTTGGTACTGATTTGAACCTTGCCTGGTGTTGACCTAAAATCCTGAAGACTGGATTTGTAATTTGAGTACTTACCTGCAAAACTGCATTCTTGTTTTCCTCCCATAGGTTAACGTTGCTGAACGGAAAAATAGCATTGTTTTGATTATTGAAACTGCAAAGTATTTATCTTTTTAAAACTGCTTACCTGGTTCAAAGCATATATATAAAAGCAAATGTTATTTTTCCAAATTGGTTTCAGATTTATTAATTAAGTGTGGGTCTCATTTATTGACTCTCTGAGTACAGCAAATGCCTAACATGACTCCTTTATAGGCCTAACTTCTCGCCCACACTACCACAAATAGAGCATTAGTACTATCTACTTTTGCCTCGGCAATACCAATTGGGGATCCATTGGACTCTGCACAGTGTACTTCATCTTAGTTCACTATATAGCAAGCCAGCTTCCTACCAAGAGGTTCAGAGCGATAAAAGGAAAAAGTAAAGAAGGTCTTTGGGACTCAGGTGAGTGATCGAGGGCCAGGACTCCAGTTGGAGACCTGAATAAGAGGGCAACAAGAATGGCACAGAGGAAGCAGAAGAAATGGCATGCAGGCCAAGGTGGACAGTGTGACTGACACTGTGAGAAATGTTGCAGATGCCTTCCAAGTGCCTCAACACATAGGAGGAGTTATATGAAGAAGCAGTTCCTGACAATGAGTTTGGAACCAAAGCGATTACAAATTCAGCTTGTAAACAGCGTAACAGCTTAGCAAAGAAGGTTCAGGGGCTCAAGACTATGGCAACAGGAATGCAATCCCCCTCCTCCTACCTGGACCTTTTGCAAAGCTCGTACACGCGGCTAGATAAAGTGGACTTACAAGCTCATTAAAAAATGGGGCTTGGCACGCCAGATGTAGCAGAAAAGGATAAGGTATCACAGGGTTTTGATGCTAATCCCCCAGAACCCAGTCTTGCTCTTAAGACTGCTGTAGAGGCAACAATTAATAATATCACAGGTTTAGCAGGGGTGAAAAAGGGTGCAATTAAAGAGACAACAAAAGGCCAAACATATCCCCTATTCGTGGGATCTGGGTTAAAATAATCTTTTAAGGAGGGAGCCTTTTTGAAAGCGACCAATAACTCTGTTATCTCAAATCGGAGCGAGAGTAACCTAGCTCGTCATAAAAGGGAGTAATCTTAACCTTCTATAAGACTTAGGATTCGTAGCGAGCCCAACCATCAAAGAATTTTCAACTCCCATTCATCAACTACTAAATTACTGACATTCATACTTATAATTGGTTCACCAACTATTTTTTTTCCACATGTTCAAAGAACACAACTGATTAACTAACTCATTCTAGCAGATTTGCCAATACTACATCAATACTACAAAAAAGCATTTCCCTGCATACCTAACTTTTCTTGTGAAGTAGCAGTTGTAGTTGAGCGCTTGAAACTAAGAAACCAAGAACGCCTGGAAAACATGTTTCACTGCGATGAATGCCACTTCTTCAGAGCTGAAAATACATAGCCATCACAACTTCAACCATAAGAAAAAAAATAAACATACTCTTATATGTGAACACAATACTATGATAGGAACAATAATTCCATTTGCAATCCACTCCCACTAAATTAAAAACAACCCTTGATGTTTGTTGCCCCTCATATACAAAGATGCCCATGTCACTAACTCAAATTATAAACAGAGCAATCATTATAAACTCTTTAAATTCACACACTTTGATGATATAATGATACGATAATATAGTATGACAAAACAGGCTGAAAGCACACATTGAAACTATAACAACAGACATCACATGTTCATCCATAATTTTAATATTTTCCCTCACGTCACATATAATTAATTCCCATTCATATTAATTAAATACTCATATTATGATAGCACATTGTCACAAAAGATGACATTCTGACTCATTAATTACACATCCAATTGTTATTTCATTATCATATGCTAATGTCCCATTGCACCATGAGGTTTATCCTTCCCTACTACATAGAAATTTCCACTCTGTAAGCATCTCAATCCCCACAGAATGTAAACTATTCTCACCTTTAGTCAAATGACATATCCAGATTATCACAAAATCGAGTCATCCACTCCTGATATAAAACCTCATGTGGTTTCTCAGGAACTCAACGTTTCTATAGTGTGCTTATACAGGCATAACTAAACTAAAAAGAAAACAAGCATTTGCAATGCAATGGGTCCCGCATTTACTTGATTTGGAGCTATTCGTGTTGTAAATTCATAACTGGACTTTTCTTGCCACATAAATTGGTCAACCCTGCCTCATAATATGGTCTTTTCTGCCATAATTTCAGTTCCTCTATCTGCAGCCAAAAATGAGAATGTTGCCATTTAGCATCCTACTTTAAATTTGCCATTCTAATTAAAAAAGAATACCACTTTTACCACCCCACCATCAAAGTTGCTGGTTCCCAAAACAAAATTCCTAAAACAAGACAGGCACGAAGGAGTAACAAGAAAATTAAACTACAAGGGTCATTCAAACTCATAAAAAGTGTTCAAAGAGTCATAGTGTAATAAGGATGTTAAGATGGCCTGAATCATGGTCATAATTGCAATAAGGAGATATTAATAAAACATATGCTATTATCATATAAACCCAATAAAAACCTTTATCAGAAATAAACGTTTGGCATTAGACTGTAATGCTCAGAACAGCCCCTAGAGGACACCACAATGAAAACAGCATTTGTAAGAAACATGGTCATGATACCATATAGTTAGCTCCTAGAGGGCCTAACCACATAGAAAGAAAACAACTGAAAGTACTGCAGTGCGACCATTATTTAGCCCCTGTACGGCATAGTACATTACAAAATTTCAGGGCTATCAGGACTACTGCAATGATATTACAATCAGGACCCTTAAAACACAAACTACTCTCTGCTGTAAAACAAAAGTTCCAGCCACGAGAGAGATTAAAAAGACACTGAAAGGAGGAAGGGTTATTATTTTGGAGTCCCCACTAACCTAATGGGGGGACCCAGCGATGATCTAGACAGAAAGAGCAGGTTGTGGTGGACGTTTTGAAGGTGCAAAGCATTATGGGATGACCAAGTGCAGCAAATATTGTAGTATGTTGACTGTAATGCTCATAACAGCACCTAGGGGGGCGTGGCTTGGATGAGGAGACACATGGGTGGATAACTCCGTCTCTCCCGGTGATGAGGCGGAAAAAGTGAACAATTACGCCGCCTTCAGACCCTCATTTGACTGAAGACTAGAAGTTTCTGCTGTGTGACGCTTCCGACCCCAAGATACGTACTCGGAACAAGGTCAGAAGCAGCCAAATCGATGGGTTTCCAACTTAGCTTTCTGGCATAGCTCAGATCACCCGTTGCTCCAAATGCCAGCACACCGATCCCAAATTACACGAGGAGAGGGCAAATGTGTATAGACTGTCAATGGCCCATAAAATATAGCAATAGATAGTTTGACTAAGCACACCTTACCTGTTTTCATCAAGCACACAAAATACTCAAGTGTATGGATCGTTCTAGCTCTGCCTGACCCTAAAATGGCGCTCGTACCTCGTACATGTGCCGGCTTCGTGTTTTACTCATACTGCTACATGGCTTGGATATAAAGGAAAACTTTTAAGATTTCCTGGAACTCAATTAATTTGCTTTACATGACCTCCACAACATAGGATTCTGATGCCAGAATCTATAACTCACCATAGTACCGGACATAGAGAGCCTATGCAAGTCAGAACAGATTTTAGACATGTGTTGAATTTTTCATTGTTTCACAGTGCTCCTCAATGTGAATATTAAAAGACAGCTGAAAGAGCTCCTGGCATACAATTAAAACGCTCTACATGTTCCCCAGGTCATAAATCTAAAGCTAACAGAAATATAATTCACCATATTGTAGGTCACAAAGGGGCCTTGCTCATCAGATCAGACACTGATCACATCTAACTTCACGGCTGTGCGCAAATAGGACCTAAAGACAGTCAATGACCCCTATAAGGCATTATCATCATGTACAATAAAATACTATAATAAACTACTGCACCAAGCCCTATCAAAGTACTGCACCAAGCCCTACCAAACGTAATACTCAAAATGGCTGAGAAGGATAACAATCCACATGTTAAACGTTCCAAAGCGGAACCAACTTTTCTGGATTCTCCAATCAAAAGTAAAGCTGGTATCAACAGCTCGATGAATATGATCCTGAAAAAACTTTTGGATGTACATGACCTGGCCAAATCTACCAATACTAACACTGACTCAATGCAAATTGAACTAACAGCCATTAGAGCGGATATCAATAACATCAACAATAGAATATCTGAGACAGAACAAAGAATCAGCGACCTGGAAGATACTAAAATCATAACAGACAAGGAACTTCTCTTACTCCATGCCTCTATGAGGAAGACTATTGCTGATTTGGAAGACCGTAACAGAAGAGGCAATCTAAGAATTTTTGGACTTCCTGAAGACTCTGAGTCAAAAGAAGACTCACTACATCAATGCATCTCCTTTCTTGAGACATGGATACCTAAAATTACTGGTCTTCAATGTGATGAGAAAACCGAACTAGAAATAGCACACAGAGTCCCATCTTTCAAACAGCATTATGGCCCTTTATCCAAACCCAGACCAATAGTCTGCAGACCTCTGCGGTTCCGACATATGGAATCAATCTTACTCTATATGGGCAAAAATAACCACATCAACTGGAATGGCTCTAGAATCTACATTTCACAAGATTACTCCAAAACAACAGTTGGAACAAGGAAAGGATTATTGGTGCTACGCAGTAGACTTGAAGACATGAAAATCCAATTTTCTTTTGCAGGACCAGCGAAATTCAGGATCATAGTAGAAGGAAAATACAAACTTTTCGACAACCATAATGCACTAAAATCTTATTTGGATAATTTGACAGAACAAGAAATGGACGTAAATAGATCATTATCAAACAAAAGGAAACCGTAACTTCCTTTACCTTGGACAAAACCTTGTAATCTTTGTAATTTTGTTTTACAGACTTATGTAAATTACACGATTGGAATCTGTCCTGCTATTAGGCTTTGTCGGGGCTTAATATGAGAGCTATGTTCATTGTATCACTTCATCAACTAAGAAGTCCCACTCCAACCTGCTGACTAAAAGTAGAACATAATACATGAGGCTATCTCTTGGTACACTCATAATGCTAGACAATTAGGTTATCACTCCTAGAATAACTTAACTCAATGAATATGTTGAGAATATTATAATATTTTTGTGCTGTTGTTTAAATACTAACACTTGTTGACAAAAATATATCATAACCTGAGTTAGAGGACTAGTTGGTCCTTTGTTTAGTCTCCCCAGGGATATTAATTGTTTAGCGGCATATATATGTTACAGCTGTTATTACTCCGCGTTGCCACGAGAGACGTTCTTGATCTTCTTTGTCGCCATCTCCATGGCACTATTTCAAAGCAAGGGGGAGGGGATAGGGTTTTTTGGGTGAGGGTGGTTTGGTCTTTTTTTTCTTCTTGTATCTTTTCCATCTCTTTTCTTCCTTCTCCCTTTTTTCTCGTCTTCCTATTCTATTTCCCTTTTGAAACTCACCATTGAACAGTATATAGATGATATGAAATTATCCAAAAATCCATCTCATAGGATCGTAGTTAACAAGACCTCAATTTAATATGCATACACTGAATAATGGTATACTAAACCCAGCTTTAGGTATAGCACACACGCTTGCAGTCTCCAAATACATATTAAGACGACTCCGCTTCCACGAAAGTGTCCTTCCTTGATAGAAAGTACTCTACAACATACTACTACACATACTTATCTCCTCCCATTTTATGATGGCTAACTCCCCTAATAAAGAAAATATTAATATAATTTCCTGGAATGTGAAAGGCATAAATCATCGGATAAAACACAAGAAAATAATGAGCCATCATTACAAATCTAAAGGCGATATTGTTCTCCTTCAAGAAATGCGAATTTCTGAATCAGAGGCACTCAAACTTTAAACTAATTGGATTGTTGATATGCACTGTTCAGAGGCAACCCACAAAAAAAGAGGTGTGATCACTTTGATCTCCAGAAACACCAGTCTAACTACTGAGTCCTCAACGCAGATACAGAAGGCAGATGGGTCATCTCTACTTTAAAGAGTGATGTAGCTAGAATACATGTAATTAATATATTTGGCCCAAATAACGACGACTGTGACTTCTGGAACATGATTTCAAGAAAAATAGATCAAATACCAAATAACGATCTCATAATAGTTGTGGGTGACTTCCCTTGGATATTACACTAGACAGACAATCCAGATGTAACTTTCGCCCTCCCAAAGCACAAAAAATTCAAAAGGACATTTGTTTGAAACACGATCTTAAAGACTCCAACACCCGGCTGTGAGAGATTACACTTTCTATTCTCACCCACATGACTTGTATACAAGAATAGACGATATCCTCATTTCAGGTTCCCACACTCACCTCATAGATCAAACAAACATCTCAACAATACTGATCTCTGACCACGCATGCATCAACATGTTAATAACTGGGTCCAATCCCAGAAACCGGACTAAAAAATGGCGATTTAATGACGAGATTTTAATAGACCAAGAAAATTTACAACAAATTGAGGGGCCATTACTGATTTTTGCTCAAATAACGCTACCACAGATGTCCATATTGAAACCTTCTGGGATGCTCTTAAAGCTTCCCTTAGAGGCACTTTGATAGATTTGAAAACTAGAATCAACAAAGCAAAGAACAAATCCCTTTTGGAGCTACAACGTGAAATTGGCCTCCTAGAAGCCTCCCATATCATAACACTAGATAAACAGATCCTCAATAAACTTACCTCTAAGAAATATGAATACAACAGAATACTTAGCGAACATGCTGGAGTGTCGATTAATACATTTAAGGACCTTAAACTAAGTGAATCCAGCAAGGCAGAGAAAATGTTAGCATCATACTTAAAACATAAACAAAACCAAAAGAATATATCTGCCATTACGGATAATCAAAATTTTGTCCACACCGACCCGCAAAATATCATAGACACTTTTAGACAATTCTACACAGAGTTATATTCCAAAAACAACCAGACTACACCTGAACAATGTATGACATACCTACATAAACTAAACGTATCCAGACTATCAGAAGAGGATAAGAAGACACTAGCCAAACCATCTTCCACAAAAGAAATCGCAGATGCAATTAACACACTAAAGGATAATAAGGCTCCTGGACCAGATGGCTTCAACGCCAAATTCTATAAAACATTTACAAATTCCCTCCATCCCTCTCTCTTAAAACTATTTAACACATACGCCTCCTCTGGGGAAATTACCGGCACAACTGCTGACGCACATATTATTGTCATACCGAAAGAAGGTAAAGACACTTTACTCCAAAGAATTATAGACCAATCTCGCTAATAAACCTTGATTGCAAAATGTATGCAAAAATCCTTGCCAAAAGACACAGGGCCAGATGTAGGAAGCTCTTTGCACGTCGCAAACAGCAAATTTTGCTGTTTGCCACGTGCAAGAAGCACATCCGGATGCACAAACCCAGTTTTGCGATTCGGTAACCTCGTTACCGAATCGCAAAACGGATATGGACTCGCAATTAGGAAGGGGTGTTCCCTTCCTAATTGCGACTTGCAGTGCAATGTAGGATTGGTTTGCGACCGCAAACGCGGTCCCAAACCAATCGCAGTTAGCACCCATTTCAAGTGGGTGCTAGCCCATTCGAAAAAGGGAAGGGGTCCCCATGGGACCCCTTCCCCATTGTGAATGTCAACATAAACATTTATTCAGAGCAGGCTGTGGTCCTACGGACCGCTGCCTGCTCTGAAAAAATTAATCGAAAACGTTTCATTTTTTAGTTTTTGTAATGCATCTTGTTTTCCTTTAATGGCTGCATTACAAAACAAAAACTGTTTTATTAAAAAGCAGTCACAGACATGGTGGTCTGCTGTCCATGATTATTCATGAGGTGGGCATTTGCGAGCCCCTTACGAATCGCAGATGGTGTCAGGGACACCATCCTAAATTCCGATTTGCGACTCGCAAATTTCAAGTCGCTCTTACTCGCAATTTGCAAGTCGCAAATCGGAACCTACCTACATGTGGCCCTTAATCCCTTCATACCTCAACTAATTAGTAACTCACAAGTAGGGTTCTTAAAAAACAGAATGGCCAATGATAATACACGACTTCTCTGCCATGCCATAGAACAAGCCAAGTACTTATCCACGCCTTCAGTGGCTATTGCATTAGACGCAGAAAATGGTTTTGACAAGGTCTAATGGACATTTCTGGAACAATCTCTTAAATACTTTAACCTTGGAGATGTCTTTATAAAAATGATCATGGCACTATACAATAACCCTAGAGCTGCGATCTCTGTAAATGGCGTGGTTTCTACGCCCTTCAACCTCGAAAAAAGCACAAAACAAGGTTGCCCACTCTCACCCTCCTTATTCCTGATAGCACTTGACCCATTAATCTCACATATCAATAATAATCCAGAGATAGCAGGTATAGACTTCTATATTAAAACAATTAAACTGACCGCCTACGCTGACAACATCTTAATCTTATCAGATGACCCTCAACCCTCCATTCAGGCCTTAATGGACACAATTGAACAATATTCTCATGTATCCGGCTATAAATTAAACAGAGGTAAATCAGACGTAAAATCACTAAGCCCACTAGGCCCACAAACTCTACCGGGGAATTCAGGTCTAACATGGCAACCAAATTACATAAAATACTTAGGTTTAGAGTTTGGATCAGATCTAATAGACACCCTAATACATAATGAACACCTAACTCTGGAAAAAATCAAACAACTCCAAGAGGGATGGTCTCCTACATTCATCGCCTGGTGGGGTCGCATTGAAACAATAAAAAAGATGCTATCTCCCATAGTAAACTATTTAGTGAGTATGCTCCCCCTATACCTCACTGATGACTTCCACCCTAAAATAGATAAAATAATCAATAACTTTTTATGGAAATGTAAGAAACCTAGGATAGCCTTACACAAACTAAAACTCCCCCAAAATCTGGGAGGTCTTAACCTACCTAACTTCAGAACTTACCAGACAGCATGTCTTGCCAAACAAGGATCTCACTGGCTTTCACCAGTCTCTAATAATACCCCTCTATGGTTCTGAAGCAGAAAAAGCCATACTAGGGAACCTAGACCTGGCAACCCTACTCTCTTCTACTGACAAACATATACCATATTCTAAATATATATTCAGGAATATGAAACGTGCACTACTCTCCATTAACAATAAACTATAAGTTAAATTGAAATTCTCCAACTCCGCTTCCCTATGGCACAATCCAAATATCAAATACAAAGGACAAACCCTCCATTGGCAATCATGGATAAACAAGGGCATTTTCTATCCAAAGCAACTAGGTACGCCCTCCAACCCTCATACATTTGAAAATCTACAAAATATATACCATATTGAAGACAAGGATTTGTATAACTTCCTCAAACTTAAAGTAGAACTGTCGAGAAGCTCACTCCCTTCACGAAGACCCGGCAATTCTTCCCCTAACCCTGAAATTATTAAAAAATGGACAGTTAGTTTCTAAGCTATACCATTTCCTCCAACCATCAACTACCAACTGTTTGAAGAAAACCCTAGCCTTCTGGAATATCCAATCTGGGTTGGTGATTACAGACTCAGACTGGACAAAAATCTGGAGATCAGTGACTCTACACAGAGTCACCCCTATTCTTTCGCAGACTAAATTTTGGCGATTACATAATGTTTTCTGGACACCCTCTCGCCTACACACAATACATATAACAGATACTCCCACTTGTTGGAACTGCCAAAAATAGACTGGGGATCTTCCTCATCTGATCTTTTTTAATACACAGGTTCAACCATTTTGGTCTGAAGTATTCCTTTTTTCTCCACATTCTTCCACATTATTCCAAGAAAGATTTTTCATGTTGTTATCTGGCTTCCTAGATAACAACATCAAATCACAATCAGATCGCCTCCTTCTTGACCATATACTCACTGCAGCAATCAAATCGGTTACCGCAAATTGGAAAACCACACACAAAAATAATTTTAAATCCTGGCTGAACTGGTTAAATCAGATACGCGGTGCCGACAATACAGCGCTCCAACATTCCCCATGGAAAACTCAGTCACACAACATAAGGGGCACCCTAGATAACTTTTTTGCTTCCAGTAAACCCCCATGAACAATCTCTTCTGGATGATTCATCCTCAATACCTAGAGCTCGATCCTCTTACCTGCCAGCAAACCAAAACAACTACTCCCTACAGAAATTAGCCATATATCTTACTCTAACTCTCACCTTCTCTCCTACACCATCTATTCTCTTCTCTTATTTTCTCTTCTTTATTTAATTAGCATATCCAGTACGATGTTCCATGTCTGCTTACATTACATTGTCGACTTACTCATTGTTACGTCATGGACAAAGACAAACAAACTATGTATGTAATTCAGTGATATTACCTACCAATTCGATCTGCTGTTTGTTTCAGTTTTATTATTATTATTATTATAGTTATTATTATTATTATTATTATTACGCCTTCTGTTAACATATAAAAGAATAAAAATATTTTCTGAACTTAAAAAGAACAGCACCTAGAGGACACCACATTAAAAATAGAATTTGTAAGAAACATGGGCATGTAAACATATAATTAGCCCCTAGAGGTCATAACCACATGAAAATAGAATGGTACAAAGTAATGTAGTGCAACCATATATTTAGCCCTTGCAGGGCATAGTGCCTTACACATTTTCAGGCCTAGCAGTCCTACTGCAATACTATGGCCCTTAAAACACAAACAACTCCAAACCAGAAAACAAACATTCTAGCCATAGAAGAATTTAAAAAGGGACTGAATGGTAGGAGGGGTTATTATTTTGGAGTCCCCTCAAACCTAGTGTGGGGACCCGGAGATGACCTAAACAGAAAGTGTGTGTCATGCTGAACATTTTGGTGGAGGTCCCATTGTTGTAGGACCACCATAGGCTGAGTTATGGGCAAAAATGATTTGAAAAAAATTCTTGCAGAGCATTATGGGGCAACTTCCCCGAGTGCAGTGAATATTGTAGTATCGGCTCTCCCACTGTGTCGGGAGAGCCCCTTTCCAGATTTCTGTTTTGTGCTGCTAAGAGCAATTAATTAATTTTGTTTCGAAAGAAGCTGACATAGCTTTTAAATTATGGGCTTTCCATTTAAAATGTGAAGGGTAATGTTAGAAATGCACATATAGATCATGTGATTAAGGGTAATACGAAAAATAGTAACCCAGCACTAGAGAAAAGTTGAGATCTTGCGAAACCACATGAGGTTTTACATCAAGAGTGGATGACTCGATTTTGTGATGTTCTAGATATGTCATTTGACTAAAGGTGAGAATATTTTATATTCTGGGGGGATCGAGATGCTTACAGAGTGAAAATATCTGTGTAGTAGGGAAGGATGAACTCCATAGTGCAATGGGACATTAGCATATGATAATGAAATAACATTTGGATGTGTAACTAATGAGTCAGGGTGTTATCTTTTGTGACAATGTAGCATTAAAATATGCATATTTCATTAATATGAGTAGGAATTAATTATTTGTGATGTGAGGTCATATCATAATTATGGTTGAACATGTGTTGCCTTTTGCTATAGTTTCAATGTATGCTTTCATCCTGTTTTGCCATACTATATTATGGTATCATTATATCATTATATCATCAAAGTGTGTGAACTTAAAGAGTATATAATGATTGCTCTATTTATAACTTGTTAGGAACATGGTCATCTTTTCTTTGTATATGAGGAGCAACAAACATCAAGGGTTGTTTTTATTTTAGTAGGGGTGGATTGCAAATGGAATTATTGTTCCTATTACAGTATTGTGTTAAAATGTGAGAGTAAATTTATTTTTTGTCTTATGGTTGAAAATGTGATCTCCATGTGTTTTCAGCCCTGAAGGAGCACCATTTTTCGCAGCAAAACATGTTGGCTGGAAGTTCTTGTTTTCTTGGTTTCAAGCATACAACTGCTACTTTTCAAGAAAAGGTAGGAACGGATGGAAATTACTTCTTGTAGTACTGATGTAGTATTGGCAAATCTGCTGGAATGAGTTTGTTTATCAGTTGTGTCCTTTGAACATTTGGAATAAAAATAGTTGGTAAACCAATTATATATTTCAGCTTCTGCAATTAAGTAACTGATGGAGGGGAATTGAAAATTATTTGATGGTTGGGCTCCCTACAAGGGCTCCCTACAAATCCTAAGTTTTATTGTGTTTGTATAAACTGGGTGGGTGCCAGTTAAGTAGGGTACCCTGCGCAGAGCAATTTCTATCTTTGCCCATATATATTTGTAATCTTAAACGTCAGCAGGCACTGTTGACGGAGTTCATTCCCAAGTCACCAAAGAGGCTGAAGAACCAACTGGAAGCGAGCAAGGATATTCTACGGGCTAAGATGAGTATATCCGATCTGAAGTGTCACCAGACAACAATGTAAGTGGGTAGAAGGGGAAAGGATGATACTGCACTTCTTCAAATTCTAGACGAATTAAGGACAACAAAGGTCTTACAGGAGGAGGCTAATAAAAAGACTGAACAACAGCTCACCCTCATTAATCAGAAAAAGCAGAGGTTGAGCAACGGGTATCAGATTTAGAGGATGTAAGAGTACAGCAGGGCACCTTCACTGCTAAGCTTCAAACAGAACTGATGGATTTACAGTCTAAGATTGGTGATGCAAAGAATGGGTCTTGCCACACAAACTTAAGGTTTACTGGTATTCCGGAGGGGCAAGAAAATGCATAAACTGTAGTTAATCTGATTTCTGATTTACTGAAAAAATGTCTATCCAGATGCTGAGGCTCAAAAACTGGAAGTAACTATTACGCGAGTACACTGTGTTCCTAATATACAACCCTCAAATGCGAAGTATCCTCGGACGATACTAGTAAACTTTGGGGACTATCGGATTAAGGAACTGATCCTTTCAAAAGCCATAAAAGATCAATTGTATCAGATACTGAGGCAATTTTTCTTTCAAGATTTTTTCTGACATGTCCGCTTTGGCAGCACGCTGCATAAAATAATTTAAAAGATTAATTGGTACTTTTCAGCAAGTGGGGGAACCTGCTGGTATCGCCCAGCAATCTAAACTGAAAGTTCTTTACAAAGGCCGTTGTCAACTTTTTCATTCTGTACATCAAGCACAGGATTTTTTACAACCAATTCAGCAGTCAGGTTGGGAAGAGAGTGAGGGTATGAGCACTAGCATTACATCCAGCACCGGGGACAGCAATTAATAAAAAGCCAGTTGATATAATAATGTGATATTGTACTGCTACTTTGGGCATAGTAGATGGAGTAAAGAATACATTTTTTTCTATGCTAGGTTGTTTCCCTCTTAGAGGGGTATTTATTATGTCAGTTGATATGACAATGTGAAAGTGATAAATTAAATATCCCACTGCTACTGGGGGGAGAATGGAATTTGGTATGCTAGGTTGTTTCCCTCTCTGAGGGGTATTTTCTTGTGCTTTTTTCTTTCTTTTCTTTCTCAGGTGACTTCGGCAGCCTCAGAGGACCCTTGATGTTATGTCAAATGCACCAAGCTAAGGGTAAGGGGATGGAGGTTTGTGGCATAGGGGTTCAGGTGGGCAGTCGTGACAGGAGAGGAGGGAGCTTGGGACAGGTTGTGCTTCAGGGTTCAATGGAAGAAGGCAGGGGTGGTAGGTCACAGTGGTGGGAGGTCTGGGGGCAAAGGTAATAGGAACATTTGCAGTAGACTGATGGAAAGATAGTTTGCAATGTCTTGCTATAAGTTGTGAATAGTGTCATGCAATGTGAATGGCTTAAGCAATAGAGTTAAATGTCAAGGTATACTCACTTGGTTTAGATCCTTAAAAGCAGACATAGGCCCTCATTCTGACTTTGGTGGGCGGCGACCGCCGAAAGACCGCTCCGCGGTCAAAAGACCGCGGCGGCCATTCTGGCTTTCCCGCTGGGCTGGCGGGCGCCCGCCAAAGGAGCGCCCGCCGGCCCAGCGGGAAAGGCCCTGCAACAATGAAGCCGGCTCCGAATGCAGCCGGCGGAGTTGCAGGGGTGCGACGGGTGCAGTTGCACCCGTCGCGATTTTCACTGTCTGCAATGCAGACAGTGAAAATCTTTATGGGGCCCTGTTAGGGGCCCCTGCACTGCCCATGCCAGTGGCATGGGCAGTGCAGGGGCCCCAAGGGGCCCCACGACACCCGTTCCCGCCATCCTGTTCCTGGCGGTAAAAACCACCAGAAACAGGGTGGCGGGAAGGGGGTCGGAATCTCCATGGCGGCGCTGCTTGGAGCGCCGCCATGGAGATTCAGCCCATGCAGGGGAAATCCGGCGGGAAACCGCCGGATTCCCTTTTCTGACCGCGGCGGTATGGCTGGGAAGCACCGCCAGCCTGTTGGCGGTGCTTCCGTGGTCCCCAGCACTGGCGGTCTTGGACCGCCAGGGTCGGAATGACCCCCATAATATTTTTGTGGGAAACACACCTAAAAGAAAGTGGTTGCTTTCCCCGTATACCTTCAAATATACAAAACACATTCTTTGCCTTCTCACAGGTCTCACATCGTGGAGTGTCAATTTTAATTGTGCATACAGGCCAATCAGAAGTTCTCAAGGTAGTTCGGGATCAAGGGGTGTTCTGATTTCATGCTCTTATCTCATAACCGAGCTTACAGAACCTCTCTGGAATGCACTTCTGAGTTTAAAGAAGACATTTATTGTTATTATTATTTCTTCACCGCAAGGTTCTTGAGAGACAAAATTATTAGATTGGAAGCACATGTTCAAAAGTAGTCGCAGCAATGAAAGCAAAATATATCAAAGTACTTCTCAGTTGCAATGTACCTAGCAAATATATGTGATTATATTATAGCATAACTTCAAAGCAAAGCATAAAAGTCAAAATTCATCACAGTAGGGCCTATAGCTCAGATTAATCTTTCTGGGGTCTGCAAGTTGATGACTCCGGTCAACTGCGAGAAAGAGATTTTCTACCCAAACGGGAGACAGGCAACTGACGTCTCCATTCCTGTCTGAAGTCAAGGAGATTCAATTTACCCCTGCTGTAGCCCAGAGTCATCCTTAAAAGCAAACTCAGTGTGAGAACCGAAGAACCCTGGAGAGTGGCCAATTCTCACAAGCTCACTCGCTCTCAGACTGGATTGCGAGGTAAACACAAAATCTACCTGCTCTTATCAGCTAAGGTCTGGTGTGAAGAAAACAGCTTGGTCCATCTTGTGGAAAAACACAGCTTGGAAAAACACAGCTCATCTGCAATGTCTCAACTGCAATGTCTAACCCCACGTTAAAGCCAATAGGCAGCTAACCTAAAAATCAAATGTAATGTCTAACGTCATGTCAAAGCCAATAGGCACCTAAACTGAATACAGAATGTAATGGCTAATGCCATGTCAAAGCCAATAGGCAGCTAAACTGAATACAGAATGTAATGTCTAATGCCATGTCAAAGCCAATAGGCAGCTAAACTGAATACAAAATGTAATGGCTAATGCCATTTTAAAGCCAATAGGCAACTGACCTGAATACCGAATGTAATGGCTAACTCCATGTTAAAGCCAATAGGCAGCTAAACTGAATACAACATGTAATGTGCTACTGGTGAACATTGAGCAACTTATATGCGCAGTGGTGAAACACAAAGTCATTGGTCAAACACAATTAATAGCATCACAAGGGGCTAGATGGATTTTGGGTAAAATACATATGGGAAATGAATTATATATTTGTATGAGCTATTATGGCCCTATAGAGGATGTACCTTCTTCAGTGTATGACCTTTATTCTCTTTTACAACATGAGACGGGACATTTAATAATAGGTGGGGACTTTAATTTAATCCAGGATTTGTCGCTAGACACATCACATATAAACAAACATCAGAACAAGCCCAAATCTTCCTGCGCACTCAAGCTCTTATTTGCAACTTTGCTCTTATTGATCCATGGCAGGCACAAAATGATTTGACGTCTCAATTTGTGTGTTACTCGAAACGGTATGGCACAGCTTCGTGGTCAGATTTATTTTTAATCTCACATTTGTTTTCATGCGGAGAAACTGCTATATTTAATAATAATGTATTTTCAGATCATTCACTGATCAGCTTAGCAGTAACTTTTACAGCAACACCCACCCCTAGAGCAAGATGGTGCTTTAATAAAACACTTCTTATCAAAGATATCTGGAACACACAGATGAAAAGAATTTCTAAAGGTTAACATAGACACAGCTTCCGATTTCTCAGTATGGGAGGCTCTAAAGGCATTTTTCAGAGGTCAGGCAATTTCATTCTTGGCAGCTTGTAGACAGCAAAAAAAGGCAGTATACTGAGCATCCTAAGAGTTTAGATGTAGCTGTAAAACTGCATGCCCAGGTCCCTAATAAAGAAACGCAATGGATTTTGGATAATGCTAAATTAAATTTCAGGAGTTTTTACTGCTAAAGAAATAGTGAATCATACATTCTATCTTCAGAGAAGATATGAGGAAAATTGAGTTATAGGGAAATGTCTGGCCTGGTCTCTGAAACATCATGCTAATGCTATCATAATCAAAAGATCTTTGATTCCCAGGCCAAAGCAATGTGTGTGCATTCATCTGAAATTGTTACGATATTTTTACAAAACTATGCTAATATATATTCAGAGTCTAAAGGCTCGAGCTCAGTTATTGAGGGCTTGTTAGGGAAGATTCAAATGACCACCTTGACCTCAGAACAGGCAGATTCTATAATTGCACCTATAACTTTGGAAGAGGTACATTGAGCAATTAAGTCCACAGCTAATGTTAAAGCCTGTGGGAAAGACGGATTGCCATAAGAAATTTATAAGGTATTCTCGCAGTAACTAGCTCAGTTCCTGGTACGACTTTTTAATCAGATTCTTCACAGATGTCCCATACCGAGCACCTTTACTGACTCAGCGGTAGTTAGCTTTTTAAAAAAAGAATAAATCTGATTAGGACCTGAACTCTTACCGTAAGATAAGCCTCTTAAATAGTGATTACACGCTTTTCACAAAAAGAATGGCAAATAGGATTTCTACAGTAGCATCTTCGAATATTCACAGGGATCAAAACGGGTTTCTACCTAGGTTAATGTCTTCAAACACTAATTTTCTGTGTGCAGACTATTGAC
This sequence comes from Pleurodeles waltl, assembly GCF_031143425.1. Classification (NCBI taxonomy): domain Eukaryota; kingdom Metazoa; phylum Chordata; class Amphibia; order Caudata; family Salamandridae; genus Pleurodeles; species Pleurodeles waltl. The sequence goes on along the minus strand of NC_090437.1, from coordinate 78,271,535 downwards.
TTTTTTTTTCAGAAGGTGAAAGCTGCTCCTATAATGCTAGATGCAGAAAAGGCATGTGGTCTAGTAGAATGGGAAGTGTTACACACAACCCTTCATAAATTTACATCCCCGGTGAAGTTTATTAGCTTGCTAAAACAATTATATACCAGGGCCAGAACTTCCATAATTAAAATATCTCCCTGGCTGGGGAGATAGTTATCAAGCAAGGCACTTGTCAAGGATGCCCAATGCCACCTATATTATTCATGTTATTTATAGAACCTTTAGCCTGCACCATATGTCAGGATCAATCCGTTTGTCCTCCTATAGTGGAAGCTCCCAAACTCAAATAAAAAGCAGATGATATTGTACTTTATTTAGCAGTAAGCAAGGCAAAAATTCAGCATGCTCTAGATAAAATTGTGGAATTTACGGCTATAGGTGGTCATAAAATTAATCAGACTAAGTCAGAAGCTTCATTGTTAAATAGCTCCTCTGAGAGTCTTCCAGCAACTATGCGTACAACATTTCAAGCCAGACGCCCCATTAGGTATTTAAGGGTTAAAGCTACTTCAACCTATGCTAACCTGTATAATCTTAACTATAAATCTTGAATAGGAAAAATGCGGAATCTACTACAGTACTGGGATAGTCTTTCTTTAACAAACATAGGGCATATTTCCCTTATAAAGATGAATCTCTTGCCGTTGTTCTTATTTGCTTTTGCTAATATTATGATTAAAATCACAAACTCGAGGCCATTAATGCTGACATTCGTACTTTTATCTGTCAAAAGAAGTGTCTGAAAGTTAAGCTCTCAATTTTTCAGTTAACTCAGGAAGACGGAGGCTTATCTCTACCAAGTTTTAAAAAACACTATAAAGTGGCCCTTTTAAACCAGCTAATCTTTGCTTCAATAAATACATCCGGTAATTGTAACTTTTCCTTGAATTTAATGTTAAAAGCAGCTGGGACAAACCCTGTCTCATTTACATGGATTCCAAGACTTCCAAAGAGGACTTTTTATACGACTCCTCAAACTACACTCAATTTTAACACTATCTGACAACGATATAAAGTTCCATAGTTCAATCCAGAGTTGAAACTCAAGCACTACTCGGGTTTTGGTTTAAATTTAAGTCTTTATGCGATTAATAGATGGGTAGCTCTAGTTTTTTTGGCAGCGGAGTGATTTTTGTCACAACAATCATTCCATCTCCTGGCAAACGCTTGCTCAGGAGAGTAAAGAAGTGTCCCTAAATATGTATTTTAGTATTATTCATATCTATATTGAAGCTACCTGGCGGAGATGCCTGAAGTGGCTCAGAAAATAGCTCTCGCCTTTTTTATGTCCCACCTGTCTGGCATTGGAAACTTGTATAGGGCAGTAGTTCCTGTCCTGGGGTCCCGGGACCCCTGGGGTTCCGCAACTATGTAGAAAATTACATAATGTTAAAAGATGAATTAAGTGTATACAAATAAAGAAGCTAAATGGACAATTGGACATTTTAAAACATACTGTAAATGTGAAGGAATTAGAAATTGGAAGCTAAAAATGAAAATTGCTATCCTCAGATTGATTCATGGGAGGGGTGCAGGTGCATTCAACAGAATATAAAATGGACGATGAATGGCCTCAATTGAATTTAGAAAAACTCCAACCTTTGAATTAAAATTTGATTTTTTTTAAATGCATATGTGTTTGCGAATTAAATAATATGTGTCATCATTTGTGTATTTGTTTGCGGAATGTTTTTTGTCTGTATTTTTTGTGCACTGTTTGCGGTTCAAATCATCAATAGTTCTTAGGCCCGGGTCCCAGGCTTTCAGTAATGACTCGTGGGGGTCCCTGGATTCCAATAATGATTCAGTGGGGGTCCCCACATCCAGTAATGATTAAGTGGAGGACCCTAAACGTCAAATGTTGGGAACCACTTGCTTAGGGTACCATGTCAGGAGCTAGGAATAAGGTTTGTGCTGGGCCATTTGAATAAAATAACAACTACTATTGCTTGTAGTGTGGTAACTAAAGCCCAAAGGATTTACTTATAAGCAGATTACAGAAAAAGCCATTCGTACAGCTAATTTCAAACACATGGCCTTTTACTGTAAATTGATGCTGTATTATAATCTGGAAAAAGTTAACCAGATGTGCGATGGGGCCAATGGCAGATGCTTTAGATGTGGGTCCAATTCTGGAGGCTGGCTGCATATAATCTTTTTTTGGCCCTTAATTGAGCCTGTTTCGGAGCAACATCTTTAACCCTTACAGTGCGGCACACTACCTCCCAGGTGCGGGTCACGACCAGTGGCCGACACCAGGGAGGGGGTTAAAAAATACTCGGGTGCGGCGCACCCAAGGATTTTTTCTCCCTAAAAATACCACAGGAGACACAGAAGATCTTCTATTTCTCCCCCACCCCCTCACCCGCCCCTTTGTGAAATCACTGTTTTGTTTTCTCCATCAGTGCAGGAAGCGGCCTCGCAGCCGCTTCCTGCTCTGATGGGAAAAACAGCCACAACCGGCCTTCCCGTTTGAAAGAGGAGACTCTCCCCTTTCAAATGAGGCCTTCCTGAACCAGTTTCCTGTCCCTCGATCACAGCACAGCTGCGATCGAGGGCCAGGAAACCCAACTAGACACCAGGAATTTCACCTCTCGGCAAACGGGCCGGCCGCCGGGGCATTTTTAGTAGTTGCATGGTTTTCCTGGGGGCCACTATGGCCCCCAAGGAAACCATACACATACTAAAAAAAATATATAGATCAATATAGATGTATATATATATATATATATATATATATATTATATCTATGTAGATAGATATATCTATGTAGATAGATATGTATATATATATACCTGTGAACAAGGTCCGGTGAGACCGAAACGCGTCAGGGGATTCCTGACATTGTTTTGTTTGCTGTGGATCTCGCTACTTTAATAAAGAAAGAAAATAAAGGCATAACTTCGGGTTGCGGTTCTCTTTTTGTAACACAAAGAGAATTAGTAAAAGGATTATATGGGTGTCCTACTGAAGAACCGGCACCACCAAGGAATGAAAGCGCACCTAACACGCCACTTGGGACAACTTTTCTTGTTATGTGCATATATATATATATATATATATATATATATATATATATATATATATATATATATATATGTATATATATATATATATATATATAACACTTTTGTCAATGTGTGTGTGGTTTCCCTGGGGGCTGCGATAGGCCCCCAGGAAATCCAGACACACATATAAAAGTGATCTCTCTCTCTCTCTCTCTATATATATATATATATATATATATGTATATATATATATATTCGCCACCAGTTATCTTGCAGTTGCAGCTTGCGTCTTCAAAGCAATGCACATACTTGAACTGACGCGTTTCAACTGTAGCTTTTAGGCAGCAATAAAAAAGTCAAGTAAGTCTTGTGATTATGTTTCTGGTACAAAAGGATCTGACTTTTGTCTAGTGGCAGTTTTGATGCCATACAGTAGCACAGAAGGTTTATATGCCTACTGCAAAGATCAAATCTGTATTTTATGTAAATAGCTGAGTACATTAGTAAAATCAGCCATTACCTGCGCTATAATACAAATGAAATGTATGTGCAGGGGGCTATGGAGAGATGAAGGGCACTTTTGCTGGGTGGTAGTGAGGGAATCCAAGGAGGAGGTCATGGAAGTGGGAGCACCAATAATGATTGTTGGACTGGGTGCTAGAGGTGCTAAAGACTGTGATGATTGTTATTTGACAAGGTGTTTTTGAGTGTCTTGAAAGAACGTGCTGATTGAGGAGAAAAAGCGAAGGTAAGGTGACCTCTACTGTTGCACGTATCACACACACACACACCAGTAATTTTGCGACTGTGTACATATGCTAGTGTTTTAGAGCAACAGTTTAGCCAGTAGCAAAGATTGCACCACTTTGGATGACTGCTGCTCAAGCCCTCACTCGGGTTATAGAGAACAGCTCTGACGTAGGATCAGAGACTGAGACAGCATCTGAGGGATAAGACAATGGTGCAGACTCTGGGAGTGATTTTTCAGTCAGAAGAGTCCTGTTCGATAACTCCTCTTCCAGTGACTATGAGGGAGGTGCTGAGGACAGTCCGGCTGTTTTTCCCCACCTGTCCTGATAAAAACACTATCCCACTTGAGTGCCTGTACCTGGTGCCTGCGTCAGGAATGGATCACCCTAGGGTCAACAGTTGCCCTATTGCAAGGACCAACATTGACCATTGTGTGATCTATTCCTGTCGCAGGCACTAGGCCTATCCACACAAGTGAGGTACCGTTTTTATCAGGAGACTTGGGTGAACACTGGGTGGAAGGAAATGTGTGGCTCCTCTCAGATTCCAGAACTTTCTGTCACCGAAATGTGAGGAAAAAGTGTTTTTTGGCCACATTTTGAGGTTTGCAAAGGATTCTGGGGAACAAAAACTGATGAAAGCCCCACAGGTCACCCCATCTTGGATTCCCCTAGGTGTCAAGTTTTCAAAAATGCACAGGTTTGGTAGGTTTTCTTAGGTGCTGGCTGAGCTAGAGGCCAAAATCCACAGCTAGGCACTTTACTAAAAACAGCTTTGTTTTCTTTGGGAAAATGTGATGTGTCCATGTTGTGTTTTGGGGCATTTCCTGTCGCGGGCACTAGGCCTCCCACACAAGTGAGGTACCATTTTTATTGGGAGACTTGGGGGAACGCTGGGTGGAAGGAAATTTGTGGCTCCTCTCAGATTCCAGAACTCCCAAATGTGAGGAAAAAGTGTTTTTTTGCCAAATATTGAGGTTTGCAAAGGATTCTGGGTTACAAAACCTGGTGAGAGCCCCACAAGTCACCTCGTGTTGGATTACCCTAGGTGTCTAGTTTTAAAAAATGGACAGGTTTGTTAGGTTTCCTTAGGTGTCGGCTGAGCTAGAGGCCAAAATCCACAGCTAGGCACTTTCCAAAAAACACATCAGTTTTGAATGTAAAAATGTGATGTGCCCATGTTGCGTTTCCTGTCGCAGTACCATTTTTATTGGGAGACTTGGGGGAACTCAGAATAGCAGAACAAGTGTTATTGCCCCTTGTCTTTCTCTACACTTTTTCCATCCAAATGTAAGACAGTGTGTGAAAAAGACATCTATTTGAGAAATGCCCTGTAATTCACATGCTAGTATGGGCACCCGGGAATTCAGATATGTGCAAATAACCACTGCTTCTCAACACCTCATTTTGTGCCCATTTTGGAAATACAAAGTTTTTCTTGATACCTATTTTTCACTCTTTATATTTCAGCAAATTAACTGCTGTATACCCGGTATAGAATGAAAAACCCATTGCAAGGTGTAGCTCATATATTGGCTCTTGGTACCTAGGGATCTTGATGAACCTACAAGCCCTATATATCCCCACAACCAGAAGAGTCCAGCAGACGTAATGTATATTGCTTTCAAAAATCTGACATCGCGGGAAAAAGTTAGAGTAAAACATGGAGAAAAATAGTTTTTTTCATCTCAATTTCAATATTTTTTTATTTCAGCTGTTATTTTCTGTAGGAAAACCTAGTAGGATCTACACAAATGGCCCCTGGCTCAATTCAGAATTTTGTCTACTTTTCAGAAATGTTTAGCTTTCCCAGATCCAGCATTGGTTTCACACCCATTCCTGTCACTAACTGGAAGGAGGCTGAAAGCACAAAAAATAGTAAAAATGAGGTATGTCCCAGTAAAATGCCAAAATTGTGTTGAAAAATGTGGTTTTCTTATTTAAGTCTTCCTGTCCCTGAAAGCTGGGAAGGTGGTGATTTCAGAACCGCAAACCCTTCGTTGATGCCATTTTCAGGGAAAAAAACCACAAGCTTTCTTCCGCAGCCCCTTTCACTGTATTTTGACTAATTTCTTGGTCTCCTCCAGGGGAAACCACAAACTCCGGGTACCTTTACAATCGCTAGGATGTTAGAGAAAAAGGACGCAAATATGGCATGCATAGCTTATGTGGACACAAAGTTATGAATGCCTAAGTGCAAACTACCCCCAAATAGCCAAAAAAGTGCTCGACACTGGGGCGGGGGGGGGTGGGGGACTCAGCAGCTAAGCGGTTAATGAGACTGGGGTTTGGTTCAGATGGGGAGTCATCTCTAAACTTTTAGGGGCTCTTTTCGGTATCCCATCTGCAGCAAACAATCTTGCAACTGAGCTTATTGAGTGTTGCTTTATTGCTACTTTAGTAGCCAAGTCCCTAATTCTAGCCAACTAGATATCAAGAGACATACCTACTATTGCTCAATGGTATACAGAACTGGTGAAGATAATGGGTCATGAGAACTGGTATGCGAAGAGGATTGGAGCCATTAAGTGATTTAATGAAATATGGTCAAATTGGGAAGGAAGATGGGATTTAATGGATTAATGCGAAGATAATGTCATTCACTAGCAGTGTAAATCTGTATGTGTTTGGGTATTTTCAAATGTTCCAAATAGCTGTATGGATATTTGTGTATATTTAACTTATGATGTAAAACGTTATTCAAGGATGATATGATTATCTGTCTGCTGCATTATGATAAATAAAAACCTTTTTTTTTTAAAGAGCTTGGAGCAGGCTTTTGGTTTTCCACCAAAGAAAATAAAGATCTCTTACCATGGCTCGAGTATGAGCCACAGTAGAGGTAAGTCTTGGGGCACAGTAAAGTGCAGAACAAGGGAGAAGACAAAATAACTCTTGTGAGGCAAAGAGAGCAAACGCACATGAAGGCTACAAAGGAAGATCTAAGCCTGTAAATGACTGCAGATAGTCCCCTTGGGACAACTGCAGGATAAGCTACAATTGTTTTCATTGTGCAACTTTTTAAAATCTTGTTGTGTAATCGATAACAGGTGTGTGATATACAAATCAGAAAGCTGGAGAGTGATTTCGATTATATACACATTGAGGAAATTATCATTAGTAAGGGTCTGAAGCAGGACCTAGAAGTATTAGTAAGAACACAAAAAACAACATAAAAATAACAGAATATAGAAAACTGTAGTAAAAGAAAAGAAAGTAGGAAGGAAACAGAAAGCCTTCTAGAAAGAGATGATACCAGGAGGAGACAAAATGGCAGTAAGAACTAGTGTTGATTATTTTGTTTGCATTTTTTCCTTTTAGTATTTCTGATAAGAACGTACTTGAGTTTTTTGAGGGAATGCGCTGGTGAAGAGCATCCTGGTTCCACCAACCGTTATGGAGAACCTATAAAACGAAAAGAGTCTTTGTGAAAACGTATTTTTATCCGTCCTTAAGAGTTCACTCTGGAAACATACTGATGTATTCTGAAAGGAAAGACAAATAAAATAATGAACTGGGGTAAATTCTTTCATAAGACTCTGATAATGTCATCATTATCTAAACCCACACTATTGCGCCTTCGCAAGCATTCTTGAGATTCTTGTATTTAAGAATAAATACTTGCTAATCAATACACCTGTAATTATCGTACATTCATGGATCAATGAATAATAGTAGCACACTTTCACACACTCATTAATGTCATGTCCTATACAAATTTCTCATGAAGATTTTTGGAAAAATGTAAGTCCCTCAACCTGTGATTCACAGCTGTATATCAGATGGTTGTTTTGTATACTTTCTTTGGTATCTATGTTTCTCATTTACACCTTGGTTTCATTAGACGTAAACATCCGTACTCTGGATTTTTGTTAATCTGCCTGGAAGTTAAATGTATTTTTAGGCAGCTCATGTAATCCAGATTTGGCACATTTACCAAGGTGTAGTTGGGTGTTGAAAAATAGTTTTCACTACCGCAATACTGTTCCAGGTCAGTGCAAAATGCCACCACTTTTTAGCAATGTCAAGTCCTGAGATGATACAAAATAATGTCTTCTACTGGTATCTTTTCATTCTCTGTTCTGTTTTTTTAATATTGATATCAAAACATTGTTATCTGGAGCAAACACAGTGCATGATGTTAATTGTTCTGCAGGAAGGAGGGTTATTGATCTATCTATTCAGACTTGCTTTTGTTGATATTAGACTTTGGTCACTTTAAGATTTTACCCTAACATTTGTACCTCTACATAAAAATGCCTCAGAGGACTGCAAAGTTCAGGCAGTTTTGTCATTTATAAGTCTGCCATATGCCTGTTTTCTGCCAAGCAGTCTCTAAATTTTTGGGTTGTCCATTTTGTTGGTGCTCTTGTGTTACGCTCAGACCTCTACTCTTTTAGTACATGGAGTTCATTTGAAGTAAGGATTCGGTGGAGGTTTGCAGTCATCAGTGTTTGTACCCTAGGTTAGTTGTAGTTTAGCCATTCATCAATTGCCTATTGTAAGGTGTCCAAATAAATGAAAAGATATTTCCTGGGCCCTTGCAAAAAACATTGGAAAATGGAACTATCTGAGAACACTTGCCACAAGCACAGGGTAGGCAGTGGTTAATGGGTCACAGCTGTGGAAGCTCTGGTCATTTGTTGCTACTTTCCTATGGTCCGTCCTAATATGGCTCTGTTAAACTGGGCAATTACAACCCCTTCAGTATTTGACTCTGTATGATAGCAATGAAGAGCCATCACAGAATTCTCAGGGAGGCTAGTGTGGGAATACAGCAGACTCTGAACTCAACAAAATCACCCAGCAGCTCGATAACATGATTATTCAGCCCACTGCCTCTTTTTAGAAAACAAAGTTATTTTTTCTACAAGGCACAATACTCCACAAAACCCAAGAATGTGTCAGATACCCCATCTACATGTGAGAGTCTGTTATTCTTTAAACTTGCCCCTCCTCTCCCGCTACACCCCCCTTTCTTAGAATCAAGGGTTTGGTGGCATACTAGCTACTGCGGGTGCAGAGAGGTGTTTTCTCTTTTTGGCAAAATATCTTTCACTTGTTTTTATGGATAGCTGTAGGCCACCAAAGAACTTCCACTCACAGTCTGGCTTACCAGAGTTGTGCTGGGCCCCAGTCAAGGCATGAGGCAGAACAATTTCATATTTTAATTTGGAAACATTTTCATTAGACCAAACTTATCAAGGGCCCTATGCCTTTTTTTCTCTCACTACATGACATTTTCAGTCCACTTTGCATTTTCAATCATAAGTCCAGTACTACTTAAGAGATATCAGAGATAGGTCACCTTTATCAGTAAAATACAGGGAACATACATTATAACTTTAAAAAGTTGAAAAGAGGAGTTTTGAGTTAAAACTCACAACTTAAAAGCATTGCCTACAAATAAAAAAAAGCAATGAAATACTGTAACAGCAAGGACAGTAGTGCAGATCAAAAAGTCTTGTGTTGCACCAGACATAGGAATGAGCAGACTAGGTGGGTTTAGGGGAGCATTATCAGGACATCCATCTAAAATCAAGGCACCCATGTCCCACAACCTGGGAGAAAACTCTCAGTGACTCACGAACATTCATCTTTTAATTTTTCTGAACAAACCACTTTTGAGGATATACCCTTCAAAAACAAAAAGAGGTGCTAACCTTTTGCAGCACTACAAAGTAACTGAGATTGTTTTTTGATGAAAGGCAAGAGCAGATCAGCAAGAAGAAAGCTGCAAAGTTGGAGCTGGCAGATGGACTACAGCTGGAGCTGTAAAGGTGGTGATTTCTCCATCCCTAAGTTTGAAGATCCACATGGCAAACTCTAAGTGCAACCCAAACACTGAAAGGTATTGAAATATATCATTGTATTTGCAAAATGAAATCACAGACTAGAGCTATAACTCAGACTGAAAAGGCACTGTTCCACATCATAAGTTATGCTACAGCATTTTGATAATAAGGGATGATGTGAGCTTTTAAAAAGGGGGACTTAACTTAAGTATTTTAGTACTATTGAAACTCGATATTATTTTAAGTGTTGCAGTCCTCACCTATTGCAACACTGCATCTTTTTAAATCTGTGTTTCCTAATCCAATTCCTTTATTTTTGAGTAAATTCCAGTGAATGAGTAACTAGAGCTATTTAGCTCATGCTACAGAGGTATCCAGCAAGAATATAACTTTCCTATTTGCAAAGATGAATTAACACATATAGATTTATTCACTTGTAAATTTACTCTTACATTTTGTGGTAAATTTACTACTTTTGCTTTTTCACCATTTCCGAGTGCAAAATAACTCCAAAGTGTAGACTCGTACTTCGCTGCACCCTGAAATCAGGGGATGGACCATATTTACGAATATAAAGGTACAACTGGTAGCTTTTCACACATGGGTGTTGACGTCTGCCCGCGGGGCGGAGATCAACCTACAGCAAAGTGCACAGAAAAGTAAAAAACGTTAATTAAACTTGAAAATAAATTAGTAAAAAAATGTGAATTTAATATATTATCGTAAAATATTTTAACATATTTTTTAAACCTAGTTCAAAGAAACAAGTTAGAGCACTATTATTTTGAAGGTGTATTAAAAAAAGAAGCAATGTTCATATATTTAATAAAACATAATTATTTACTTAAAAATGCTCTTTAAAAAATCCCACCTAATCCCACCTACCCTAAAACGTCTATTTGTATTTAAAATGGCTTCAGGCTATGTATAGTATTAATTTTACTCAATTGTAATCAATTTATTAAACAAAATAAAAGTTACATTTATTTTCAAATTTTAAAAAGCTTATCAGAAAGTTAGAAAATATTTATTTTTATTTTTTACATATATATATATGTATATATTCACTGAAAAAACAAAGGTTCAAGTGATATTATAGATAAGAATTGTTAATCGAATATTGTTAATCGAATTTTCTTTACATTTAAAAAACCTTTGAAATTCACTGAAAAAAACAAAGGTTGAAAGTGGTGTTATTGCTCGGTGAATATGTCCGTGGCAACATTAATGTTCTGAATTTGAAAAAACACAGAAATTCAACAGTTATTGTTAGCAGAGCTAATTTGTGCCCCCACCATGCACTGCTTATGTTCTCACATGTTACATTACTCATGACATATTCAATGACATAATTTCTGACATCACTGATGACATTATCCAATGCGTCAACCTAATTTTATACAGCCTGTGCCCAGTAAATAAGTGTAAGTGTTTACAAAACACATGTGCTCCTAATGCATCATAGGTGTTTCGAGGTCTGGAATAAGTTATAAATCATTGTACTGAAGATTAACAGTGTGCAGTTAACATTTGACAATTTATGTCCACTATGTTCCACCCAAGTTTTTTGGTTCTGCAAAGAAAGTTTCCAACAGGGCGGAGATTCTGCATAGTAGATACTAAGGGCCAGATGTACAAACCTTTTTGCACGTCGCAAACAGCGAATTTCACTGTTTGCGACGTGCAAAAAGCACATTGCGATGCCCCATCTCCGTTTTGCGAGTCAGTAACCTGGTTACCGATTTGCAAAACAGGACTGCGAGTCACAATTAGGAAGGAGTATAGGAAGTTCCCCTTCCTAATTACGAGTCGCAGCGCAATGTTGTATTGTTTTGTGACCACGAACATGGTCGCAAAGCAATCGCAGTTACCACCAGTGTCACACTGATGGTAACCCATTCGCAAAAGGGAAGGGGTCCCCATGGGACCCCTTTCCCTTTGTGAATGGCATGAAAAACATTTTTTCAGAGCAGGAAATGTTTCATTTTTTTAGTTTTGTAATGCATCTCGTTTTCCTTTAAGGAAAACGGGCTGCATTACAAAAAAAAACTGCTTTATTTAAAAGCAGTCACAGACATGGTGGTTTGCTGTCTCCAGCAGGCCACCATCCCTGTGAGTGGTGCCACTGGCAAGGGGGTCGCAAATTGAGACCCACCTCATTAATATTAATGAGGTGGGCCTTTGCGACCCCCTTGCGAGTCGCAGATGGTGTCAGGGACACCATCCTACATTCTGGATTGTGACTCGCAAATTGCGAGTCGGTCTGACTTGAAATTTGCGAGTCGCAATCCAGATTTTTCCTACATCTGGCCCTAAGTACTTTAAGGTGATAGAGTTTTTGGACAGAACTGTTATAGCACAACAATTTCTACTTAAAATGGAAGACTGTGTGCACCAGGTACTAGCCCTATATACCTAATTTTGTACAGCCTGTGTCCAGCTAATGGGTATACGTGTTTACAAAATGCATGTGATCCTAATACATCATAGGTGTGTAAAGGTATAGAATAGGTTAGAAATCTTTGTACTGAAGAGTAACCCTGTGTGCAGATGACAGTTGATGACTTGAGTAAACTATGTTCCACCCATGTTTTTTTGGTTCTGTTTCCAACAGGATAAAGATTCTACGTAGTAGAGACAAAGTATTGTAAGCAGCTAGAATTTTTAGACAGAGTCATTATAACATGACAGTTTCTACATACAAAGAAGACTGTGTGCACCAGGTACTAACCCATGTACATGTGTTTGTTTAGCTTCAAACAATGGGCTATCTGTACAGTTCTCATGATAGTATGAAGGCTGCTGGTAGTATGATCTTTGGCACCTTCAGATCTTGGCTATTTTAAATGAATAATCTCTCTTTGGCAAGTTTTGCATAGAGTGTACATTATTTGTAGTGGAATCTTTTTAATACTCCGTTGTGTGTTTCTCATGAGAGGTTCAGTCTGCAAACAGTGTGTGTGAGAAAGTAGCCTCTTTCTAGCCTTGTTACCCCCACTTTTGGCCTGTTTGTGAGTATATGTCAGGGTGTTTTCACTGTCTCACCGGGATCCTGCTAGCCAGGGCCCAGTGCTCATAGTGAAAACCCTATGCTGTCAGTATGTTTGTTATGTGTCACTGGGACCCTGCTAGCCAGGGCCCCAGTGCTCATAAGTTTGTGGCCTATATGTGTTCCCTGTGTGATGCCTAACTGTCTCACTGAGGCTCTGCTAACCAGAACCTCAGTGGTTATGCTCTCTCTGCTTTCCAAATTTGGCACTAACAGGCTAGTGACTAAATTTACTAATTCACATTGGCATACTGGTACACCCATATAATTCCCTAGTATATGGTACTGAGGTACCCAGGGTATTGGGGTTCCAGGAGATCCCTATGTGCTGCAGCATTTCTTTTGCCACCCATAGGGAGCTCTGACAATTCTTACACAGGCCTGCCACTGCAGCCTGAGTGAAATAACGTCCACGTTATTTCACAGCCATTTACCACTGCACTTAAGTAACTTATAAGTCACCTATATGTCTAACCTTCACCTGGTGAAGGTTGGGTGCAACGTTACTTAGTGTGTGGGCACCCTGGCACTAGCCAAGGTGCCCCCACATCGTTCAGGGCAAATTCCCCGGACTTTGTGAGTGCAGGGACACCATTACACGCGTGCACTGTACATAGGTCACTACCTATGTACAGCGTCACAATGGTAACTCCGAACACGGCCATGTAACATGTCTAAGATCATGGAATTGTCCCCCCAATGCCAGAATCATGGAATTGTCCCCCCAATGCCATTCTGGCATTGGGGGACAATTCTATGATCCCCTGGGTCTCTAACACAGAACCCGGGTACTGCCAAACTGCCTTTCCGGGGCCTCCACTGCAGCTGCTGCTGCTGCCAACCCCTCAGACAGGTTTCTGCCCTCCTGGGGTCCGGGCAGCCCTGGCCCAGGAAGGCAGAACAAAGGAGTTCCTCTGAGAGAGGGTGAAACACCCTCTCCCTTTGGAAATAGGTGTGAAGGCTGGGGAGGAGTAGCCTCCCCCAGCCTCTTGAAATGCTTTGATGGGCACAGATGGTGCCCATCTCTGAATAAGCCAGTCTACACCGGTTTAGGGATCCCCCAGCCCTGCTCTGGCGCGAAACTGAACAAAGGAAATGTGAGTGACAACTCCCCTGACCTGCACCTCCCAGGGGAGGTGCCCAGAGCTCCTCCAGTGTGTCCCAGACCTCTGCCATCTTGGAAACAGAGGTGTCTGTGGCACACTGGACTGCTCTGAGTGGCCAGTGCCAGCAAGTGACGTCAGAGGCACCTTCTGATAGGCTCTTACCTCTCTTGGTAGCCAATCCTCCTTCCAAGGTAGCCAAACCTCCTTTTCTGGCTATTTAGGGTCTCTGCTTTGGGGAATTCTTCAGATAACTAATGCAAGCGCTCACCAGAGTTCCTCTGCATCTCCCTCTTCACCTTCTACCAAAGGATCGACCGCTGACTGCTCAGATCGCCTGCAAAACCGCAACAAAGTAGCAAGACGACTACTAGCAACCTTGTATCGCTTCATCCTGCCGGCTTTCTCGACTGTTTCCAGGTGGTGCATGCTCTGGGGGTAGCCTGCCTCCTCTCTGCACCAGGAGCTCTGAAGAAATCTCCAGTGGGTCGACGGAATCTTCCCCCTGCAACTGCAGGCAACAAAAGACTGCATCACCGGTCCTCTGGGTCCCCTCTCAGCACGACGAGCGTGGTCCCTGGAATTCAGCAACTCTGTCCAAGTGACTCCCACAGTCCAGTGACTCTTCAGTCCAAGTTTGGTGGAGGTAAGTCCTTGCCTCCCCACGCTAGACTGCATTGCTGGGTACCGCGTGATTTGCAGCTGCTCCGGCTCCTGTGCACTCTTCCAGGATTTCCTTTGTGCACAGCCAAGCCTGGGTCCCTGACACTCTAACCTGCAGTGCACAACCTTCTGAGTTGTCCTCCGGCATCGTGGGACTCCCTTTTGTGACTTTGGGTGGACTCCGGTTCACTTTTCTTCTAAGTACGTTGCTGGGCGCCCCCTCTGTCTCCTCATCCAAGTGGCGACATCCTGGTCCCTCCTGGGCCACAGCAGCACCCAAAAACCCTAACCGCGACCCTTGCAACTAGCAAGGCTTGTTTGCTGTCTTTCTGCGTGGGAACACCTCTGCAAGCTTCATCGCGACGTGGGACATCCATCCTCCAAAGGAGAAGTTCCTAATCCTCTTCTTTCTTGCAGAACTCCAAGCTTCTTCCAACAGGTGGCAGCTTCTTTGCACCCTCAGCTGGCATTTCCTGGGCTCCTGCCCACTCTCGACACTGTCGCAACTGTTGGACTTGGTCCCCTTGTCTTACAGGTACTCAGGTCCGGAAATCCACTGTTATTGCATTGCTGGTGTTTGTTCTTACTGCAGAATCCCCCTATCACGACTTCTGTGCTATCTGGAGGTAGTAGGTGCACTTTACACCTACCTTTCAGGGTCTTGGGGTGGGCTATTTTTCGAACCCTCACAGTTTTCTTACAGTCCCAGCGACCCTCTTCAAGCTCACATAGGTTTGGGGTCCATTCATGGTTCGCATTTCACTTTTGGAGTATATGGTTTGTGTTGCCCCTATACCTATGTGCTCCTATTGCAATCTACTGTAATTTTACACTGCTTGCATTACTTTTCTTGCTATAACCTGCATAATTTTGGTTTGTGTACATATATCTTGTGTATATATCTTATCCTCATACTGAGGGTACTCACTGAGATACTTTTGGCATATTGTCATAAAAATAAAGTACCTTTATTTTTAGTACTTCTGTGTATTATGTTTTCTTATGATATTGTGCATATGACACCAGTGGTATAGTAGGAGCTTTACATGTCTCCTAGTTCAGCCTAAGCTGCTTTGCCATCGCTACCTTCTATCAGCCTAAGCTGCTAGAAACACCTCTTCTACACTAATAAGGGATAATTGGACCTTGCACAAGGTGTAAGTACCTCTGGTACCCACTACAAGCCAGGCCAGCCTCCTACAGTGTGGTACAGAGTAAACTACCTCAATTAACACTGCTTACAGTACCTGCTTTTCTACTCAAATCAACTTCATTTCTCACTGTAGGTCCAATGATTGTGGAGGGTTTGATACAGATAAAGTCTGTCCATTTTAGGGCAAAAACATAGTAGTTTTGGAGCAGATGTGGAGTATCCTGAGTAACTTGATTTACTCTGAACAATTGAATACAGATTAACCACTGTGTGCAGTAAGTGTTTTCCATTTATATTTATGTTGTTGATTGTAAATGTGAACTAGGCTACCTGTGAAGTGTATGGTATAGGGTCAATGTGCACATAACACAAACTTGCTACACCTAATTTGTATTTGTGATGGCATCAATGATGCTTCATATTTTTCTGAGCAATTTTATACTTACTTTCAGACCACTAATGCCATTATCGTTTATAGATTCTGTATAAAAGAAGCTTAAATTATGTCATCACTGATGTCATCAATTATGTCATTTGAGATGTCATCCATGATTTCATACATGATGTCATAGAACATGTTATGAGTGATGTAATATGTGAGGTCATAAGCAGTGCATCAGGGGCACAATTTATAGTTAGCTCTACTAACTATAACTAGTGAAGGCCTGTGTTCTTTTAGTTCAAAATGTTAATGTTGGCACTGACATAATAATCTAACTGTAACTTCACTTTAACCTTTGTTTTTTTTAGTTAATTTCATTTTGTTTTAATGTAAAGTGTTCTTTTAGTTCAAAATGTTAATGTTGGCACTGACATAATAATCTAACTGTAATTCCACTTTAACCTTTGTTTTTTTAGTTAATTTCAAATGTTTGTTTAATGTAAAGTAAGATATAATAACAATTCCTAACTATAAGGTCACCTTTGAGTTTTTTTCAGTGATACCTCTCCACAGGATAACAGGCGGGCATATTAGGGTGTGAGGAGACACTGTCTCCTACACTAACACCTCTCTCTTTTGCAATATGTGATTCATTGTAGCATGTGGTGAGGAAGAAGCTTTTCTGCTGGGATCTCTCCACCGGGTGACAAGTGTGCACAACAGGATGTGAACAGAAACTTGCCTCTCCACTGAGACCTCCACCCAGGGTGACAGCAAGGTGTAGTAGGGTGTGAGCAGAGACGCTCCTCTCTGTTGACATCACTCCCCAAGGTCACCAGTGTGCATAATTGGGTGTGGGGAGGGACTAACTTCTCTGCTAGCACCGATACCCAGGGTGAGCAGTGCACATAGTAGGATGTGGGAAGGGGCTGACCTCTCTGCTTATACCTCTCTCTTGGATGACCAGTGTGCATAATAGGGTATGGGAAAGAACTGGCATCTCTTTTGCAAGCAATCCCCAGGGCATCCACTGTGCATAGTAGACTATGCGAAGATGGTGACCTCTCCACTGACAACTCTCTGTAGAGCAACAGGCATGCATAGTAGGCTGTGTGCAAAGACAGCCCCTCTCCAATAAGAGCTCCTCTAAAGATTCTAGCCATGTGAAGTAAACTGTAATAAAGAACTAGCCTCTCCACTGACACTCCTCCCTAAAGTGACAGCTGTGCCTAGTAAAGAATTTAGATAGCTGGCTTCCCCTTTCTCATTTTCAAGATCAAGTTGGAGTCCTGCGGGATCTCATAATTAAAAAAATAAAATTACACTATCCTGTCTTCTGAGAATCCAGGTTAAAAGGTGGGCATAGTAGTGTGTGAGAAGACACTGTCCACAACACTGACATCTCTCTCTGTTGCAACATGTGATTTGTAGTAGCATGTGGGAGGGAGAACCCTTTCTGCTGAGACCTTTCACCAGTTTCAAGTGTGCACAGCACAGTGTGAGCAGAAACTTGCCTCTCTGGTGAGACCTTTCCTCAGGGTGACAACCATGTGTAGAAGGGTGTGGGCACAGACGATCTTCTCTGTTGACCCCTCTCCCCAAGGTGACCAGTGTGCTTAGTAGGGTGTGGTGAGAGACTGCCCTCTCCAATAGGAAATCTTCCAAAGGTGCTAGCCGTGTTAAGTAAGCTGTGATAAAGGGCTAGCCTCTCCACAGACGCTCCTCCCAAAAGTGACAGATAAGCATAGTAGAATATTTAGATATCTCACCTACCCCTTTCTCATTTTCAAGATCCTGCTAGAGACCTGCAGGATCACAAAATTTAAAAAAATGTATTTATGCTTTCTTCCATCACAGTTCCTAGCCCTTACAGACCACTTCACTATTTCTAGGAGGGGCAGGATGTCTTTAACCTGCCCCCATTTATAGTCTTTTTTCTTCATTCTCACAACACTAGCAATTTTTCACAATAAACACTAATGGCAGCCATATCATTTCTAAACAGCCAGCCAATCTCTCCGCAGGAGCAAGGCAGCTGGCAGGGAAAGGGGCCTTTCCACCAAGCAGATGGCTCCATTTCTGAATTTGTGCTTTCGTAGGACACTTGTGAGACTCTCGCAAACCCAACCATCATGATATACAAATATTTTTTTATTGAATTTCTCAAAACCTACTGAACAGATTTACACCAAATCACAAAAAGCACAATCTGTGGACCAAGATGTAGCTTACTGCCAAATTTGATGTAATTCCATTCAGCATTTTTTTTTAAACACTTCTGACAAAAGTCTATAGAAATGCAAGGGGAATTTAGATTTTGGGATCCACCCTTTTGTCTTGACCCCTGCTTGATAGCTCAACCCGAAACTTCTCAGGAAGGAGCTGAGGTGGACAAACATTTTTTTGGTTGAGATTTTCCAAATGGCATCAAAATTATTACCAAATCAGAAAGTCCCTTGTGGTAATATAAATGAACATACATATATATATATTTTTTTCTTCATAGTGGTGGTCACCAGGAGGTAGCTATAGTTAGGACCATGTCGCCATAGAAAAATTGTTTTTTGACTTGCCTATATCTTTGACACCATTTGATGAATCGTCACAAACTTTTCCCAAAAAAGTTTTCCTAAGAATCTGGTTGCACATGGGAAGTTTCAAGGTGATCCATCAAGCATGGGCGAGAAACAGGGAGGGTCAAAAAAGAAAGTGCTTCCCATTTTAATTCCCATGGAGATTTTAGACACAACTATAGACCAAACTGCTGGGCGAATTACACCAAATTTGGCAGGAAGATAGCCCTTGGTCCAGAAAGAGTGCTTTTTTGTTATTTGGTGTAAATCGATTCAGTTTTTGAGATGTAAAAAGAAAAATAAATATAGATGTCTAGAGACGCAAAGGCTTTGCACATAATAACGAGCTTGTGCAGAGATCTTTAGAGCTCTGACTGGCTGCCAACACTTCAACCAGGAAGTGTTGACAGACATCTTGGGACCCGGCATCAGCTGAGTACCGGGAAAAAAAGATAAAAATAAGAAAAGGGGCCAGGGGAGGAACACCCGAACCGCTTAGCTCTGGTACTGGGGTCCCCCACCTGGGGAAAAAAGCACTTAAAAAAAAAAATTATTGCCACAAATCACCACAAGTTCATGAATGTGCGGAATGTTTTTTTTTTTTCTTTTAAAGCGCAGGCTCCTGCTCTTGTTTTAATAAAGCCCCTGAGTGGGCCTAGTCTCCTGGGGCATATAAAAAGTAAAGCAGGGGTGCACGGGCCCCCCACCTGTGTTTATTTATGCCCTGGGGCCGCCACCTCCTTGGGGCTTCATTTAAAAAATATGTGGGGGCACACGGCCCCCACACGCCTTAGGGAACACCACATCCCTAGGGCAAAATGAGTAAAATATAGTAGGAGGGTCCTATGGTCCCCGCACAGTTGCGGGGACCACAACCTCTGCAGGGTGAAGTGTGTAACATAAGTAGGGAGTTCCTGCGCCCGCCCCTGCAGTCCTGGGGACCACCACCTCCTTGGGGCAATTTTAACAATGGGGCAACACAACCCCTGCTACCCCGGAAATAGCCACCTCCCCATGACAAAGTGTGTAAATTAAGTAGGGTTCACGGATCCACTAAAAATTTTACAAAAGAAAAAACATTTATATTGCAAATCACGGGGCATTGCCATTTTAATGTGGGGGGTGCCGTCTGCTCCCCCCACACTGCCCATGGGGAACCCACATCCCTGGAGCACTGATTATAAACTAAAGCAGGGGAACCACCTGCTCCCCCCTCCCCGCACAGCCCCGGGGCTAAAATAAAAGAATGAAGGGGGTCAAATGTGGTCCTGCTATGTCCCGGGATGCCCACTCCAAGGGACATAGCTGTTTGCTCAGACTTGGCGTGAGCTTTGACAGCTCCCATCAAGTCGCGGCAAACATTCCGGTTCCAGCAAGTGAGAGCTGTCAAACAGCTCTCGCTTACTGGGAGCAAATGTTTTCTCTGTTTCCCTGCCCACAGAGATGCGAGCAAGGAAAGAAAGGTAACAATCACTCTCACAGACAGAGAGCTGCATGTTTCACTTGCAGATTTAAATTGCAGTTTAAAACTGTACACACAGACACTGCAGTGGTAGTTTTGAGACATATTTACAGGGCTACTCATGTGGGTGGCACAACCAGTGCGGCAGGCCCACTAGTAGCATTTGACTTACTTGCCCTGAGCACACCCAGTGTATTTTACTAGGGACTTATTAGTAAATCAAATATGCCAACCAGGGATAAACCAATCACCCATACTATTTAGACAGAAAGCACTTGCGCCTTAGCAATGGTAAAGTGCCCAGAGTCGTAAAGCCAGCAAAAACAAAATTCAGCACAGGATCAAAAACAGGAAGTCAGAAGCAAAAAGACAGTGGAAATCGTGACAAGAGCTTACAGGTCTGACACTGACATACTGTAGCAATGCTATCAATGGGAATTCTACATCTGCGATTACTGCAACTTTCAATGACTTTTCAAAGATGCCAGACCAGATTGGTGAAGCTGAGGACAGGTTCATGCAAGGTGGAAATACTTGCCTCTTTATGTTATGATTAATACACCTTTCAACAACTTCACAGCTGAAAGATTTTAATTTAGTGCTAGAATCTATGCAGGTATAGTGTATCAATTGCTATTTGTTTGTGTATGATACCTCTCTGGTTTTGTGTTCCACCAACTTAAAGGCAGGAACTCCAAAGAAGAAAAAGCTGCTACACTTGGAAGCCATCACTGCCTGCAACCGCCTCAGTGTGACTGTGCTGACTGCGGAGGATGTGGTGGGAACTGCTAATCTCTACAGCACTGGAATCGGGGCTCCAGATCCTGCACTCTTTTGAAGGCTGCAATTGGGTAAGACTGGAGCAGAGCTGCAGGCCCTTTGAAAGACTTGTATGAGGTCTGTGGATTAGCACCTGAAGAGTTGAAACTTTCAAGGCCAAAGCCAGATTTGATGTGCATCGCTAGTGCATGCAGCACCAGTGGGGTCACCTCCAAAGATTTGCCAGAGCCACATTGGTTAGCATGGAGGAGGAGGGGGGGAGAAGACTTGGCAGGCATCAGACCTGTTCAACACTATTTTGTTAGCCTTGACAGACATTCTGTGTGCTGTATTTGCAGACAAAAAATAGTGCTTTTTGTACCAAAAGAAACTATTGTATTTATTGGGATCACAGTGGGTATTTTGAGTTATGAGCCTATGCATACATTGCACCTACCTCTCCCTCAAGAGCCAAGGACTGCTGGACCCGCCCTACCACTACGAGTCAAGTGCTGAAGAGGCAGCACTTGGCCCAGTTACTCAAGGCCCATAGTAAGTTTGGCCCCGGGACTGCAGCAGTCAGAGGCATGGCCCCCACGGTTGGACCCAATAACCCTTACTTGTTCCTGCTATGTCCCAGGGTGCCCACCACAGGGACTTAACTGTTTGCTGTGACTCGGTGGGAGATGACAGCCTGGGAGAGGGCTTGGGGTCCTCCCTCCCCCAAAAATAATATTCAGGCTGGGCCACGGGCATGGGGAGGGCAGGCCATGTGGGGTTGGGTTGTTTTAGGGGTTGGCTGCAGGCCGTGCGGCCAATTCCCGCTGCGCACAGCTGGGTGGTTATAAGGGTTGGCCGTAGGACCTATGGGCAACCCCCGCTGTGGGTTTAGGTTGTCATAGAGGTTGGCCGCAGGGTCTGGCCAAGCAGTTTTTTCTTCAATAATTTGACTTCTAATATTTTATTGATATTTCTATTGATGTCATAAACGTTATCATGAATACTGTAATATCTAGGGTAATTAGCAGTGCATGGAGAGGGTGCAAGTTATAGTTACCTTAGGCCACGAGTTATAGTTACTTGAAATAAATCACCTCCCTTGCTTAGCAGCAAGGAACTGACGCATCACCTGCCCTGCAACAGTAAAGAATCAACACATCTCTGGCTCTTTTGACATATCACCACCCCTGCGTTTTGATGTTTGTTTTGACGTATCTTGGGTACTTTGCTTCAGTCAAGCTTTTCCTTGTTTTCAATAAACTGCAATTACATTTAGGGGGTGATTCCGAGACTGGCGGGCGGCGGAGGCCGCCCGCCAGTCTACCCCCGACAAAATACCGCTCCGCGGTCGCAAGACCGCGGAGGGTATTTTGAGATTTGCCCTGGGCTGGCGGGCGGCCGCCCGCCAGCCCAGGGCAAATCTACCTTCCCACGAGGACGCCGGCTCCGAATGGAGCCGGCGTAGTGGGAAGGTGCGACGGGTGCTGTTGCACCCGTCGCGTCTTTCAGTGTCTGCTTTGCAGACACTGAAATACTTTGTGGGGCCCTCTTATGGGGGCCCCTGCAGTGCCCATGCCATTGGCATGGGCACTGCAGGGGCCCCCAGGGGCCCCGCAGCACCCCCTACCGCCATCCTGTTCCTGGGATGGCAGTAGGGGGTGTCAGAATCCCCATGGCTGCGGAGCGCGCTCCGCAGCCATGGAGGATTCTCCCAAACAGCGGAAAGTCGGCGGACTTTCCGTTTCTGACCGCGGCTGAACCGCCGCGGTCAGAATGCTCGAGGGAGCACCGCCAGCCTGTTGCCGGTGCTCCCGTGGTCGGTGACCCTGGCGGTCACCGGCCGCCAGGGTCAGAATGACCCCCTTAATCTTTTAAAAGTGATATCTTTGCTTGTGTATGTTGTATTTTTGTTGTTTTGGTCTTGGGTTTACTCAGATAAATATTGGCTATTTTTCTAAACTGGTGAGGAGGACTTTTGTGGTGTTTTCACTGTGTTACTGTGTGTGTACAAATACTTTACACATTGCCTCTCAGATAAGCCTGACTGCTCATACCAAGCTACCAAGGGGGTAAGCCTGGGTTATCTTAGCTGTGTCACTCCCTTACCCTGACTAGAGTGAGGATGCCTGCTTGGACAGGGTGCAAGTCATGACTTGTAATCAACAGATACTTATAATGTACATTAGTCAACAATCAATTACAATAGTACAGCTGTGTACCAACCGGTATGTATCTCAGGTTACATCCTGTGTCACATGTTTGCCTTGTTACTGGGGGGTATATATTAACTGTTACACTTTTCATTTAAGAGAGCACAAGCAAATCATATATAAAACATGTCTAACCATTTTCTCTCTCTCAGAAAGATAACGGCACAAGGGGGCCCATGTTACACTAGGTCACTTTGTCTATGGTAGCAATGTTGAATACATGTTTACCGTTTCACTGCAGTATGTCATGTCATGCATGACAGTTTTCAATTGTGTCCACCTACAGACTAACACAACTGTTCTCTACACTGTGCTTGACCATTAATAATGCCAGAACAGCAAATTTGCTGTAGCCTGACTGTTAGGAATAGGGTGTGTAGGTGGCAGTGATTGGCATCCTAGCCAAGTAGGGACCCTCACGCTAGTCAGGGAGAGGGAGTCACACAGCTAAGACAACCACTGCTTACCCCCTTGGTATCTTGGCACAAGCACACTGGCTTATCTCAGAGGCAATGTGTAAAGTATTTGGACACACACACACACTTAGTAATATAGCGAAAACAACACAATAGTACTCCACACCAGTTTGGATAAATAGTCAATATTTATCTGAATAAAACAAGACAAAAACAACAACAATCCAACATACACAAGCAAACATATGAATTTTCAAAGATTAAACTTAGTGCTTAGAAACACAAAAGCTCCAACTGGGGCTATCACAACGTCACTGATGGAGTCGTTTCCAACAGTCTGACGCCACTCATGAGGGAGTGCGGCGCTGGTCATAGAGTCGTACAGACCCCAGGTACAGTTCCTTAGAAATTAGGCAGAGTCAAAGACATGGCATGAAGTCGGAAAGATGAGGTGTCGCTGGAGCTGATGCAGCATCAGTTCCCTACTGCCATACAGGGGAGGTGAGGCATTGATTCCTTAAGGAGGCAACAGAGGTGAAGCGGCGTTGGCAGCGAGGCATCGGTTCCTTGTGATCCGGCAGGGTCAATGAGTCCAGCTTGTTAGGACACGTTGGGGTGACCTCTCGGGGTTGTAGTCCCACCACGGGGCCACAGGTGCTGCAGTGGAGTCTGGTGTAATGAACATTAGTAACACAGCACTCAGGACTCACGATGTTGTGGGACTTGAGCGGCGCTGTCAGGCCTGCAGTGTCGCTCACAGTTGTCGCACTTCAGTGCAGACCACAATTTTGGTTGCAGGCAGTAGCACACAGTTGGGAAGTGGCGCCACTTCTGGAGTAGTCTGGAGTCGGTGTGCCTGGTTCTTCTTGTCTGACAGCCAGGTTTCACACCCAATAGCCCAGGAGCTGGAGTGGGCACCACTTGGCAAGTCAGGGTCCTCAGCAAGAGAGCCCAGGGGTTGGCAGGTGAAGTCTTTGATGTCCCTGAGACTTATTAACAGG
The DNA here is from genome assembly GCF_031143425.1 of Pleurodeles waltl. Taxonomy (NCBI): domain Eukaryota; kingdom Metazoa; phylum Chordata; class Amphibia; order Caudata; family Salamandridae; genus Pleurodeles; species Pleurodeles waltl. Next base: position 78,247,170 of record NC_090437.1, on the reverse strand, counting down.
AGGTAAGCTCAGTCCAAGCCACTGGAGAAACATCACAAGCAGGATACACAGCCAAGTCCAGTCTTTGTGCTCTCCAAAGCAGAAGCAGCAACTGCAGGCCAACCCAGCAAAGCACACGCAGCAAAGAGGCAGTACTCCTCCTTACAACTCTTCAGCTTATCTCTTTGGCAGAGTCTCCTCTTGATCCAGAAGTGTTTTAAAGTTGTGGGGTCAGCAGTCCAACACTTATACATATTTCTGCCTTTGAAGTAGGCAAACTTCAAAGGAAAGTCTTTGTAGTGCACAAGACCCTGCCTTTCCTGCCATGCTCCCAGACAGACTCTAGAGGGTTGGAGACTGCATTGTGTAAGGACAGTCACAGCCCTATTCAGGTGCAAGTGTCTGCTCCTCCTACCACTCTAGCCCAGGAAGACCCATCAGGTTTTGCAGGGCATACCTCAGCTCCCTTTGTGTTACTGTATAGAGTGACTTCACAAACAGCCCAACTGTCATCCTGACCCAAACGTGTATTCCAGCACACATGAGTGTACCCACTTTCCAGACCCACACCTTCCATTTTTATACATGTAAGTCACCCCTAAGTTAAGCCCTAGGTAGCCCCATGGACAGGGTGCAGTGCATGTTAAAGGTGGGACATGTGCAGATGTATTTTACATGTCCTAGCAGTGAAATACTGCCAAATTCATTTTTCACAGTTGCAAGGCCTATCTTTCTTATAGGTTAACATGGGGACTGCCTTTAAACATCTTTTAATTGCAGTTTCCCTTTGGGAGCAAATATAGATGTGCAGTTTGGGGGACTCTGAAACTCACAATTTAAAAATACATATTTTGGTAAAGTTGGTTTTTCGATTGTCATTTTGAAAATGCCACTTTTAGAAAATGGGCATTTTCTTGCTTAAACCATTCTGTGACTCTGCCTGCTTGTGTATTCCCTGTCTGGGTCAGACTGACAGTTGGGATGTTTGTGAATCTCCACTAGACAGTGACACAACAGGAGCTGGGCTAGACTAGAGGGAGGAGTGGTCACTTATACCTGAAAGGGCTGTGCCTGCCCTCAGATAATGCGTCTCCAACCCCCTGGTGTGAGTCTGGAGCCAGGCCTAGGCAAGGCAGGATCTTGTGAACAACATGGACTTTCCTTTGAAGTTTGCCTATTTCAAAGGCAGAAAGGGCTATAAGTCGTGGACCCAAAGCCCCAGATTTTCAAATTACTTCTGTAACCAAAAGGAACCTCTGCCAATGAGAAGAGCTGGAGGAGGAGTACTGCCTGTTTGCCTGTGACTGTGCTTTTCTGGATTGGCCTGCAGTTGCTGCTTCTGCCTTAGAGAGGACAAAGACTGGGCTTTGTGGTATATTCCTGCTTGTGAAGTGTCTCCAAGGACTTGGACTGAGCTTGCCTCCTGTTTTGAAGTATCAGGGCCATCAAAGAGTTAATCTGCCAGCATCTGAACTCTCTGCTGAGACTCCTGCCCTGTCAAGTGGTGCTCCATTTAGTCCCTGGGCCCTTGAAAGTTGAAACTGGTAGAAAAAGGACTGAAATCCACGCACAGGAAGCCGTACAGGGAAAATGTCAATGCGCCACCTGCAACACAGCGGTAAAAATGACGCAACCCCTCGTAGCAGAGTTTTTTCCATCCCCGTGCGGCCAGATTTCACATGCATCGGCGCTGGATGTCAAACTTATTGTGAACCTGCACGGATCCAAGGTGCCCCGTCCATCAATCGATGCAGGGAGAGAAAGACGACGCCTCACCTACCCGACCGGATAAGAAACGAAGCATGGCCACACTTGCAAGTAAAGAATCTACGCATCGCTGACTTTCGACACATGCTAGTGCGTTCAGCTTTATTTTTTACACAAACCAGGTACTCTGTGTAACAACAAAATTTCCATTGTTTTCAATGGAGTAAGACTCTTTTTACTTTGAAAATTCATATCTTTACTTGTGTGTGTTGAATTTTTGTCGTTTTGGTCTTGTTTGATTTAGATAAATATTGGCTATTTTTCTAAACTGGTGTGGTGTCCATTTTGTAGTGTTTTCACTGTGTTACTGTGTGTTTTGGTACAAATACTTTATACATTGCCTTTGAGATCAAACTGACTGCTTGTGCCAAGCTGCCAAGGGGGTGAGCAGGGGTTATCTTAAGTAAGCATCTCCGTTGCCCTGACTAGAGTGAGGGTCCCTGCTTAGACAAAGTGCAAATTGACTGCCAACCAGAGACACCATTTCTAACAGGGGAGAACTACCCAACCTCATGGGAGTTCTCATCACTAAGTTGGGAGAATCTGGACAGACCATCAGCATTGGTGTGTTCTGCACCAGGGCTGTGTTCTACCGTAAAGTCAATTCCCTGTCGAGGGATAGACCACCTCAGTAATTTTGGATTCTCTCACCTCATCTTCATTATTCATCTGTGGGGCCTGTGTTCTGTCTTAACTCTGAAGTGAGTCCCAAACAAGTAGGGCCTCAGCTTCTTCAGTGCCCAGACCACAGCAAACAATTCTCTCTCAATTGCGCACCACTTCCGTTCCCTAGGGAGTAACCTTCTACTAATGAAGGCTACAGGCAGGTCTAGGGCCTCTGCGTTAAGCTATGCTAGAACTGCCCCCACACCATGCTCTGAAGAGTCAGTCTGCACAACGAATTCCTTGGAAAGGTGGGTGCCTTCAGCATGGATGCTGTCCACATGGCTGTCTTCAGGGCATCAAAAGCGGTCTGAAAAGCCTCAGTCGAAATCACTTTCTTGGGCTGCTTCCTGGAAGTCAGCTCTGTCAAGGGGCAACCATGGTGCCATACCCCTTGACAAATGTCCTGCAGTAACCAGTGAGACCTACGAAAGCTCTAATCTTTGCCTGGGTCTTGGGGGGCATCCGAAGCCAGAATGAGATCAATTTTGAGTTGTAGGGGGGCCACCTGGCCATTCCCCACCTTGTGTCCCAGGTAAACCACATATCCCTGCCCTATTTGACTGCAAGGACAAACCCTGCCAATGTGCCAAGTTGGTGGCACGCGTCACCCCAGTGGTCAAACCGTGCCAGTATCCTGGGTATTGGTCAGCTAACATCAGACACTAAGAAAAACAGTCTGCCTGTGGCTGCAAAAGGCCCAGGAGGAAGCCCAAGTCAAAGAACTTCAGGAACACCCTGGACCTCCCACTAGAATGCCCCTGTTGTCCTGCAAATGATCCTTGAATCAACTTACCTCCTGCTCCTGAGGGCATCCTTGCGCACAGCTCTTGGCTCATCGATTCGCTCTGCACCTGGCCGCCCTTGTGCCCTGCACCAAAGAACCAGCTGTGCCCTAAGGGTCCCCCACCCCTTGCATCCTTGACACTCCAAGGGGATCCCAAGGAACCATCTTTAAACTTACCTGTGCAGTGTTTTTCCAAGTGGTTCCTCGCAGTAACCCTGCACCAGCTCTAGAAAGTTTCTCACGCTGTTCCCACTGGAACCAGGAGCTGCCCAAACTTCTCCAGCTGGCACAGTCTGCCCACCGGTGACCTCGACCAACCTGCAAAAGAAGAACTTGGTAAATAAACTGTACGATTTTATATGTATTTTTAAAGGTGACCCTCTATTGATTCCTATGGTGCGTAATTAGGCATAAAAAGACTATTTTTTATTAAACTTCAAAAATTCATATCTTGAAAAATACTTACACAATTCTGATGATCTTGGTCTTAAACTTTATATAGAAATGTGAAGTATTTTTATAAATTGGTCTTGAGTTATTCCTTTGAGTGTGTGAGTTGCAAGATTGATGCTATGAGTACACCAAATGCTTTGCACTTCTCCAAGATTGGCCTAACTGCTCGACAAAGCTACCTTACAAATTAGAGCATTAGGTGATCTAGTTTTTACCCCTGTATACCAATGTGTAGTTGCCTGGGCACCTACACAGTGTGCCTAGCTTTGCACACTACATAGATGACCAACCTTCTACATTTGGTGTATCAGCGGTGGGACAAAAACTTTGGATTTGAGATACCACTTTGTCAATTTTGTGAGCACACAGTAACTCACCAAATTGTCTTGTTAATTAATTTTTGATTTTTAATTGGCTAAATATTTCAGCAATTTTTTAAAATAATTGCTAGCGCCCTGGTTAGGTCCCTCCAACTTTAACAAAATGTTTTGAAAGTCCTTACTTTAGTTGACCTTTACAAAAAGGGGATTCTAAATTCTTAAAAAAGTCCAACTTTAGTAACATAAAAATGACAGTTGCAGAGACCCAGTACTAGGAGCACAACATGGAATCTTACCAGGCATATATCTATGATCAATTAAGGAGACTCTGCAAACTGTACAAAATTCATACTGGAAAAAGCCCCAGAGACACTTAGGGGGTCATTCTAACTCTGGCGGGCGGCGGAGGCCGCCCGCCAGAGTTCCCCCCTCCAGAATACCGCACCGCGGTCGGAGGACCGCTGCGGGTATTCTGTGTTTCGCGCTGGGCTGGCGGGCGACCGCCAGAAGGCCGCCCGCCAGCCCAGCGGGAAACCCCCTTCCCACGAGGAAGCCGGCTCCGAATGGAGCCGGCGGAGTGGGAAGGTGCGACGGGTGCTGTTGCACCCGTCGCGTATTTCAGTGTCTGCTGAGCAGACACTGAAATACTTTGTGGGGCCCTCTTACGGGGGCCCCACGATACCCCATACTGCCATCCTGTTCCTGGCGGGCGAACCGCCAGGAACAGGATGGAGGATTCAGCAGGGCAGCGGAAAACCGGCGGGAGACCGCCAGTTTTCCTGTTCTGACCGCGGCCAAAGCGCAGCGGTCAGAATGCCCTGCGGGGCACCACCAGCCTGTTGGCGGTGCTCCCGCCGACCCTGGCCCCGGCGGTCAAGGACCGCCGGGGTCAGAATGACCCCCTTAGTTTTCTGGTGGCCCAGCATGAAAAAGATAATACCCCAGATGAAATAGATTAATCAATCAATCAAATAATTTCTTAAGCGCACTACTCACCCGGTAGGGTCTCAAGGCGCTGGTGATGATGCATCTGTGGTGGATGAAGAAGCTGTGCACAATGGAGGTGAGAGTAGCTCCTCTCACTCCAGCACTAGTGCACCCACAGAAACAGACTGGGACATTGCCAGGCTAACCAAGAGACTGGCTTTAGAGAGTCAGCTTTTGGATGTAGAGAAACAGAGAAAAGAGGTGGGCCTAGGACCCATCTCTAGTGGCAGCATACAAATTTTGAGGAAGAAATCTTTCAACATCAAGCTCCCAAAAGGAGTTGTCCCTCCCTTCACTGAAGGTGATTATATATTCAAATGTTTTTCTGCCTTTGAAAGAGCCAGCATTGAGTGGTAAATTGAGAAAAAGCATTGGAGCACACTTTTGTGGGAGTTATTCTCAGGAAAGTGCAGGGATAGGCTCCTGGCACTGAATGAGGCAGATTCTGAATCCTATGACCTAATGAAGGGTACCCTGATTGAGGGCTTTGGATTTACAACTGAAGAGTACCGTATAAAGTTCAGGGAGGCTCGAAAAACCCAGAGCCAAATTTGGGTAGACTTTTGTGGACTATTCAGCAGTAAAACTACTGGGTGGTTGGTTAGCTGGAAACAAGGTACAAGATTATTATGGACTGAATAACCTGTTCATGGTGAGTAATTGTTTCAATGATAGAATACATCAACATCTGGTAGACCTAGGTCCACTTTCCAGATAAGAACTGGGAAGGAAGGCAGACCATTGGGTCAAGACAAGGGTAACCAAGACTACTACTGGTGGGGGAGACCAAAAGAAAGAGGCCAAGAAGTACCCCGAGGGAAATGTAGGAGCCAAAACAAAATAAGTCTTCGCAAGGCTCCCAGAAAGCTGCCCAGGAGGGTGGGCCCAGAGGCTCCTCAGAGTCTACAGGTGGGTTCAAAGATAGAGGTCCTCATTATGAGATTGGCGGTCTTTTCTGAAGACCGCTGTGGTGACAGCCGCCAACAGACTGACATGGAGGTGGCAATCCACCCCCCCACATTATGACACTCAAACATAAAACCGACAGAAACCAGCCACAACAACAATTACGCCAGACCCAATGGAGGTGAAAAACTGTCAGACCCACCACCCTCCCCGCTATGCCATCAATACACCGCCCTCCAAATTAAGCACCACTAATCACCACAGCGAACACTCAACGGTGGTCATCCATTGGCAGTGCACACCGCCGCGGTAGAATTGGGCACTCAACACCAACAGAAGCCAACATTGGCCAGATTGAAAAACCCACACCTGACACATATACACACACACCATACACACCCAGCAACGGCATTATAAAACACACTCCCACACAACCCACAACACTTTGCCAGCAAAAAGACAATACAAGAACTGCACACACAAACCACAGCCACCCATTTACCTTTCATGCATCACACACCACACACCATACCCCAACACCTATCACACTCTGCACAACACACACCACATCCTGCACACAATAGGCATGTCCCCACAAAAGAATCCCAGTTTCACAGATGAGGAGTTGCGGATGATGGTGGAGGAACAGCTGTTCGGTACACAGGTCCAGCGGATATCCATTGCCAGGAAGATGGAGCTATGGCAGAGGATACTGGACAAGGTGAACTCCGTGGGAACATATCCTTGCATAAGGGACAACATTCACAAGAGGTGGAACGACCTACAGGGGAAGGTGCGTGCCGTGGCCTACAGGCACCAAGTTGCCATCATGAAGACTGGCGGTGGATCCCCACCTCCTCCCCAACAGTTGACAGCATGGGAGGAGAAAGTCTTAGCAATCCTGCATCCTCCTGAGGGCCTCACTGGAGTCACTGGAGGGCTGGACACTGGTAAGTCACCATTACTACCCTGCCACCACCGATACCTGCAAGGCATGTCACCCCCTCACCCTGAATCTTTTCACCCCACTCCATCCCATACAGTGTACCACCCCACTAACCACCCTCAATTGTATACCCCTGCATGCCCTACCCACTGCAAGCACACCCCTTCCAGCTGTGCATGCACACTCAACAGTAATGCATGGGCAGCATGTAGTACTACCAATCCCACAATCTACCAGCATAAGCTAACCAAAGCTGGGAGGACAACACCCAACCCATTGGGAAATCCAGAAATGCTGAATATGTGACAGAAAATGACAGTAACAAATCTTTCACATGTCCACAGGTACCCCAGCCAATGTCAGCGGCGAGCATGTGCCACGACAATCCAGTCCTCCACCAGAAGATGCTCTCAGTGATGACAGCAACTCTGGATGTCTCAATCTCGATGATCTCCCTGGACCATCTGGGACCACTGGTCAATCTGCTTCCACATCCCACACCCAGTCCACCACAGGCCCCCCCCATCTGACTCCAACACCACAGCAGCCACCAAACGTCCCTAAACCTCTGTCCCCAGGACATTTCGATCACTTGTGTGCCCACCTGTACAGGGACCCGAGTCGACACCACAGAGGCAATGTGATGAAGGCCCTGGTGTAAGTAGGAGAGGGCACACCATTTAGGGGACACAGGCACAGGGGACCAGGCCCAGTGGGAGGTTAGCTGTGCACCAGGGGTAGGTCCAACCCAGGGAACCGACTGCCCAGGAGGCACTCACACATGTCCTGGAGGCCTACCAACAATCCCAGGACAGGTTTGGCCAGGTGATTACCATCTTGCAGGAGAACCAGCAGCTGCAGGGGGTACACCACCATGACGTCATGCAGCAGTTGCAGGTCCTAAATGCCAACATGGCCTCCACTGCAGGGGTGCTGGGTGACGTGGCCAATACAATACATGAGTACACAGCACATCAGTGGGCCCTTCCACTAGCCAGTCTACTCACCAGCTAGCAACATCTGCTGCAGCTAGTCGACAGGAGGACTTGCCACCTCACTCACAGGCCACCAGCACCCCACCCCCTACAGAAGGTGAACCACCCCGCAAACATTCCCTGCGACCCAGACAGGCACCAGAGACTGCTGCCAAGACCTAAACCACCGCCAGGAAATGAGCCTCTCCTGAATGTCTCCCTTGTGTGCCACTGAGACACCTTGTTCACCTTGGACTGTCATTGCTCCTTTTCCTGTGGCCCCATGGATGCTGGACCTGTGCAACAGACCAACTGGGACACTACACTGAAGTTTATGTTCACCATCACCCTACTTTATTGCACTATCCCATCCTCTTTGTCACTTCAAAAAACACCCGTGAACACAACTGAAGTGTCTGTGCTTTATCATACAACAATGTGCAATGTCTTAAACTGCATTATCCTGTGCAAATGTCCTGTAATGTGTGAATCCATCCAACAAATGTGTGTAAGCAGTCTATAGTCATCACATCAGTACACAGTTGTGACCACACCAACATTTGCTAAAAGGGAAGCATAAGTGACAGTCAATTGAGAGGTAAAGGAAGTGCTTGGCACAACACAACAGCCACACAGCACTTAACTGTAATGGAGGTATGAACAGTAGTACACTCTTACCTGAGTGTCAGTGGAAGTACTGCTGTATCATATGTGTCCTGTTGTCCACATCCTCCTCCTCCTCACTATCTTCAGTGTCCTCTGCTGCCACAGGTGCATTGTCTCCCCCCTCCTCCTGCAGGTAGGGCACATAGCGTCTGAGGGCCAAATTGTGCAGCATGCAGCAAGCCACCAGATGCTCCCAGAGTTCCCTGACCATCCTGAAAACAAGATGGCAGAACTCAGGGACACTCTGGAGGAGCTCTGGGGCACCACCCCTGTGGTTTGATGGACAGAGGAGTGGTCACTCCCCTTTCCTTTGACCAGTTTCGTGCCAGAGCAGGGACTGGGGGTCCCTGAACCGGTGTAGACTGGATTATGCACCATCTGTCCCCTTCAAAACATTTCCAGAGGCTCTGGGTGGATACTCCCCCATGCCTGTAACGCCTATTTCCAAAGGGAAAGGGTGTAACACACCTCTCCTAAAGGAAATGCATTGTTCTGCCTTCCTGGGATTGAGCTGCTCAAGCCCTAGGAGGGCAGAAGCCTGTCTGTGAGGTGGCAGCTGCTGGGGCTGCAGTGGAAACCTCAGAAGGCTGGTATTGAAGTACTGGGGGGCCATGGTGGAGCCCCCCACAGTGCATGGGATTGCGCAACCAACACTGGAATCAGTACTGGGGTACCATTCCCAGTTGTTAGACACCTTACATAGCCAGATTCGGAGTTATCACTGAGAAGCTCTATATAGGTATTGACCTATATATAGTGCACACTGATTTTTATTATTAAACAAGCTTTATTCGGTCAACATGACCATTAAAGCATCCATAAAACAATTTAAGCTCATAGAAAATTCAAACATAGACAAAATTAAAAACATACAACTATTATAATAAAATATAAAACCTCCCACTTCATAGCTATAACATACTTATATACATCATATTTTTAAATAAATTATTTAAGAAAACAGGTTCGTATATGCCAAGCGGCCACAAGGAACTTGCTAACTGCAAGGATTACGAAATTAGAAGTATCACTTTTTAAAATCCTTAAAGCAGTACGACAATGGTTTAGACCCAAATTTCGGCAAGTTGTACGAATCCATTTAGACCGGAGAATGGAGTATGCAGGACAAAAAAGATGAAATGTTCAACAGATTCAATGCTGCCACAACAGGCAGGGCATAAATCAGAGGTTGAAGGTGATCCCCAACTGCTTGTTAGAGACAGCAACGGTAGACACTCAAAACTAAAACGAGCATACAAATCCTTCCCCAGCAAGTCAGGTATAAAATCTAAATAGGGTTCGTACTGAAGATACCACTTAAAATCAATAAATAAATTGGTCAACCGACCATATGATTTGCAACAAATAAGATAATTTCTTACATGGGACCAATAAGCTGCTTTTAGAATAGATTTATGATTTTTCACCAAACTTTGTGGGTTCTCCCAATAACTTCCCAACCCCAAAATGCGAAACCAATTTGACACATGTCTAAACCAAGGAATGGAAACTACATTCGATCTTTTTAATAAATCAAGGAGGGAGTCCTTATATATGACAAGTTCAGGGGTAGTCCAAATCCTTATCCAGAAAAGTAAGGGTTTCAAAGCTATAAGATCAGCAATGCGATTAAACCTGAGATCCAGAAACGCCGGAATCAGGGGTGTGCTACGAGGGCACGCAATGAAAGCCCTTGCAAAATTATGTCCGCCCACAGATAGTCTTTTATTGTTACAAACCCCCCACATCTCAGCACCATAAGCGGCCGCACCCTGCGCTTTTGCCCAATACATTTTGATAGCTGGAGATACAGCTCTAGATACAGAGCTTTTATAGAAATGCAGGATAGTGCCTGCCTTATGCTGGAGATCTCCCACACTTTTGCTGGTCTGGTCCTCCCAGTGTAGATTATTTGATATCCTCACACCCAAATAGTCTATTGATCTAACCTTACATGAGGGAATCCCGTCCAAAATGATGGTACATCTCCTACTTGGTCCTGGACTGAACACCATTAATTTGGTTTTTACTAACATTCAATTCCATAATCTACACAGAATGATTTGAACCTATCAACAAGAATCTGGAGGCCCACTGGGGTCTTAGAAATAAGAACAGAATCGTCAGCAAAAAGTAGGATAGGGATTTTCTGCGCATTCAGAGAGGGAGCATCATTCTGACAAGAGGACAACGTTTGTACCACCTCGTTAATAAATAAAGTAAATAGGGTAGGAGTCAAAACGAAACCCTGTAGAACCCCCCTCTGAATGGGAATATATTCTGTCTGCTCTCCCTGATTGCCCCATCTTACCTGAGCATATGTAGTTTCATGTAACCGTTGTAGAAGAAGGATTATATTGATGGGAGTACCCATTCTGTGTAATACTTCCCATAGTTTTTCTCTAGGGACCATATCGAAAGCAGATCGAAGGTCCACAAAAACAACGTATAGATGTTGCTTGGCAAGGACTACATATTTCCAATATAAGAGCATCAGCCTAAAAACCTGATCTATCGTACTGGTTTTTAGACGAAAGCCCGACTGTAGAGGGGATAACACCTGAGAATCTTGTACCCAACTTAGTAGCCTCTCCAAAAGCTGTTTGGCAAAAATGTTCTGTAAATTATCCATGAGGCTAATAGGTCTATAACTGACTGGGGAACTTACATCACCCTTTTTATAAATAGGAATTATTTCAGCCCCTTTCCAAGTACTCGAGATTTGACCCCCGCAGCAATTTTATTCGAAATCAGATTTATATACCAAGACCAAATTATTGGTTCTGATTTATATAAATCTTCCCGAATCTTATCCGGAACTGGCGCTTTACCAGATTTAAAAGAATTAATTGCTGCTGTAGTTTCCTCCAAGGTGAAGATAATTGGATCTTCGAAGGTACAAATATCCAATCCTGATATATCCAAAGGATAACTCATTCTAACGAACAATGGAGAAACTAGATCATGGGTTGGGAAATTACAAGGAATAACATAAAGTTTAGTAAAATAATCCACCCAGCTCTCGGGTTGAATGTGATTACTTATATTGCTTTTGCCTCCTCTTTGTCTTTTGAACAATAATTTCCAGAATGTCATATTATCATTAAGTTTAGTTGCATCTAACAAATTCTGCCAAATTGAGGCTTCCCAATTTTTCTTTGCTTGTATTATAATCTTCTTATAAGTACGTCTAACTGATTGAATCACCCCTTGAAGCCAGTTGTAATAGCTGTTTTTAATACAGACTTGGCCTTTGAGCAGTCCTTATTAAACCATTCATTGTTATTCGAATTAACATCAAAAAGCTTAATGCAGGTCTTTTTATAAAAAAACTCTGCAGTTTCTTCAACATGTCTTCATGGATACTAAAAATGGGAATGTTGTTGACTTCATACTCCTCATAGACTGCCATTACATCAACAAACAATTGGTAGATCCCATTTATCAAATAGGGGTTAGAAAATGCTTTTGTCCAACAGACCCGAGTGTAATTATTGTCCAGCAATGGAGTTGGAACCACAGTGCGATGAACATTCAGTGACCTCCTGAATACATCCCTGGGCAAGGTAAGGAGCAGAGGGTTGTGATCACTTTCGTAACGGGATTCCACCTTCATATCTATTAGAAAGGACCACAATCTAACGTCCACTAGGAAATAATCAATTACACTCGTGGGCATACCTCGTTTAAATGTAGGCACAGTGTTTAAGTCGGAAGGCGTACGACCATTACAGGCCCTAAGTACATATTTTAAACATAAGGATGCCAACTGAGATGCAACACAAGAGCGAATACATTGGCGGTTATTCGTTAGGTGTGGAATACCCCAAAGCTTATCTTCTTCATCCGTTAGCCCGCTGTTAAAACATGAGGGTTCAAAGGTACAATTCAAGTCACCTGCTATCACTAAGTTAGTCGAGGGGTGCAAAGTATCCAGAAATTCAGACAACTGCACTAAGGTCTGGGACTCAGATCCCTGAGGAACAGACCGAGCATAAACATTAATTAAAATCATCTTAAAATCGCGATTAAATGTAAGCTGTACTCCCATTAAATCAGGTGAATCTATTTTTAATCCCAAATGATCGCACTGCAATTTCTTATTTAACAACACCAAGAGACCTCCTTTAGCACGACCTAGACCCCTCTCTGGGGATTGAGCTAAAGTGCAATACGATAAAAACCCATCTATGTAAACTTGATCCTCAGCCCAAGTCTCGTGAAAGAGACAAATATCCTGATTATTAATGTAAGTAACCCACTCCGGGTCTCCCAACTTCCTGTCAAGTCCAGCTAAATTCCAGGACATTACAGATAACTCCGAACTGACTGCCTCAACTCCAGACCTGGGACAGTGGACCTCCCTTAAATAAATACATTTCCCCATTAAGTGCACCGAATTTAACCTCCTGTGGGACTACTGGATGTAGATCAACATTTAGTCATTCAGTTACTGGCAATGTATGAGGAGTTTTGACTACTGGAGCTGATACACATTCTTGTGTGGGGGATGACCCTTTAAGGGACGTAAGTGGACGGGTACAGGGTGGATGAGATGCAAGTTTAATACAAACCGCTCTCATATCCCTAAGATAACATGTACGTAGTTCAAAATCCATGAGTTTGTCCACCAATGACCTGTCTACAAAACAGATAGAAATGAAATCAAAATTTGATCCTAAATGACTACGGGGGTCCATTGTTTTGGAGGAAGCACCGCCAACAGGCTGGCGGTGCTTCCAGGGGGATTACGACCACGGTAGATTTAATCCTCCAGGGCAGCGCTGCCCAGGGGATTACGAGTCCCCCTCCCGCACGCCTTTTCATGGCGGTTTGAACCGCCATGAAAAGGCTGGCGGAAAGGGGAATCGCGGGCCCCTTGGGGCCTTTGCACTGCCCATGCCACTGGCATGCAGACAGTGAAAAGCGCGACGGGTGCAACTGCACCCGTCGCACAGCCGCAACACCGCCCGCTCCATTTGGTGCTGGCTCCCATGTTGCGGCCGAGATCCCCGCTGGGCCGGTGGGCGGAAACCAGGTTTCCGCCCGCCGGCCCAGCGGGGATCTCATAATAGACCCTGCGGGAGTGCGGCTGCATTGGCGGCCGCCTGGCGGTTCAACCTTGGCGGGCGGCCTCATCCACCCGCCAAGTTTGTAATGAGGGCCCATGTCTGCCCACCTTAAGAATATCAGCACGAATAACTTAAAGACAATTACGCCGGGCACGTAACCAAAGAATAACCTTATTAGTCAAAGACTCATGACTCTCCAATGAGCAAAACGGCAACTTGGGCACCTAGTGCTGCCATTACTTCTCAATCCTAGACCCCGATCTGTAATAGCTGGCCCATTAGCGCCATACTGAGATGTAACATCAGTAAAAAAATTGGAAGGCTTAATGGAAAAAACAGGGAAACTAACAGTCCCACCTAATACTTGGGTAACAACATCCCCCTGGGGCCATTAACAGAAACATTGGACTGAGCTTTGATGGGGTTTTGAATCCCCAAGGGATTCCTAGTATTAGAAGCTGTGTTTTGCTTGCGCCCTACACTTACAGGCACAGGCTGGAAGCCAAGCCTCTGCACAAGAAATAGATGGATTGTCTGAAGGGAGGGGCGTAGCCATCCCCAAAGAAGGGATACCAGCTTTCAACCTTGATTCAGACATAACAATACTCCCACCCCACTTTGCCTCCCCATCTGACATCAGGCACCTACACCCAAACTTTTGCACCAGTTTCTCCTTCACAGTTTCCATTAATAATAGCACCAGGCTCTTAACTTCGTCCACCTTCTGGAGAACGAGGGCCAGATCAATTCCCTTGACTGACAATAACAATCCATCAGTGTCAGGAGGTAAATTGGTCAAGGTATTGTCATCAGCGAGGGCCTCAGACAATGTGTGTAAAACACAGGCAGGGAGACCCCCTTCCTCCGCCAAAGGCCCGAACCAATTCGTACACAGTATGTTAGGAACCACCCTGACCACTGGGCTTAGCAGGGGAGGAAAAACCTCATCTCCCTTGGAGGGGCTACCACTCACACAAAGTGCAGCACCCAGAACACTACAAGATGCTGCAGTCAGTGAGGACGAAAAAATTTCCCTGGGAGCTAGAGATTCCACACTTATAGTGGGGTGCCCACGCTCACGAAGTCTCCTTCGCCCCAGGCACCTCAGGTCCTGCCCCAGTGAGCCGTGCTGCCCTCACTGAGGAGGCTGTTGACCTCCTGAGATCCAGCTCTATAGGGCAGTCTACCATAGTGAATGCATTCCAGGAGCTGGAATCCCAGATGCAGCAATGCAGTGCCTACCTGGAGGGCAAGTACGGTGGCTCGGCTGCCCTACAGACATTGTTTCAGGCTCTGGCCTCCTCATTGATGGCAGCCAGTGTCCCTGGTTCTTCCGCCCCCCAACTACCTGTTCCCAGTCACAAAGCCCTCTCCCCCCACCCATCCCACGCACACAATCAAACCAGCATGCACCCAAGACAACAGACAGGACTCGCACAGACAAGCACAGGCACCACGCTTCACTCCACAAGCATACACACGGCCAACACACAGAAGCACATACAACAGCCACTGCCTCCACTGTCTCTCCCTCCTTCCTCACAGCCACATCAACACTCACACCTGCAAGCACTGTATCTTCTTTCCCAGATCCTGCCACCTGTACAGCCTTGCCCACAGTCACCACAACAGCAGACACGCAGACTAGCACCCCATACACCACATGCGCAGCCACCACCATCACAACCTCAAGCAGCACACCCACCTCACTTGCAGACACCACCACAACATACATACACGTGTCCTGTTTGTCCTCTCCAAGCCTGTCTGACCCCCTCCAAAGACACATAAACGCTCCCACTCAGACACTCAACAGCCATCCACCTCACACATGCACACTGTATATGCACCTGCAACCCAATCCGGCACACCTCCTCCTCATACAAACACTCCCTCTGCCTCCACTCCCAAACCTCCTCCCATAACCCACCCCATTGGACCTAAGAAAAGTTTCCTTTCCCGCCTTGACCTCTTCCCTCCTTCTCCCCCCGTCCAGCCCCTAAGCGGAAGCTCCCTCTCCCACAGCCCAGTACCTCCAGTTCCCAGTCCACTCATGTCCCTCCCCCTACAGCTACACCTGCCACTAAGGGGCACAAGAGTGGCACTACGGCTCCCCGCTCAAAGCCAGCACCCTGCCCCCCAACAGAGCAAGGACCTGCCGCCTCCCAAACCCAAGTCCAAGGCCCCCCTCCCAAGAAAACACCTCCACCCCTCTCCACCCGCTTACATCCCCACCACCTGAGGTGCCTGCCTACCATCAGCATGATGCCCCTGCCCAGTGGAGTGACTTGGGCTGTCAGGAGTCAAGTTGGGCCTTGGACGTTGCCCTGTGGCTTATCAATGACATTGGACTGGCCAATAGTTATTTCTAGATATATATATATATATATATATATATATATATATATATATTTATTTTTGGGAGGGTTGCTGTTTAATGGGGTTGCTGTTCCCACCTAATTAAAGTGGTTGGACCAGATGATTTGTGACATGGCTCTTTCTTTGGTCCTGGGCTGTTTAATTGCTCTGTAGATAGTTCTCGGTGTGTGGTGTGTGTGTGTGTGTGTGGTGTGTGTTGCACGTCTGGGTGTGCCACTCTCTCCTTCCTCCCTTGTGTGCTAGGCAGCTGTACTCACCGTTGTCATTGACATTGCTGCTCCTGGACTGCCATTGCGTGGAACAGCATCGGAAAGACTTCCAGTTCGGGTTCCATGATGGCCACGGGCTCCTCTGTGTCCCTGGAGGTGGGTGTCTCCTTTATATGATTTGTTTCCCCCAGGCTTTCGGTGATGGTGGTCCTGATCAGAAATCCTGGCGGTCTGCTATTTCATAATATGGTGGTATTCCGCCAGACTGAAGATGGCTACCGCTGTGGTCAGTGGATGGACCGCACTGGCAGTTTGGATGGTACATTGACTGTCTATGGGAGGGATCACCGCCATGGTCATAATTTGGCGGTCTTCACTGACAGCCTGGCGACGGACCTACCGCCATCACCGGCGTGGCAGTTAGCTGACCGTCAATGTTATAATGACCACCAGGCACTTTGATCCCAACAAGGCTTGGTACCATGACTGCAAAACTAGAGGGAGCCAAACTGGAGACTCTAACTGTAAAAACAAAAAGAATGCCTCTAGTCAATCAGCAGTAAATGCAGTTGCCAATCTCTAGATGGGATCAGAGGTGTGGCCTGGCGATGTCAGTGACCCCACAGAGGCAACATTAGTCACTGAGGGTGGGGTAGAATTATCTTGTGCTGCCTAGCCAAGTAATATGCAAAAATACAGACAGCACTCTGGGGAGAAAGTAGAAGCACTGAGGGACACAGGAGCTAGTGTTAACATGGTAACTCAGCACTTGGTCCACTCAAATCAGTTCCTAGTAGGGAAGTCTTATCCTGTCACCAATGCTTACAATGAGATCAAGTTCCATCCTATGGCTATGGTAACCTTTGATTGGGGGGAATAGTAGAGCAAAAAGAAGTATTTGTGTCCTCATTCATCCCAGTAGATTGCCTGCTTAGAAATGACCTGGAGCATTCATTCCCCTTGGGCTGATGCAGAACACGAGACCCATGAAGCAATGCTAGGGATCCCTGAATGGACATGTGTCAAGACAAGGGCACAAAGCAAACTTCAGAGAGGAAAAGGAGAGCTGGATCCTGGAATAGTAGACCAGCCTCCCAAGAGAAAAAGCAAGAAGACTCGGAGACCAGCTTCAAAACAGATCCCAGATCAGGATCCCTCTTCCCAGGAAGAGGAGTCAACCTTCTTGGAGGGAACTGAGCCTGAAGATCTTGGGCTTTACCACCCAGAGCTCTTGGACCCAGGGGAACCCTCCAGGGAAGAACTGTGCCAGGGGCAGAGGACCTACCCCACTCTTGAAGGCCTGAGGCAGCAAGCTGTACAGGATGAGTTAGGAAATGTCAGTGGTACCCACAGGGTTTATTGGGAGGAGGGTCTTCTGTACACTGAGGCCAGAGACCTCAAACTAGGTACAACAAGGAAGATGGTAGAACCCCAACAGTTCAGACAATGTCTTCTCACTCTAGCCGATGACAGTTCCCTAGGCATCTGGGCCTAAATAAGACTTGGAATAGGTTAGTTAACCACTTTCATTGGCCAAGGATGTCCCAAAAAGTGAAGGGCTTTTGCAAGTCCTGCACTACTTGCCAAGCCAATGGCAAAGAAGGTAAACACTTAAAGGCCCTCTTAATGCCACTACCTCTTGTTGGGGTACCCCGTGAAAGGGTAGGGGTCGACATTGTTGGCCCTCTTGCCCCTCAAACAGTTTCAGGGAACAGATACATACTGGTGGTAGAGGATCATGCCACTAGATACCCTGAGGCTATACCCCTTAGGACCATTACTGCTCCTGAAGTTGCAAAAGCCCCCCCTGGGATTTTCACCAGGGTAGAGTTCCCCTAAGGAGGTAGTATCAGACAGGGGTTCAAACTTCATGTCTGCATACTTAAAACACATAAGGAAGGAATGTGGGGTGACTTATAAGTTCACCACCCCATACCATCCCCAAAGAAATGGGCTGGTTGAAATATTTACCTAGACTCTAAAAGGCATAATTGGAGGACTCCCTGAAAAGCTCAGAAGGAGATGGGATGTCCCGCTTCCTTGCATGCTGTTTGCCTACAGTTAAGTGCCACAAATGGGTGTAGGTTTATCTCCATTTGAACATTTGTTTGGGCACCCTGTTAGGAGATCATTAAGTCTTGTTAGGGAAGGCTAGGAGAAGCCTTGCAAAAAGCTCAAGCAAGTTATTGTGGACTATGTGCTTGGCCTATGTCTAAGAATGCCTGAGTACAAGAAAAAGCCACCAAAAATCTTCAGGCTAGCCAGGAGCTGCGAAAGTTCTGGTTTGACCAGAAAGCTCCTATGGTGAAGTACCAACCAGAGCAGAAAGTTTGGGTGCTGGAGCTTGTTGCTGCAGGGGCCCTCCATGACAAATGGTCTGGGCCCTATCCCATACTTGAAAGAAAAGGGGAGGTCACTAATCTAGTTAACCCAGGCAGTTGCAAACACCCAAAGAGAATTATAAATATCATTCACCTAAAACCCTTCTATGACAGAGCTCATTTGACCATGCTCATTTTTACAGATGAGGGACAGGAAGATGAGAGTGAGCCTCTCTCTGATCTCTCTAACAGCCCACAAGATGGTTCTGTGGATGGAGTGGTCTTATCAGACATCCTCGCACAGCAACAGCAAACTGATTGCAGGCAAGTCCTCAACCAGTATGCTGAATTATTCTCTCTGACCCCTGGAAAGACAAAATGGTGTACCCATGATGTAGGCACTGATGGCAGCTTGCCTGTCAAGAACAAGATTTATAGACAATCAGACCATGTCAGATAGAGTATCTAAGCAGAAGTTACAAATATGCTGGATTTGGGTGTCATTTAACCCTCTGAGAGCCCCTGCGCTAGTCCAGTAGTTTTAGTCTGCAAACCTTACCCCAAAGGAGAGAAAAGGGAAATGTTTTTTTTCTGTGGATTACAGGGACCTCAACTCTGTGACAAAAACTGATGCACACCCAATTACAAGAACTGATGAGCTCATAGACAGACTAGGGGCAGCCATATAACTGAGTATCTTTGATCTGACACCTGGGTACTGGCAGAGGGGTCAGCATTCTCTACTCCTGGTGAGCATTATCAGTTCACTGTTAAGACCTTTGGAGTAAAGACTGCACCTGCCACCTTTCAGAGTTTGGTGAACCAAGTCCTTGCTGGAATGGAATCTTTTAGTGCATCTTATTTGGATGACATAGCTGTCTATAGTTCCACCTGGCACATTCACTTGATCCACTTAGAGAAGGTCCCTGAGGCTCTGCAGAAGGCAGGCCTCACTGATAAGGCCAGTAAGTGCCAGATAGGGTAGGGGAAAGTTGTTTACTTGGGCCACCTGGTTGGTGGAGGCCAAGTCCAACCCCTCCGATCCAAAATCCAGACCATTTTGGCTTGGGAAGCTCCCACAACCCAGACACAGGTAAGGGCATTCCTTGGCTTGACTGGGTACTATAGGACATTTGTGAA
Organism: Pleurodeles waltl; assembly: GCF_031143425.1. Classification (NCBI taxonomy): domain Eukaryota; kingdom Metazoa; phylum Chordata; class Amphibia; order Caudata; family Salamandridae; genus Pleurodeles; species Pleurodeles waltl. The sequence continues at coordinate 78,227,601 of NC_090437.1, read as the reverse complement.
GGATTATGGCACCATAGGTGCCTCCCTCACAGAAATAACCTCCAAGAAAATGCCCAAAAAGGTTAACTGGACAGTGAGTTGTCAAAGGGCCTTTGACACTCTGAAGAATGATATGTGCTCTGCTCCAGCCCTACAAGCACCAGACTACCCCAGGCAATTCATAGTCCAAACAGATGATTCTGAAATAGGGATAGGAGTGGTCCTTTCCCAGAAACATGATGATGGACATGACCAGATAGTTGCTTTTATAAGCAAGAAACTACTCCCTAGGGGAAACAATTGTAGTGCCATAGAGAGGGAAGTCTTTCCTGTGGTTCGAACCCTGAAGACTCTGAGGCCATACCTGTTTGGCTCTCACTTCATAGTTCAGACTGACCACATGCCTCTCAGATGGCTACAACAGATGAAAGGAGAAAACCCCAAACTGCTTAAGTGGGCCATTTCCATACAGGGAGTGGACTTTCAAGTGGAACACAGACCTGGGACTGCCAATGCAGATAGCCTATCCAGGTTCTTCCACTTAGGAGATGAAGACTCACTAGAGAAAGGGTAGTCTCATCTTCTTTCAGTTGGGGGATGGAAGAGTAGTGTGAGGAGAGGCCTCTTTTTGAAATGGCGAGCCTCCACTTTTTGCCTGATGTATGATGTAGCCTAGAAATTGTAGTGCCTAGGACCCCTGCTAATCAGGTTCCCTGGATCAGAGCTCTTTCCCTAAAACTGTTATGATGCCTTGGCACACTTTAGCTACCACTGTAAGACCTTAGTAAATGATACTTAGGTAGCCAAGGAATTGGTTACTAAGGGTTGGCCCCTGAGGGCAGCAGCACTGATTGTGCCACCCTCTAGGGCCATGCATTCCAGTACACCCTGTACTGCAATTGCACTTGCAACTACTCTGGCATGGTTGCTAACTGTTCCTTTCCAGCCTGCCACCACCAAACATCCAATCTACAACTTTGGTGGAGAGATCTGTCTCTCTGGATTATAGAACAATGCCCTTCCTGGGTGGAGGTGCTAACACCCCTCCCTCATGAATGTGCACTATCCTGGCGGCGAGCTTCAAAGGGCTTACCACCTTTGAAACTCGACCCCAAGGCCTGCTGCTAGCAGCAGATGGTCGCCCCGTTGCACACCCCCACTTTTGGTGGGAGCAACAGTGGGAAAACTACACAAAGAATAGGGGGGGTGGCCATACCTGGCATGCACCACCCCTAAGATGTTGCCTGCGATGGAAGAAAAATAGCTAACCAGGTATAGGGATGGGACCTCTGCCTACCGGAAGTGGTCACTTAGTGGGTGTAGCCACCCTAAGGTAGATGACCCATTGGTCATTACCAGGTTACCCCTAAAAACACCCTCTAAAGTTAGTATTTAGAGGGCATCCCTTGACCAGGAAATCAGATTTGACAGACAAAAAGAAGGCTAGCACCAAGAAGAAAAAAAGCCAGAGGACTGTGTCCCTGCTGCACCAAAGAAAAGGTGCCAAACCCTGCCTGCTGCACCCAGGACCCAAGAATAACCCAGAGGAGCTGCTGGACAACTGGAGACTCTACAAAAACCCAAGAGGACCTCCAGGCTTCGCCAATTGCCCGAGAACTCCCTCCAGAGTGGAGGTAGCACTCCAAAACCAAAGCAGAACCAGCAAGTCAGTGAGGATCACTTCACTGACCAGCTGCCAACTCCCAAACCGGATGTCATAGCTGGTCCAAACTTCATCCCGACAACTGTGAGGAGAGACTCTTCCAGTGTATCATGTTTGGTGGCACTGCACTCCCCAGTAGTTAAACCGTGCCAATACCCTGGCTATTGGTCAGCCAACATCTGACATTAAGAAAAACAGCCCACCTGGGGCTGCAAAAGGACTAGGAGGAAGCCTCAGTTGAGGGACTTCAGGAACACCCCAGACCTCCTGCCAGAGTGCCCACTTTGTCTTGTGAACAACCCTTGAATAAACTTACCTCCTGCTTCTGAGGGCATCTTTGCACACAGCTCCTGGCTCACCGATTCACTCTGCACCTGGCTGGCCTGTGCCCTGCACCAAAGAACCAGCTTTGCTCTAAGGGTCCCCCACCCTTTGCTATCTCAACACTCCAGGGGATCCCAAGGAACCATCTTTAAACTTTCCTGTGCAGCGCTTTTCCAAGTGGTCTCTCGCAGTGACCCTGCACTAGATCCAGAGTTCTTCTCCTGCTGCCGCCCGAATCCAGCAGCCTCATTAGGGTAATGAGATCCTAAGCGACATGGCACTGCCAACGTTTGGTCAGGTACTAATTTTCAAATCCTCCTGAATATCTGTGTCTCACTACATACAGGCACCTCAATACTATATACAAGATGTCTGTGGAATTGAGGATTTCCTCCTCCGCAAGGTAGGTAGTACCTATCCAACACTGTAGATTGTTCAAGCTTGAACCTTAGAAGGATCAATCCCTACTTGGTGTCCTTATCTCTGAACAGGTATATCCACCATGGGGAACCAACAATGGGTAGCAATTACAGTAAACATGCCACAACCCCTCACTGCTCATTTTCTAGTAATCTGTTGCCAAGAACATGGTCAGTTCAGATTTCTCAAAATATGGTTTGAGGCAGTTCACATGAAGAGCCCTCAAAGGGTTCCTGGGAGTCTGCAAGTTCACCAGATAGGTGACGTTACTCTTGCACTCTACCACCTCCAGTCCACTTGCCCTTGAGAGCACAAGGCTCCATTGGGGACATGACCCACACTTTCTGGCAAGGCTGAAACTCAACCAGAGTGGCATTCTGGTCATACCACCATTTCCAGTCCTCCTAGCTGGCTTCTAGGTTTGCCCTGAGCGAGTCTCCTGAAGTGGGCAGTCTGGTTCCTAAAGGCCAGCATGTAGTTAAATACATCCTTGGGGGGCTACTGGGAGCTTTCTCCCAGCCCTCCTTCACCAGACTCAGAGATCCTCGCACAGGGTGCCCATGCAGCAGCTCAAAGGGGCTGAAACCAAGTCCCTTCTGCCTTAACTCACTGTATGCAAAGAGCAGGTATGGCAAGAAGACTTCCCACTTACGTCTCATGGGTTCTGACAGACCCATAATCATGCCTTTTCAGAGTGCGGTTGAACCTTTCAACCAACCCATTTCCTTGGGGGTGATAAGGCGCGGTAGACTTGCAGGTTACCCCACACTCCTTCCACTCCTTCCACAGAGACTTCATATAGGTTGATATGAAGTTGGTACCCCGGTTCAGATACCACCTCCATGGGGAACCCCATGCAGGTAAAAATCCCCATCAATGCCCGGCCCACTACGGGCGTAGTCACTGACCTCAGAGGGATGGCCTCCGGGTACCAGGTGGCATGGTCTACCAACACCAGGATAATCCTGTTGCCAAGGGGTGTACTGGGGTCCAGAGATCCCCACAATGTCAATTGCCACCTATCTTGTCAACCTAAAAAAGTTTTTTTTTAAACTGCCCTTTTGGATCCTCTTTGGTCCCAACTCCATTTCTAAGTTTTTGGCCCTTCCCTGTCACAGGCACTTGGCCTACCTACACAAGTGAGGAATCATTTTTATCAGGGGACTGAGGGGAATGATGGGTGGTAGGAAATTTGTGCTGGTGCAGTGATCCCACACAGAAATGTGAGGAAAATGAGATTTATTTAACGCAAAATTTGAGGTTTGCAGCGGATTCTGAGAGAAAACACTGGGGGATCCACGCAAATCAACCCTCCCTGGACTCCCTCGGAGTCTAGTTTTCATAAATGTCTGGGTTTAGTTGGTTTCCCTAAATAGCTGCTGAGTCCAGGACTAAAAGCGCAGGTCCCCCCCCCTGCAAAAACAGGTCGTTTTGTAATAGATAATTTTGATGCCTCCATGTTATGTTTTGGGCTCTTCCTGGTTGCCGTCACTAAGCCTACACACACAAGTGAGGTACCATTTTTATTAAGAGACTTGGAGGAATGCTGGGTGGAAGGAAGCTTGTGACTTCCATCAGATTCCAGAACTTTGCAGCACCGAATGTGAGGGGAAAGTGTTTTTTTGACACATTATGAGGTTTGCAAAGGATTCTGGGTGACAGAATCCAGTGAGAGCCCCACAACTCACCACATTCTGGATTTACCTAGGTGTCTAGTTTCCAAAAATGTGCAGGTTTGCTAGGTTTCCCAAGGTGCCGGCTGAGCTAGAGGCCAAAATCCACAGCTAGGCACTTTGCAAAAAACATGTCCATTTACATTGGAAAAATGTGATGGGTCCATATTGAGTTTTGGGACATTTCCTATTGCAGGCACTAGGTCTACCCACACAAGTGAGGTACCATTTTATTGGGAGACTTGAGGGAACACAGAATAGAAGAACGAGCGTTATTGCCAATTGTATTTCTTTACATTTTTGCCTTCCAAATGTAAGACAGTGGGTAAGAAAAAAGTCATTTTGAGAAATGCCCTGTAATTCACATGCTAGTATGGGGACCCCTGAATTCAGAAATGTGCAACTAACTACTGCTTCTAAACTCCACATCTTGTGTCCATTTTGTAAATACATAGGTTTCTGATATAACTATTTTTCACTCTCTGTATTTTACCAAATGAAGTGCTGTATACCCGGCAAACAGTGAAAACCCATTGCAGGGTGCAGCACATTTATTGGCTCTGGGTACCTTTGGTTCTTGATGAATCTACAAGCCCTATATATCCCCGCAACAAGAAGGGTCCAGCAGATGTAACAGTATATTGCTTTAAAAAATCTGGCATAGATGGAAAAGGTTACAAAAGAAAAAATAGACAGAAGCAGCCATTTTTTCAACTCAATTTCAATATTTTTTATTTCAACTGTTACTTTCTATTGGAAAACCTAGAAGGATCTACACTTGCTGCATTCAGAATTTTGTCTACTTTTCAGTAATGTTTAGCTGTCCAGGATCCACCATTGGTTTCACACTCATTTGTGTCACAAACTGGAAGGAGGCTGAAAGCACAAAAATAGTAAAAATGGGGTATGTCTCAGTAAAATGGCAGAACTGTGTTGAAAATTTTTGGTTTTCTGATTCAAGTTTGCCTGTTCCTGAAAGCTGAGAAGAGGATGATTTTAGCACAGCAAACCCTTTGTTGATACCCTTTGAAGGGGAAAAAACAGATGCTTCCCTCTGCAGCACTTTCTTTCCCATTTTTCCCAAAACAAACAATTTTAGCTGTATTTCGGCTACTTTCTTGGTCTCCTTCAGGGAACCCACAAACTCTGGGTACTTTTAGAATCCTCAGGATGTTGAAAAAAAGTACACACACTTGGCATGGATAGCTTATGTGGACGAAAAGGTATGTTTGCCTAAGCGCCAACTACCCCATATAGCAAAATAAAAGGCTTGGCACAGGAGGGGGAAAGGCCTGGCAGCAAAGAGGTTAAGGCAGAAGCAACTTCAGGCCAAACCAGCAACGCACACACAGCAAAGGGGCGGGCCTCCTCCTCCAGCTCTTCTCATTGTCAGGGGTCCCTCTTGATCCAGAAGAGTTCGAAAAGTCTGAGGTTTTGGGTCTACTACTTATACTCATTTCTGTTTTTGAAGTAGGCAAACTTCAAAGGAAAGTCTCTATTGTTCACAAGATCCTGCCTTACCCAGGACTGGCTCCAGACTCGCACTAGGGGGTTGGAGACTACATTGTGTGAGGGCAGGCACAGCCCTTTCAGGTATAAGTGACAACTCCTCCCTCCAACCTAGCTCCCTTTTTGTCACTGTCAAGAGGGAATTCACAAACAGCCCCATTGTCAGTCTGATCTAAACGTTGATGCCACAGGCAGGCAGAGGTATGGAATGGTTTAAGGAAGAAAATGCCCACTTTCTAAAGGTGGCATTTTCAAACAGACAATCTAAAAACCAACACTCCACCAAAAGATATATTTTTAAATTGTGAGCTCAGAGACCCCAAACTCCAAATCTCTGTCTGCTCCCAATGGGAAACTGCACTTAAAAGATATTTAAAGGTCCCTATGTTAACCTATGGGAGAGATAGGCCTTGCAAAAGTGAAAAACAAATTTGGCAGTATTTCATTATCAAGACAAGTACATGTCCGGCCTTTTAAATACACTGCACCCTGCCCATGGGGCTACCTAGGGCCTACTTTAGGGGTGTGTTACATGTAGTAAAAGGGAAGTTTTAGACCTGGCAAGTGGGTACACTTGCTAAGTCGTATTGGCAGTGCGAAACTGTAAACAAAGACACTACAGTGGCAGGTCTGAGCCATGTTTACAGGGCTACTCATGTGGGTGGCATTATTAGTGCTACATGCCCACTAGTAGCATTTGATTTACAGGCCCTGGGCACATCTAGTGCACTTTAGAAGGGACTTACTAGTAAATCAAATATGTCAATCAGGGATAACCAATCATAATCCTCATTAGGGAGCACTTTCACTTTAGTACTGGTTAGCAGTGGTAAGGAGCCCAGAGTACCAAAAGCCAGCAAAAACAAAGTCCAGCACACAGTCAAAAATACAGGAAACAGAGGCAAAAAGACAGAGGAAACCACACCAAGGAAGCCAGGGCTAACAAGAACTTAATCAACATCCATTTCAATGTTTTAATGCCAAGAGGGGTCAGACTGTCAACCCACTATGAACCTTGGTCACTCGACAGCAATGCTGCAGAGGCAGTAAATATAGTATTTCAATTTGACATGCAGCAAACTCTGTGGCTGCTAGATGGAAAACATGGGAGATGTGGCTCGAAAACTACCTCACAGTCATGAAGGAAATTGATCTTACTATGAACCTTGCACTGTTGTTGTATTTCAGAGGAGAAGAAGAGCACAAAATGTTCCTCTCCCTAACAGTACAAGACAAGATAATGATTATAACACTGCAGTTGCAGCCCTCAATTGGCAGTTTAGCACCCAAGCTAACAATGATTATAGGAGACTCATAATACAACTTCAGGCAAAGCCATATCAGAAGGTGGCAATAGATGCTTTTCTACACCTACATCCACGGATTAGCAAGCACCAGTGGATTTGACAAAACTGCAGAGGGGATCAAGAGGCAAGTAATTCAAGTGTGTCATTTGGACCACCTAAGGAGAGATATACTGGAACAAGACAAGTTGATGCTGCCAGCCATGCTTGCCTGTGACAGGTCTCACAAACTATCAAAAGTGTATGCAGCACAAATAGAAGCTTTGCTAGCCAACAGGCCAATAAAAACTGAGCAACTTTAAGCCTGGCATTTCCATGTTCCCTGTTGATGACTGGTGACTTCTTCTAGGTAGGAAACCACTTGTCATTCCAAGAGTGGTCACTCCATAAGTGTTGAACGTAGCACACCATGGACACATCAGGTCACTGTAAAATTGAGAATGAGAATTCAGCAGAAAGTTTGGTTTGCAGAGTTTTTCTTGTTAGTAAAGAAGACTGTGTCTGAACATTTATCCTGTGAAGTCACAAAACCTCCTGACTCTCCACCGCTGGTCTTCTCTGAAACACCACCCAATGCACCATGGAAGAAGCTCAGCATGGATTTTGCAAGTTCGGCAGATGGATGACATTTGCTTATTGTGGTTGCTGATCTCAGTAAATACCCCACAGTCAAATTCATACAATCTACTGCAGTGAAAGATTTTACACCAAAACTACAGAAGATTCTAGCAAACCACAGACTTCGACAGGAAATCAGGACAGATAAAGGACAACAATTTAAAGGGTAAGAGTTTGACATATACCACAAATCTTTGAGAATCAAACACAGGAAGATAAGATCAAGATGGCCACCAGCCAACCAAGAAGCAAAAAGGTTAATGTCCGCACTTAACAAGGTGATGCAAATGTCAGAACATGAGAATGACAACCTACAGTGAGTGGACCGTCCACAAGTTCCTTAGGAAGTACAAAAACCCACACACAAACTCATGAGAGTCTCGCCAGACATGATGCTGTTTGAAAGATGCCCAACTGACATCATCCCTGTCATTCCACCTAGGCCTCAGAAGCCATAGACAATCATGCCTTGCAAAGCAGACAAAGCTTTGCCGATGCCAAATTGAGCAAGTGCAGAAGGACCAGAGCTCTCGAAACTGGAGATATATGTTTCTACAGGACATAATTCTGTCATTAAGTTCAAATCATCAGAGCAAGTGACTGCTGCTGCAAGTTCTGGAGGACAATTCACAGGCATTCCCATTAGTACTTATGATATCAGTATGAGTGGCAACTGGACAAGAACCACAGTTCAGCCAAATGGATTACCTTAAATCCTAAATTGTGGTGCGCTGCGTGGTCTCATGTGAAGGTTGCGTCGCACAGCCGGGGTGACTTGAGGTCTGGGTAGGAGACGCAGCTATTCTGGGTAGCCACTCACCTGAATTTAAGGCATCCCAATAGGGCGATGACAATTCACCAATCCAGGTGAGGACTAACGTGACCACGATGAAGAGTACATTGTCCTCTCACAAGTCCTCAATGGGAAGGGGGTTTTGGGAACAGAAAAAGAGGAAATATCAGCTTCTGCTTTGTGGACTGCAGAATCGGACTACTGGACCCTGGACTGCATGTCGTGTTGGGCATCAGGACTTCTGATTTCTCAAAATATTGAGTTCTTGGTTTTTAGGATTCTGGGGTTTCTATAAGACTGAACAAGTCGCTTCCTCTTTTTACAATACTTTCAGAGTCTCTGAAGCAATGTCCAAACTCAAAAAGAATCAACTTGACTAAAGAGCTTCTTTGTGTTCTGGTGTAATCTCTTGCCAATAATAGTTTTCATAAACTTGCCCTAGTTCCAATCTCCTAATTCTCAGGGGAGTGCTTGTTACAGGAAATTTGTCTTTCCTTAATGTCTGTTTAGCAGTATCTTGGATTCCCACCCAAACGATAAATCCCACTAGGTCTTATTGTCATAAGTTATTTAAAAGACAGAGCTCTGTTTTGTTTCTTTTAAGCAATTAATCTTTCTTTACCTTGAAATGAAGTTACTTGCTTGACAATTTCAGAAGAATCTAAACTAGGTTTTTTCACCTTTCTTATTTTCTCTCTTTTACAGGAAATACGGGATCATCTGCAGAAGATGGAAGAGGAGAGCCGGGACTCCGAAGGAAGCTGGTCGGAGAACAAGGAACACTGGAACTGGACTGGAGACAAGCTGCAGAACAAGAAACTTGATTTGCACTAGAACTCCACCGGAGGCAGGCTGGAGGACAAGGAACTTAACTTGACTAGAAACAGATGAGGAGAGCAATAGGTACAAAGCCAAGCAAGGCCTCAGGCTCACAAGCATCCTTAAATAATCAAATGTGCATATGTGCCTTTTGGCAGTTGATTGCTTATTAAGGAAATTAGCAATTATCCTCCTGATTGTGGCACATGTTCAGTACAGATCACATTGTGAAGAGCACATGTTTTGGCAGTTACAGTTGGAGCAGGTGGAATACAATGTGCATAATAAACATGCATTGGTTATAATAAATAAGACATTTAACAAGCATTGGTTATTACAAACTTGATATTCAAAGATGAAATTAATATACCCATATAAGTCTGAATGTTGCAAGCAACAGCATCTTATTGTAACTGAGCTCTTGGATGGGCTAGTGTACCCACAACAGCAGCGCACAGCGTCGGTCCTGAGGAGCCACGAGGCTGCAATGGAAGGTCCTGCATCAAGGATGCATAGCGCACCGGCTGATTCCAAAGAAGCTGTAGGGCTTGCAATGCGAAGTCCTGCATCAAAGATGCTTAGCGCAGAGATGGTTCCAATAAGACTGCGGGCTGCGAGGGTGATGTGAAGCCCTGGCATAGGGAAAGTTCACACAGCAAAGACATTCTGTCGGTTCTGCTTGAGGCTGCATCGTGCAGTAGAGGAGATGCATTTCAGCTGGGTCTACAGATGTGCTGACAGAGCACTTTCAGGCCCACTTCCAAGGGTCCAGGACTGTGGAGGTACTACTTGACAGGGTAGGACTCACAGTTGCCGAGTCCAGGTGCTGGTTACAAGAAACTATTTTTTGGAGTCACTCTGGTGGTCCTTGGTACAGGTTGCAGGCCCAGTCCGTCTCCACCAGGTGAGGGAGCAGGATGGCAGCAGATCAGCACATCAGGGCAGCAGTCCTTCGAGGAAGCAGTCCAGCAGAGTGGCAGTCCTTTCAGCAGCCCAGTAGTCCATCTTCCTGGCTGAGTCTTTCAGAGGTCCAGAAAGGTATGAAGAGTTTGGTCTAAGAGTCCAATATTTATACCTGGTGCTGACTTTGAAGAAGAGGAAGCTACTACAGGTTTCACCCCCTCCCCCCCCCCCCCGATGTGCCAGGCATCACCTCCCTGTCCTGGCCCCAGCTTGTCTGGGGTCACAAAAAACCAATGTCAAATCCTTTGTGAGAGTTCTCAGGCAGAGTCTTTGTGATGTGCAAGTGGTAGATGACAGCTTCTCCCCCTTGTAATAGCCCATTCAGCCAACACCAACTTCTCTTTGTCTCTGTCTGGGAGGAATACATAAAGACCAACTGCCAGATACACCTAGTCATGTGATCCAAGATTAGGCTGCAGGCACAAAATGGATGGAACAAGAAAATGCTAACTTCCTAAAAGTGGCATTTTCAGAATTGTTACTAAAAATCTGACTTTACCATTAAAGAGGGCTTTTATTGACAATTCTTTATAGACCAAAATTGACCTGTCTACCTGCTGCAAATTTAAAGTTATCACTCATTAAAAGAAATATGGTAACCTAATGTTATCCTACAGGAGATGTTAGGTCTTGTAGTAGTGTAAAATGAATTTAGGTTTTCACCACCAGGACATGTAAAACTTAAAAGTACATGTCCATCATTTTAAATACACTGCACCCTGCCCTCTAGGCTGTTCAGGGACTACCCTGGGGGTGACATATGTATTAAAAAGGAAGGTTTGGGCCTGGCCAATGGTTTATTCTGCCAGGTCAAAATGGCAGTGTAAAACTATGCACGCAGGCTGCAATGGCAGGCCTGAGACATCTTTAAAGGGCTACTTAATTGGGTGGGACAATCAGTGCTGCGGGTCCAATAGTAGCATTTAATTTATAGGCCCTGTTATATGTAGTACCACTTTACTAGGGACTTACAAGTAAATTAAGGCAAAGTGGGTTTAAGCCAAGTTTACCATGCTTAAAGGAGAGGGCACAAGCACTTTCGTACTGGTTAGCAGTGGTAAAGTGGGCAGAGTCCCAAAAGTCAACAAAAACAGGTTAAGAAACCAGGAGAGAAAAGGCAAGAAGTCTGGGGATTACCCTGCAGAAAGGGTCAAGTCCAGCACTCATCAGATTTTCCTGGTAGTGACAGACAAGTAAAAAATCAATTACGCTGTCCACCTTAAATAGGTTAGACATTGTAATGCCCTTCTTCAGACAACCATTACTCTGCAGGGCCATTGGAGGAAGTATTCCATTGACGGAGCCAGCAGGACCGACAGGTCTGTCCAACTCTAAACAGTAAATGAGCCCCTTAATCTTCTCCATTATGCTAAGCAATTTTACCTATGCAGTATACCTCCTCTATTTGGCTATATATCGCATTCTTCCCTCAACTCTGGCCAGTGCTGTTTCCTGTCCTCCACTACACCCACTAACATTTCAGGGCGATCATGTTACTAAAAGGATAAAGATTTGTGAAAATGCAAAAGCATTGGAAGAGCCTTGCAGTTGCTTTATGGCATTTTCTACACTATAACTGTGCACAAAGAAATACTTGCCAACATTTTACAATTGCAAAGTGAGAGATTTTGAAAAAGTAACTGGGATAATTCATTTTCCTTACTGACATATGTTGGAGTGTGACCTTTATATTCAATATTAACATGAAAAGTTTGCAAAATAATGTATAATGAAGCTGCATAGAAAATGTGTTAGAATAATACTAATGCACGCGTTTGAAATGTGCCCACGGGGAGTGGCTGTCAATGTATACGATGACTAATGAAACTGATTAATAATGAATTAATAATGTATTCATGTCTAATTTTGTATTAGCATTAAGAGTTATGTATGAAGGTTTTGCTAAATTACTCACTAGACCTTAGTTAGCAAGGGTTTGGGAATAGCTGCTTGTTCTCATATTAACAGTGTTTTCTAACGTGCAATGTGCTGCTTTCCTGAAGGACATGAAGCTGTACTTTTCCAGAAGCTGGAGAGATGTGTGTGTAGCTGTAGTAAATTCTTTCTCATGAAACCCGACTTGCTCAAGGAGACATTCTTGCCGAATGCAACAGTGTAATTCGCAACAGGTACAAGGTCGCCTAAACCAAGGGTAGACAATGGAACTACTGACTGGAGTGACTAGTGTAACGTTTCCTACCTGACATTCTACCCATTGAAGACGTCAATCACAGGAGCCAATAAACTGCATGAGAACTGTTTTAGGTGAAAATTCTAGTAAGGTGAGCAACGGATTATTGGACAGAGATAATGATGCACCAAATATTGCCCAATGGGAAATTAGAGACTTGTTCAACAATTTGAATATAATGATGTGACAAAAGGAGAAATCAGCCATTACTGGACATTCCACCGACCCGTTACCTTGCCATCTTTGCCCTTCTGAAAAGACTTTGGCCCTCATTACAACCCTGGCGGTCGGTGGTAAAGCGGCGGTAAAAGCGCCAACAGGCCGGAGGTCAAAAAAATGGAATTATGACCATGGCGGAAACCACCAACATAGACAGCCACTTTAACACTACGACCGCCACGGCGGTACAAACAAACAGCATGGCGGTCACCGCCAACAGACAGGCGGAAGACAATGTACCGCTCACACTATGATGACAGGCCAATCTGCCACCTTTTCTGGGGCAGATTCAACATGACCAAAAACATAGCGGAAACAGGACTTGGAAGGGAAAATACTCACCTCTACACACCCCACGAGGAACCATGAGCCTGAACTCCAAATACTCCCTGCGATTGTCTTCCTGCTCCTCTACCAGGAGCACAACCGACGGCGGCGATGACCACGGTGAGTACAGCACCTACAACACAGGGGAGGTGGGAGGGAAAAGAGAGTGACACAGACATGCAACACGCAACACCCCCACCCCCACCCTCACCTACAACAACACACACACCAATACATGCTGAAACATTACATTTAGACCCCCAACCCCACCCTGGAAGAACGCAAGGACAAAAGGAAATGATTTTAACCATGGTAATCAATAAACATCCATTAGTCAAAAAGTTATATACACTATAAACAAATATGTACACCAAGAATTCAAGTCCAGGTACTGCACCTATATAGTCTGTGGACCACAGGGCCCAAAATGCATGGGCGAGGCCCACACAAGATACCCGATCGAAACGGAGAGAACACTACAGGGGCATCAGATCTAAATAAAACAGGCACCTCAGGGGGAAGGGGGGCACCTCAGCCGGATGAGTGCACAACGCCAGCTCCATGAGGGGGCTCCATGCCCATTGATGTATCCTGGGGAGTGCAAAGCCACAGTCTCTCAAGTCTCTCCAGTGGTGGGTTGCCCACTGCTTTATCCTGGGAGTGCAAAGCCACAGTCTCTCAAGTCTCTCCAGTGGGTGGTTTGCCCACTGCTTTATCCTGGGGAGTTCAAAGCCACAGTCTCTCAAGTCTCTCTAGTGGGTGGGTTGCCCACTGCTTTATCCTGGGGAGTTCAAAGCCACAGTCTCTCAAGTTTCTCCAGTGGGTGGGTTGCCCACTGCTTTATTCTGAGGAGTGCAAAGCCACAGGCTCTCAAGTCTCTCCAGTGGGGGGTTTGCCCAAAACCACAGTCTCTCAAGTGGATAACAGTCTCAACTGGTTCTGGAGGAGGCTTTCTGACCAGAGTGCTTTATCCTGCCAAGGACTGAGGTAGTGGATGTGATACTCCACTGGTTCTGGAGGGGGCTTTCTGCCCAGAGTGCTTCATCCTGCCAAGGACTGAGGTAGTGGATGTGATACTCCACTAATGGTGGGACAACATGGAAGCTGCCCAGGCCACTGGAACTGACCACCAGCCACATACGGATGACCACTGGGGATGGCAGCCATGTCTGTGGTGGTGCCACTGGCTCAGGTTGTCGCTGGGCTGCTGGCGGGGCTGGCGGCGGTGTCATTAGCGTCAGTGCTTGCGGCAGTCATTGTGGCGGCGGTGCTTGTGGCGGTCATTGTGGCGGTGGTGCTGGTGGCGACCTTACTGACTGCGGTGCTGGTGACTGGCTCACTGACTGCCGTGCTGGTGGCTGGCTCACTGACCGAGGTGCTGGCGGCGGTGTCAGTAATGGCGGTGCTGGTGGTGGGCTCATTGACCGCGGGGCTGGCGGCGGTGTCAGTAGCGGCAGTGCTAGTGGCGGGCTCACTGACTGCGGTGCTGCTGAAGGGCTCTGTATCTAGGCTGCTGGCGGCGGTGTCCTTGGCGGCGGTGCATGTGGCAGTGCCGGTGGCGGTCTTGTCCGCCGTGCAGGTTGGCGGCGACGTTGACTTGCCTTTCTGCTTTAGGCCCTTCCCCATCTTGGATGCTGGCGCAGCTGTCTTGCCACTCCCCACACTTGTCTTGGCTGAGCCCTTGGCGGCAGGTGTTTTGGCCTTCTCCCTCTGGGAGGTGGGCTACTTTTTCTGTTTTGGAGGTGGGGGAATGTCCTTGGCCTCGCTCCTTGGGACACTGGCAGCCCTGTTGCTTAGCGCACTCCAGAAACCGGGTATTGCTGGCACGACTGCCCAGTGATGTGGTGGCTGAGGTGCTGTGTTGGGACCTGGAGAGGAGGGCCCTAGGGAACGGACAGGGGGAGGTGTAGGGAAGAGGTCAACATTTAAGAGGAAACGTTTTTTTGACACACTGGGACGGGTAGATGGAGGGGGTTTGGGAGTGGAGGAAGAGGTAGTGGTTGTAGGAGGTGTTTGTTTGCTGACTTTGGGTGAAGGTGCATGGGCTGGAGGCTGTCGTGAGGTGGATGGCTGTTGGGTGGGTGTGTGACTGCGTTTGTGTAGTTTGGGAGGAGGGCTCACAGACACACTGGTAGAGGACACTGGGGATGTGTGAATGGTAGTGGGGGTGGTGAGTGCACGTGAGCGGTGTGTGGTGATGGGCGTGTTGGTGATGGAGGTAGTGGCTGAAGATGTAGTGCATGCAGGTGTGAGTGGAGACGTGACAGGGAGGAAGGAGGGAGACGTGGAGGAGGGGGACACAGTGGAGGCAGTGGATGTTGGCATGTGTGCATGGGTATGATGCTTGTGTGAGTGCTTGTGGGATGTGTGGTGCTTATGTTTGCCAGAGCCACCCTTGTGTGTTGAGGTGTGTGCATGCTGGTCTGATGGTTTACTTGGGATAGGCTGAGGTACTGGGGATTGGGTCTGGGTGGAGGAAGTTGGAGGGGGGAGGCTGGACACAGGGACAATGGCTGCCATCAGTGCAGAGGCCAGAGCCTGAAATGCTCGCTGTTGGGCTGCCTGGCCAGAATGAATGCCCTCCAGGTATGCATTTGACTGTTGCAACTGCCTCCCTACACTCTGGATGGCATTCAGAATAGTAGACTGCCCAGCAGTGAGGGTTCTCAGGAGGTCAATAGCCTCCTCACTGAGAGCAGCAGGGCTGACTGGGGCAGGGCCTGAGGTGCCTGGGGCGAAGGAGATGCCGACCCTCTTGGGTGAGCGGCCACGGACACACGCTGAGGGGCTGCTGGGAGGGCGGTGCTGGTAGGGGGGGTGGCGGCTATACCTGTAGAAGCGGTGGGCACAGAGGGTCCCGCGACCGCAAGGGAGCTCCCATCCGAGGAAGAGTCGGTGCCGCTGGTCTCAGCTCCTGTCCCCGCCGTGGAGCTCCCCTCGTCCTCCGTCCCACTGGTGAATTCAGACTCCGTTGTCTGGCCCTCCAGGGCCATGTAGGATGCAGCTCCCTCCTGCTCCGGTGGCACTGCTCCTCTGCCTGATGATGCTAATGCACACAAGAACAGGGAGACCTCAAAAAGGTGGGGGGGAGAAAGAAGAAAGACATGTTCAGTGCATACAATACCGCTACCGTCGGCGGACACTACAGACACAGCAGCCCTCTGCACTACGCCATGCACTTGGAATTAATCACAGGGACATGGAGTACATGACCTATGCTCGATTGCTGCACACATGGAAGTCACAGGAGCCTGACTAGGTGTAGATGGCTCTTACCACTGGTGGGGAT
This sequence comes from Pleurodeles waltl, assembly GCF_031143425.1. Classification (NCBI taxonomy): domain Eukaryota; kingdom Metazoa; phylum Chordata; class Amphibia; order Caudata; family Salamandridae; genus Pleurodeles; species Pleurodeles waltl. The sequence goes on along the minus strand of NC_090437.1, from coordinate 78,211,510 downwards.
GGGGTGCCACTTAGCCTGCCTCACAAAGCGTCCTTGCCTACAAAGCTCGCCCTAGCCTAGGGGAACCCACTGCCCACCTCCCCCATCCAGACACCTCCAATGCGCGCAGAGTCAGCTGAATGTGAGTGTACTCACCCCCTTTTGGCTGCTGTGATGCCCTCAAGCGCCCATCCAACTCCGGATACGCCACCGCCAGGATCAGGAACATCAGGGGGGTCATGGTGCGACGGGCACCCCTCCCACGTTTGAAGGCCATCCCCAGCTGGGCCTCCACTGTCTTCTTGCTCCAGCGGCGAATGTCCTCCCATCTTTTACGGCAGTGGGTGCTCCGTCTGTGGTGGACCCCAGGGTCCGGACGTCCTTGGCGATGGCACGCCAAAAATCCTTCTTCTGCTGGGCGCTGACCTAGAGGAATAGTACAGGGGAAAATGTAACACTTTTACCGTCCGGACCGTCACAGTCATTGTCCTACGTTCCCACCCTTGCCCTGACGCACATACACTCACCGTCTGATCATGCAGGCCTCATCTCCCCCCGTATCTTCCATCCACACCACTCCAAACAGGCATTGCCCATACAGCATGCTCACAGTGTACTCACCTGTTTGTCTGGAGGACCGGAGAGTAGCGTGTACTGGGGAGGACCCAATCCACGTATTTATCCAACTCCTCCGATGTGAAGGCAGGGGCCCTTTCCCCAGACACATGAGCCATCGTCGCTTCAAGACTGAGGTCACAGCAGCACTTGCAGTGTAGGTCCTCTCCTGTCGAAGATCAGGTATCAAGTGAGTCAACAGAGGGAAAATTGCGGTCACGTCCGCGGCGGTGCGTACTGTCACCGCCGGGGTACATCGTCATTGGCTCCTGGGACCTATAGGGCCCAATGTTAACCAATGCAGGATTGCGCCACGGTCTTCAACCGCCTACCGAGACGGTGTAGAACGCCAGCGCAGTTACCTCATATCCCCTTGTCCCACATTACAGGTCAGGCAGCCGCCATTTCAGGTGGCCACATGGCATTATTTTTAAATGCGTCACACATACATAGGCCTTGCATATACACAGAGACAGGCACATAGCGTATTGACAAATGTGTGCAATACAATTGTTTTTTACTTACCTCAGTGTTGGCTGACTCTGTGCTCGCTGTTCTCATCCATAGGGCACGTCCGCTGGGGCAGGTGAGGAGATGGCGGCATCCTACGGTGTACAGACCGCTGGTGGACCTGTCGACAATTGAAGAGCAACATGTAATAGTCACCTACAGACTAGATCGTGCCACAATCCAGGAAGTGTGTGCCCAGTTGGAGCAAGACCTGATGGCAGCTATCCGCCATCCCACAGGAATCCCCCCTCTAGTGCAGGTCCTGTCAGTACTCCATTTCCTGGCCAGTGGGTCTTATCAAACAACAGTGGCCATTGCATCAGGGATGTCTCCGCCTATGTTCTCCAACGTGTTGTCCAGAGTGTTGTCTGCCATTCTGAAACACATGCGCAGCTACATCGTGTTCCCTCAGGTGGAGGATTTGCCTACAGTGAAAGGTGACTTCTATGCTCTGGGACATATCCCCAACATCATAGGTGCCATTGATGGTACACATGAGGCCTTGGAACCCCCCGCAGGAGTGAACAGGTGTACAGAAACCGGAAGAGCTACCATTCTATGAATGTGCAGATGGTGTGTTTGGCTGACCAGTACATCTTCCATGTGAACGCCAGGTTTCCTGGCTCAGTGCATGACGCTTACATTCTGCGGAATAGCAGAATCCCTTATGTGATGGGGCAACTCCAGAGGCACCGTGTGTGGCTAATAGGTGAAGACAAGGACCCTATACCCTGTGAATAGTTGTCTGGGGTTGTCCCTAAGGGTTAGTGTGTGTCTGGGTACCCCAACCTGTCATGGATACTGACCCCAGTGAGAAATCCCAGGACAAGGGCAGTGGAACGCTACAATGAGGCACATGGGCAAACTAGGAGGATTATAGAAAGTACCTTCAGCCTCTTGAAGGCCAGGTTCCGGTGCCTCCATATGACAGGTGGTTCCCTATACTACTCACCAAAGAAGGTGTGCCAGATCATCGTGGCCTGCTGTATGCTGTAGTGTGGTTGGTTTTACGTATCCTTTGTGCACTTTGCCCTGGATGTATTTTATTCATTTGCTGGCAGCTTAGCGCCTCTGTGCACTTTGCTCTAAATGCTTTTTATTAGGCTTCGTACTGTTATTTTTCAAATAGCCAGTTCTACGGTTTTGTTTTTTATTCATATCACACTGTTTTGCCTACTTCAGCACTAGAGTTCTCCATATCACATTCACTCTGTGCTTCAGTCAAGGATACAGTCTTGTACATTGCCGATAGACGTGGTAGGAGTTTAGACTTGGCATTCCTGCGTAGGGACATTTTGTGATCACGCTGACATGTTAGTTATAAAATCACTTCCTTGTCCCAATACACGCAAGAGGGAGATTCCGACCAGGGAACCACAACTAGACGCTGACTGCCTCGTTGCAGATGCTGAACCAGATCACAGGCCTTTGCTCAGGTATGAGGGCTGATGTCTCCCCAGTGATTCGGAAAGGCAAGCTAGAAGCTTAACATGCTGTGCTCTAAATAGAACAAGCAGAGGGAGAGTAGAAACTGTTAGGCACTATGATAGCTTTGTTCTTATGTTTTACTCTCCTGGTGACTATTTCAATCCTACTGTGTTGTATTGTTCTGGTTATTGCGGCTCACGCCTTATTATCTAAAATACAGTTGTTTTATTAAAACATTATATAAAACTTATACTGTCTTTGTCATTTGTATATGAGATCATATTGTAAATGAGAGAGTTGGTTTGGATCTGAGTGACCACGACTTCCCTGAGAAGTTCCAAAGATGTCATGCGCTCGGCTGCCCAATCATTTCTTCCCCGTGGGAGAAATGAGGCACTGCTAGTTAGCCGGAGCAAAAACCGGATTTAGGGTGACAGAGTTCCTTACACGTGGGTCAGACTCAGTCCCCCACACCGTTATCGATCCTGCTGCCTAGAAATCTAGTAGTCTCATTTAGGATAATGAGAGCCCACGCGACATGGCGCTGCCAACATTTGGTCTGGCTCTAATATTTAGGTCCGACTGACTCTCTCGGTCTCATATATATTTTGACTCCTCGGTTCCGTAAGCGGAGACGTCCGTGGGGCTGAGGGTTTCCGCCACCACGGGATAGGTACATCCTATTGCTTAGTGCTTGGTTGTTCAAGCTTGAACTTTGAAAGGAAAAACCCCAATATTGGTGTGCCTTCTCTGATCTAGTGCCATTTTTTACAAATGGCGAATCTTAATGTAGTGAATATAGCAATCAATATGCGTCACCCGCTCACAGGACATCTGATAGTACATGGACTGACGGTCCAGGGGGGTCCGGTCACTTTTGTGGTGGACGCCCATGCAGCCTATAGAACAGAACTTTTTTATTCTTGGGTCGTATTTCCGGCAGTTGATGGGGGTACAAATACTTTTCACGAATACACTGTTGCGAATGTCCCTGGACAGTACAGGGCTTACGCATACTTAGAGATACCTCTATCTTAACAAGAACACCATAATTGGCTTGATGGCACCCTCCCACACACAGTAGCACAAGTGAGGTTAGGTCCGCTGAGTAATGATGGTCCGACCTGGCCTTTATTGGCTACTTACACACCATATCCTGCGGTTGCAAATTTGGCAGTGGCTGATGTGCGTCGTTTATATATAGACTTAGCAACTACATACAGAAGACTGGTTCAGTTTGTAATGCAAGCATTAAATACTAATGCAGCGCGTGCTGCTCCGGCGCACCCACAAGCAGTGGTTCCGGGTATCAATCCGGCCACTGTACACTCAGTTATGGGTAAGGTACCGGCTAAACGTGAGGAGACTCCATTTTGGCTGGCGCAAACAATTAATACGCTGAAGCAGTATTTCCCCATACGGGACCTCAGGATAAACATAGAATATTAACGATGTGTTTGCCGTATGGGATGGTTCCTCCGGTGGACCTTTGTAATACCTGGGGCACAGTGTTTGCCGCGCTCTACACTACGGCACACAGTACACTGACATTAGCTAATTTACCGGAAGTGCTTAAAAAAAATTCAAGATGAATATGGGGCTGCCCCTGCCTTAGATTTGGGCATGCAGTTAATGGGCAATTTTGCCACGGTTTCTTCTATTATTTTGAGTAATCTCAAGGGAGAGGCAGTAGCACTAGCAGTGCGAATGCGTCTTCGGGACGTTCCGCAGATTAATCAGGAGCGGGAACCTCCGAGAATAATAGCAGAAACATATTCAAGTATTGGTTGCGATAGCCTAGGGGCTAGACCGCAAAAACCACAATTGCAGGGTAAAAATAATAAAGATAATGCTAAACAACAGCAATCTGAGGGTACTAAAAAGCGTTGGGAAAAGAAACAGCAAACACCTAAAAAAGGTGGGGGACAGTCTCCACAACCGGAGACCCCGCAGAATAGGTATAATCTCAGGAATAGAGATAATTTGAAGACGCCTGATAGATATCAGTATACTGATACATGCCAATCTCGTTCCTTTCAGGACTCCTCAGAGAAGAGAAGTGAGAGAGGTGGGCGGTCAGAGCGGAGGACGGAGTACGTGAAACCGAGACAGGATTCACAACGCTCAACGGAGGTTTCTATTAAACAAGAAGAGAAACCGCTGCAACAAAAACAGCAATTTAAAAAGAAGAAAGTGGCAGCAGTCTCAGACATGCCGCTCAAGAAGAGAGTTCTCTTGACGAACAAGACATGGCCGTTAGCACTGTTAGACAGCGTGGCAGAGGTCACAATAGTTCGCCGGAGTCTTCTAGAGCATCTGGAGATGAAAGCAACTGATGACTTCATACAAGTCGAAACGGCGGATATGCGAGTCTCTGATCCTGATAGGGCTTATCAAGTGACTCTACGATTAGAAGGGGACATTGACCGCATTGTACACGCCATCTTTTGGGACCATGTGGTAAAATCATATGATGTTCTGCTGGCCGAACAGGATTGGCCACCTGACTTTGTTCGCGACTGTCCGGTTGGGGAGGAGGTTATTACACCTTCCTTCTCACCACTTGTTCCGAGAGAACTAGCGGAGTCCTATAGTAAAACATGGGCTCTAGCACAGGCTCCCGCCCTATATAGAAATAACGTGGGGTGGGATAGACATTCACCTTATCATGTAATTCCAATAAAGGGCGAACCTCAGCCACAGCCGCAGTATCCTATCAAATTTGAGGCAAGGGCATTGGTTAGGAAAATTCTTACACAATTGGAGTACCAGGGTGTAATTGAGCCCTGTGTCTCGCCGATGAATAATTCCTTATTTCCAGTTGCTAACCCGGACCATTCATATAGGATAGTGGTGGATTACAGACATTTGAATAGTCATGCACGCATATATGCAATACAGAATTCACATAGCGCAGCGCTTATGAATAATATAGTACGTAAGAAATACAAAACAACGTTAGATATCTCGAATGGATTTTTCTGCCAAAATATAGCGCCCGAAAGTCGGGACTATACCAGTTTCAGTGCGTTTGGCTCTCAAAAAAAAAATTGTCGTTTGCCTCAGGGGTATAAGAATAACCCAGGACTGTTTTCAGCTCGTGTGACTGAAATGCTGCACGAGTTGGACCCTGAAGCGTTATCATATGTTGATGACATATATCTGACAGACGATGAGATTCTGCAACATCTAAGGCGTGTATCGCGCATTGTTGTGGGGTTTGCTGATACTGGCTATAAGTTAAATTTTAAGAAATCAAAGATTGCCCTCCTCAGCGTAATTTTCCTGGGATATGAGCTGTCGAGTGAGGGCAAGAGCTTAGCGCCACATTTTTTCAAGAAATGTGCTTTATTGCAGCCTCCTAATACTGTTCGGAAGCTGCAGTCATTGTTGGGGTTTCTGAATTTTGGCAGAACTTACATTCCTGATTATGCTACGCGTATAAAACCCTTATACGAATTGATTCGCCCGAATTTTTCGAGTAGATTTTGGACGATTGAGCATACACACATACTACGAGAGTTACAGACTGATCTCTTAGCAGTTAAACACTTACACACACGGGACAATAAGACACATTTAGTCATCAGGGTGATACCTGGGGCTGTTGGGTTTACGTATGTCACCTTTAATGAGGGTGAGACAGTCCCGATAGCATACAAGTCCCACTTTTATTCTGCTGCAGAACAACGATTTGCACAGACTGAGAAAATACTCACTGCAGTACAGATGGCTGTGATTAAAGAAAGACCGCTTGCCCAGGGCCAACGCATTATTGTCGTTTCGCCGATTCCGGCCTTAGAGGCAGTTACGAAAGCGAGTGTTCCTAATTCAAAAGCTTTACACCCGCGATGGATACAATGGGCTACGTCTTTGACAGCCACTGATGTAGATTACATATTTGACCCTAAACTGCAGACTCAAGAATTTCTTCAATATGAAATGGAGTACCCAGTTCCTGCTGGTACGTTGCCTATTGACCAGTATCAGGTGGTCATGTATACCGATGGCTCTGCGCAACCAGCGGTTGGGACAAAACAACAGTATTCTGCTGCATGTGCGGTGGTGAGCGGCACTATGGAGGGGGAAGTGTTCTGCCCCCGACATACTTATACTAAAACCTTGGGCGATTGCACGGCACAGCTGGCTGAGCTCAAAGCTCTATTGTTAGCGTTGGAACACGCAGATCCGGCGATTTTGACCTTGCTGGTCTGTGACTCCTACTACTGTGTTCAGTCTTTCAATGAATATCTGCACTATTGGAAGTTGAATGGGTTCAGAAATTCTAAAGGCAACACCATTAACCATAAATTGTTGTGGGGTAAGGTTGCGGAGCTGAAAGAAACGCTTCCTAAGGTCCATGTTGTACATACACTTGGACACCAGCGCGTTGGAATACATGTTGCTGGGAATACTTTGGCTGATGAAGCCGCAAAGTCGGCAGTGGCTGTCGCCACTGTGGCCGCAGTGACTCGTTCGAGTTCCAAACCAGACACAGAGATTTCGGCTGCCATAAAAGCTACGGCTGATGGCACGCCATTTCCTAAAGGATTTCCTTCTAAATATAGTTACTGCTTGAGTAGTGCGCTAAATGCTGTTGTTAATATTCCAGGCATTGGTGTACGTGAACTACCCAATAAAATTGAGAGACCTCGATTCATTTCTGCAGCACATGAGGGGGTGGCGTCTGCACATGCTGGTGTGGCTGCCACGATTTCACTTTTACAGGCTCGTTACTGGTGGCCTGGTCTCTATAAAGAGACAAAGCAATATCTCCTTTGTTGTGACGTTTGTCAACAGATTAAAGCTTCGTCGGCTAGACGCCCGCAGCAGACGCCACTTCTGATTTCAAATAAACCTTTACAGTGTGTGTACTTGGATCATTGTGGTCCACTGACACCAGATAGTGCATACAAATATATTTTGGTTGCTGTAGATTCGTGCTCCAGATTTGTGTGGGTCTGGCCACAACGCTCGGCTGACGCTCGGACTGTTATTAAAGATTTGCGCATCTTTGTCGATTCATTTGCAGTTGCGGCTTTTCATTCGGACCAGGGACCTGCTTTTGCCTCTAAGGCATTCAGGGACACCATGGCTTCGTTGGGGGTCCAACTCCAATTCTCATCTCCATTTCATCCCAAGGGAAATTCTGTCGTGGAGCGTTTAAATCTTGATTTAAAGCAATCCTTAACGGCCAGGGTTATAGGTACGGGTCGTGGTTGGCTAGCCCACCTGTATGGAGTACAGAGAGCACTTAATAACTTGCCTAGAAGGTCACTGGGGGGTCGTACTTCATATGAGTGCCTGTTTGGAACACAAATGTATGTTCCTGATCTAGATGGTCCTGGTGTGGAGGCGGCAGATACGCCCTTTGACATAAATGATCGTGTCACTGTTTTGCAGGATTTACAACAATTCCGTGAAGATAACTCTTCTGCAAGTGCTGCCTCCTCAGGAATTAAGGATGAGCCAGTAACACCTACTGGTTGGATACCCAGGATTGGGGATCTAGTGCGTGAAAAAGTCGCAGTAAAGAAAGAATTTGGTCCTTCTTATCGAGCACCTGTCCCTGTGTTAGGGGTAAGCGGCACGAGAACTGTGATTTTACCGCTGCAAGGGGCCAAAGGAAATCGCTTTGTTTCCATTGATAATGTCAAGTTACAACATGTGGCCGATTCTGCACAGCAGACCAAGAGGGACACCCAGTAGTTCCGGAATCCCTCTCACTACTGGGAATGAAGTCCCGCTGCAGGTGATTTACACCGACGCTGTTTCCTCTCCGAGCTTGGGGAGGGTGGATGATGATCTTGCGATTGTTCCACAGACGACGATTAATATGGAATCTTTTTATCAAATTGCTGTATGTTCTACTGATGTTTCTGAACATGTGGTTTATAGCGTGCCTAGGCGAGAGCCTCCATCTGCTTCTTTGTTCACAGTTGCACCTTTTGCAAGAACTGCCTCTGGCTGCTTCAACGACACTGATGATGCAGTGTCCAGCTCCTCGTCCTCGATGTCTACAGTCCGAGGTCCACGTAAGCTGCTGTGTTGGCTTAAACGCACATATTTTGTTTTTCCTTGGAACTATTTGTGGCTTTTTATGGCTGTAATGACTCTTTTTTTGTGGTTGGGATTTGTGGTTACTTTTTTTCTGGTAATACATGGTCATTTTCTTCCTGATCGATCTGACATTGAGCACGTGGAGACTGTGTTAAAACCACAGTTTTCGTCTCATATGGTTCGAAGAGACTTGTTCAATGTAAACATTTCTGCAATACCGATTCCGGATGGGATTGTGTGGGATAAAGTAATGTTTGATATATATGGTCCCACTGAATTGATTCAAATACCGTATGTCCTCAAGTTATCAATGAATGATATTGTTATACCAGGCATTGTTTCTGATGATTGGGATGTGAAGACAGTAGATTCTATGCTGACAGATTTGCAATATTATACTGTCTATGACGATGAAGATGCTTACCAATTTAGAGATAATCATGGTGACATGTTTTGCTACAACTATTATGGACACCACTTTATTCATAAAGCTAGTAGCCCTAAGTCCATATTTAATTATGTGCAATGGGAACATTGCTCGACTCCTCCACAAGGGAGTTCGAAAACGTATTATGATAAATTTGCATATTTTTCTGGGCATAATCAACGAAATGCTAAGTCTTACTATTTTAAAGTTACTCCGTATTCTAATAAGCAAATGTTATTGACCGATACTAAATTACTGTATTCCAATTTGTTTGTATCTAAACTTTCGGTCGAGGGGTATGAATACTGGTTTAAGACTGTTGACTTAAAAAGTGTTTGGGGTACGAAAAATTGGCAGATGCAGGGACACATTATTTAGAGCATGTATTATCCCTGTGCAGATGATTTTCCTCAATGACACAGCACAACAGACTCGCTGTTTGGGCTTGGCAACAATTAGAGAGTTAAATTTGCCTAGTATACCTGTCCCTTCCAAATTAAACAACTGGCAGCACTATGTGAATGCTACTTTTAGTGAATTTACACATTGGGTCCAGAATGGTACGCTTAACACTTCATCGATACATCCGGGCGGGTGGTTATTATGGCCTGTAGACACTAATAAGTGTCATCAACGTTTTGTCACCTCTTCAGGGGGGTTCAGGACTAGTAGGGCAGACCCTCGTTACATTTCACCAGAACATGCTGATATTATAACTACATACAGTGTGGGGCAGCTTTGTCAGCAATGGTTGAAGTCATCCACGCTGGATGCAGTTAAGTCACATCTCACGTTACTGTCTAATGATACTGATTTACAAGACTTTTTGTCAGGTCCCACGGTACCACGGAAGAAAAGATCTTTATACGAAGTGTATAATGAGATTTGGAAGCTTTCACAACAGGAGTCTGCAGCCCGGTTGAGACAGATTGATCAGGAAAACCTGATGCAGACTTTGGCCCTCATTCTGACCTTGGCGGTCTTTTCGCAAGACCGCTGAGTTACCGCCGCGGTGAAGACCGCCGACCGCGGCGGTGTGCCGCTGTGCGCATTCTGACCGCTGGGAGCGTTCCGCCGGAAAACCGCCAGCAGCCACACTGGCGGTCGGCGGGAAAGTGGAGACTGGTCAACCTCCACCGCCACGCCAGCAGAACACCGCCCACAGAATTACGACCCACATTTCTGTGTGGCGGTCTTCTGTTGGCGGTCTTCTGTTGGCGGTCACGTCCCTATGGCTCCCGTCGCCTCCCGGAGGACCAACGCACAAGGTAAGTTGATCGTCCGTGAGGGGAGGGGGTGGGGGGGTGTTGTGTGATGTGGGCGTGCATGGGGGTGTGCGTGTGAGTGTGTAGAGGGGGTGTGTGAGTGCGTGTATGCGGGCGGGGGGTGCTGCTGTGTCTATGGGTAATGTGTGCTGTTCGGCAGGTGCGCATGTCGGCATGTATGTGTGCGGGTATGTGTCCCCGTTGTGTATGTGTGTGTAGGGGGTGTGTATATGTGCATGTTGGGGGTGTGTGCATGTCGCGGTACATGTATGTGCATGTCGGGGTGGGGGTGGGGAGGGGGTTCGTACCACCTCTGGGGGGTGGCATGGGGGTGGAGGGTGTGGGGGGAGGACTCGGGTGGGTAGTGGGGGGTGGGGGAGACCCCTATCAGTGCCAGGGAAGGAATTCCCTGGCCCCGATAGTGCTTACCGCCATGGTTCGCACGGCGGTTCCCGCCCGCAAGAAACCGCGGCGGTAGGCAGGGTCATAATACCCTTGGCGGTCTTGGGACGACCGCCGGGCCGGAGTGCGCAAACTCCAGCCCCGCGGTCATGACCGCCGCGGCGGTCGGAGTGGAGAAGTAGCGGTCGGTCGCGGCGGGGACCGCCGCGGTCAGAATGCCATTTTTAATACCGCCGGTCTGTTCGCGGTCCGACCGCCGTCTCTCCGCCGACCGCCAGGGTCAGAATGAGGGCCTTTGTCTGTTGTTGATAATGGCATGCATACCCTTTCTGACCGTGTTTACACGATTGATAGTATTGTTTCCTCTGCTATTGACATTATTAAATCGGACATGTCTTCTTTATATCATGGGCAGAGTCAGACGCGGTCCATCATGCAGCTGGGTTGGACTCTTCAGACCTTGAAGGCAGGTCGCGTTCCATGGCAGCACATTCGTGCCAGAGAGATCTTTGTCTCCTTTAATTTGACTCGTCAACAACAGCTGATGGCTAAAAAGGAAGCGACGTATGTTATGTTGAATATTGAGAAATTGGAGAAACTGCCTTTCACGGTGGCTGAGATTCCATCAGCTGAGTGGTTGATTCATGGGGTTATTAATCAGCCTATCTCCTCTCTGCAATTTACTTCTTGTTTGAAGCACATTCCGGTGGGTAGATATGAACTATTGGGAGACAGTTACATACACGAGGTGTGGGAGCTTCCCTTTCAATACAGATGTGTTAATGGTTTGAGGGAGGTTTTTCTTAGCGGTAGTGAATGCAAAACTTCTGTCAGCCATTCTATGGTTTGTAAACAGCTGTCCTTGCACGGAGCGTGTAACGCTTCGATTGCTAACTTAGCTTGTTATCTGAAGGGAGTTCCAGTCCCGGTTATTAAAAACACTTTCCACGTGCTTTCTAACGGCAGTTACATTGTTCTTAACAGCGAACGCTGCTGTGGCATGCGTGCCGGAATAGTTTATGTTGTCGTTGTCAACAAGGCTGTTACGTGCTGCGGGAATGTGTTGTTTCCCCCCATTCAAATTAGGGAGGTAGCGGACATCTGGCCTCATATTGCTACTTCCAAGGTTAATTTCGACAAGTTGAGTCGGCTAAAAGCTTTATTGTTTCAAAAGCATGTGGCCCTTACATCTGCTAGCGAGATCTAAGCACTTCAGGTGGCAAGGTCATCGGCAGAGATACAGTCCCTTTTGAATACTAACTTTCCAAGTCACTTCGGTGAACTTGTGGGACGTATATTTAATGCATCCAGCACTGCTGGTATTGCACATTTTTTCAAAGCCGTTGGTGTTGGTTTTTCTCACACCTTCTCTTCCATATTCGGTTTGATACCTTAGGCTATACACTCTATTTTCGGAAGCATTTTTGGGGGTTTCCCGATTACTTTGGCTTTATTGGCTGGAGTCTTGCTGTTGTTGCTATTTTTTCGCAATGGCTGTCCCGCCACGACGAGATCCTATATTGCTGCTCCGTCAGCGCAGCTGTGTCGTGAACGCATGATGCAGCATTTTGGAGCAACACTCCTGGGCCATTTGGAGTGTGACTGGTCTCTGTCATTCAGACCGGTTTTGGATTGTGTGCAACCCGTGTTTCGGTGCCTTTGGTGCTCGTTTGAACATGCACTGGCTCTCTGTCTCTCACTGCGGCGCCCTCCAGTGGTCGATCCTGATCTGTTGATGTTCCCGATTAGGGCTCATTCCCAGACTTGTGCACTACGGTTGCGTTTGCTTCGTGAGGCAGTTTATGAGATTCCCTTCCTGGAGGAAGATGGTTTTGTCTCATTCATAGGCCCTGCACGGGGTGCCGCCGTGAATGGTTTTGGGGCTTTGGAACACACCTGCTCCATGGTACTTTGTGGCGTGGATCTTCAGATATTGACATATATCGAAGTGGAGGAGCTCCTACTATCTATTGCTTCTGTTTAACAATTGGATTTTTTTTTCTCTCTTGCAAAATTGACATTATATTGAATTTGGCTTTATTGTCACATGTTTTCTAAATTTATGACTTTGTTGTCTTCTGACCTTGTCGAAATATGTATATTATTTTAGGTATTGTTTATATCTGGGGCATATTTTTATATTATTGGAACCACTTGCTACCGACAAGGGGAGGGTGTAGTATGGTTGGTTTTACATATCCTTTGCGCGTTAGCTTCAGGCTTTAGGCCTTTGTGCACTTTGCCCTGGATGTATTTTATTCATTTGCTGGCAGCTTAGCGCCTCTGTGCACTTTGCTCTAAATGCTTTATATTAGGCTTCGTACTGTTATTTTTCAAATAGCCAGTTCTACGGTTTTGTTTTTTATTCATATCACACTGTTTTGCCTACTTCAGCACTGGAGTTCTCCATATCACATTCACTCTGTGCTTCAGTCAAGGATACAGTCTTGTACATTGCCGATAGACGTGGTAGGAGTTTAGACTTGGCATTCCTGCGTAGGGACATTTTGTGATCACGCTGACATGTTAGTTATAAAATCACTTCCTTGTCCCAATACACGCAAGAGGGAGATTCCGACCAGGGAACCACAACTAGACGCTGACTGCCTCGTTGCAGATGCTGAACCAGATCACAGGCCTTTGGTCAGGTATGAGGGCTGATGTCTCCCCAGTGATTCGGAAAGGCAAGCTAGAAGCTTAACATGCTGTGCTCTAAATAGAACAAGCAGAGGGAGAGTAGAAACTGTTAGGCACTATGATAGCTTTGTTCTTATGTTTTACTCTCCTGGTGACTATTTCAATCCTACTGTGTTGTATTGTTCTGGTTATTGCGGCTCACGCCTTATTATCTAAAATACAGTCGTTTTATTAAAACATTATATAAAACTTATACTGTCTTTGTCATTTGTATATGAGATCATATTGTAAATGAGAGAGTTGGTTTGGATCTGAGTGACCACGACTTCCCTGAGAAGTTCCAAAGATGTCATGCGCTCGGCTGCCCAATCATTTCTTCCCTGTGGGAGAAATGAGGCACTGCTAGTTAGCCGGAGCAAAAAACGGATTTAGGGTGACAGAGTTCCTTATACGTGGGTCAGACTCAGTCCCCCACACCGTTATCGATCCTGCTGCCTAGAAATCCAGTAGTCTCATTTAGGATAATGAGAGCCCACGCGACAATGCTGCACAACTTGGCTTTGCGATGACAGGTGCCTTTTCTGCAGGAGAATGGTCTAGAAGGAGATCTTGTGGCAGCTGTGGAGCCTGTGGACTGTGAAGAAGAGGAGGCAGAAGAAGAGGACATAGACAACAGAAACACCGTGATCCAGCAATACTTCCAGTGAGACACAGGTAAGAAGACATCACTGCCTCCTACATCTGATAAAATTGTTAGACCTATCATCTGTCTGTCACTTTCACCCATTGTATGGACCCTGATTTGTCACTTTGCCTTTCAATTTCATAGATGTGGGTCCCACTGTGTGACCTCTGCTATGTTACCTCATGGAATAGAGCTGTGTGACATAGGTATGTAGACATTAGAATGGACATTGGTTTTTTTCTCAGTTATTGCAAATACACAATTGTGAAAGCACAGACTGACTCCAGATTGTTTTGTGATTCAAGGGTGTTTATTTAAGTGCAAAATAGTGGAGGGGGTTGTAAAATGGGCAGCGGTGATGGTGGAGGAATGTACATGGCAGAGTCCATTCTATTTGTCTCACAGGTGCACTGTCCAAAGGGGCATAGGAGGTGGAGCTAGGGCAGTTCAAGGATGGACAGGGTAACAAAGTGGGACAGAAGGATGACATTCAGGGTGGTCTCATTTCTTGGCGGGAGTCTTGGCATTGTTCTCTGTCTTTGTCCTGGTCTCAGGGACCGCTTGCGGGGTGGTTCTCCATCTGCAGGGCGTGGGGTGATGGTGTCGTGGTCCTGTGCCGGTGCCTCCTGTCCACTAGCGCCGGCGGAGGTGGTGGGCAGTTCATCGTCCAGGCTAGTGTCAGGGGCCCCTTGTTGTGCCACAGTGTCCCTCCTGGTGTTCACAAGGTCCTTCAGCACCCCTACAATGGTGCCCAGGGTGGTGTTGATGGACTTGAGTTCCTCCCTGAACCCCAAATACTGTTCCTCCTGCAGCCGCTGGGTCTCCTGAAACTTGGCCAGTACCGTTGCCATCGTCTCCTGGGAATGATGGTACGCTCCCATGATGTTGGAGAGGGCCTCGTGGAGAGTGGGTTCCCTGGGCCTGTCCTCCCCCTGTCACACAGCAGACCTCCCAGTTCCCTGGATTTCCTGGGCCTCTGTCCCCTGAACCGTGTGCCCACTGCCACTGCCCCCAGGTCCCTGTGTTCTTGGGGTGGTGGGTTTGCCTGGGGTCCCTGTAGTGGTGGACACACCGCTGCTTTACGTGTCCTGGGGACAGAGGTATGGGCCCGCTGGGTGGGTGCTGTGGTGGTGTTTCCTGAGGGGGAGGCTCTGTGGTGGCCTGTGACTGTGTCAGGGGAACCGACTGTTCCGAGGTCCCAGATGGGCTGGGCTGGTCATCTAGATCCAGTTGGACAGAGCTGCTGTCATCACTGTGGGCCTCTTCTGAGGGGGGAATGGACATGTCTGGAACCTCCTGTCCGGTGACGTTGGGTAGGGGTCCTGCAGGTGTGTAAAGGCATGATTGTTGCATCTGTGTGTGCCATGGTGTGCAATGGGTGGGGGACCCTGTACCCCAGTGCTTACATTTTTGCGTAGGACCTTGCGTGATAATTGTTTTGGGGTCTGTGTGGGTATCTGTAGTGGACATGCATTGGTGATGGGCGTCCATGCTCTGTTGTTGCATGCAGGGCTTGGTGTTGGGATGTGTGGTTTGTGATAGTGGGAAATATGTGAGGAGGTGGAGTGATGGGGGTGATGGTGGGGGTATGTGATAGCATGCAGGTAGGGTGGGGTATATGGTAGTTAAAGATTTAACTTACCAGAGTCCACTCCTCCAGCTACTCCTGCGAGGCCCTCAGGATGCAGTATAGCCAAGACCTGCTCCTCCCATGTTGTTAATTGTGGGGGAGGAGGTGGGGGTCCGCCGCCAGTCCTCTGAACCGCAATGTGGTGCCTTGAGACCACGGAACGCACCTTCCCCGTAGGTCGTTCCACCTCTTCCTGATGTCATCCCGTGTTCTTCGGTGCTGTCCCACTGCATTGACCCTGTCCACGATTCTGCACCATAGCTCCATCTTCCGAGCTATGGTGGTGTGCTGCGTCTGTGATCCGAATAGCTGTGGCTCTACCCGGATGATTTCCTCCACCATGATCCTGAGCTCCTCCTCAGAAAACCTGGGGTGTCTTTGCGGTGCCACGGGGTGGTGTGGGTGATGTGTGAGATGGTGTGTGTTGTGATGTGTGGGGTGATGTTTAGGGGGGTGTATTGTTTTGTGCGTGGATGTGTATGAGTGATGGTGTTGTGTGCCTCTGTATGCTGGTGTGGTCTTTGCTTTTCTGTCTCTCTGCTTCTTTCAAACTTTTCATTGTAAGGGTTTGTGGGTAATGTGGGTAATGTGGGTGTGTGTTTTATATTGTATTGGGTGTGTGGGAGTGGTGTGTGTATGTGTAACAGGTGTGTGTATTTCGATTTGTCCAATGTGGTTGTGTTTTGTAAATGTGTGTGTATTTTGAGCGCAGCAGTGTGTACCGCCAATGGAATACCACGGTTGAAAGACCACCGCGTGGATTTGTGGGTTGTAATAGTGTGGGCGTATTCCTGTTGGCGTGACGGTGGAGGTTTTGTTATCGCCAGTTTATCAGTGACCTTTGGTGTGGCGGATTTGTGTGGGTGTCTAGATGTTGGCAGATTCCGAGCTGTGGGTCGTAATAGCTGTGGCGGAATTCTGCGTGGTCTTCTGTATGGCGGTAAACGGAATTTACCGCCAATGTTGTAATGAGGGCCTTTGTCTTTTACTCTTAACCATCCTCACCGTACCCCTTGCCTGACTTGCACTTCTCCTCCTTATGAGGGAAGGGCCCTTTGCTATACCTTGTTGAGCCTTACCTTCTTATCCTGGCTGATGGCGAATCGACTGCTGTCCTGAGGACGAAGACTGTCACTGTATGCCGCCCTATTTGGATGGGTAACTATCTGATGATAAATTGTAATTGGCTGTTTGCCTTTTCTCTCTAGGTACCAACTGCTCTTTGACAGAGGCCATAGTTAGATGTTTTCTAAATTCATGTTACTAAATTGTTTTGCATGAAGCCCAACATGCTGATGCTAATTAGAGGTTAGTTAAGGAGTTCACTAAAATCGGGTGCAAATAGACAAATGACTGAATCTTTGCTTTGTTGAATAATGTAGTAATGATACTTTGCTAAAGTTTGATTCATGCTGACTTCAGTTTTGTCCTAATGCTCATGATCTTTGCTTTGATAAAATCTTATTCCAGTTGCCATATTGTAGTTTTGTTGATGAGCTTATTGGTATTGAGACTAATAAATATGCTAGTAGGTTGTAACTAATAGGGAATAAATATCCAAAATCTTACTAGGTGTGTGTGGTTATTCAATGGCCGAAAGGTCATGGTGTGTTCCATTCTTACTAAATGTTAATGATTAGTGTTATTGATTAGTTATTGTGAATATTGATTTGATTATTGATCTATTGATTGAAATGCTAGATAGACATCTTGTTCTGGGAAGTCCCCAATCAGGGTCAAAAGATTCATTGGCCTAAAACGAGTACCATCATAAGTAAATTATCAAAGCTGGGTGGCGTTACCAGTTCTGGTAGCAGAGGACGGTTTAGGCCCTTTGGGGGCATAGGACGTGAGACCATTATTTAAGAATTGCTTTTGAAATAATGCAAATTGGAGATATGATGTGCCCCTAAGTCCCAAATGACTTTCCCGGAATCTCGGAGCTTGCTGAAGTGAGTTGGGTATGTTCTCAGCGTTCTAGTGATAGTGTGAGTGGAGTAGGGTTTGCTCTTGCCCCGCTTACGCATACCGCAGGTGAATTGTGAGGTTTGTGAGAATTTTAGGCCAGGTGATGTTTTTGTAGGAGTGGGCGTACTTGGCAGTATGAGAGTAGGGAAGTCGGCGAACTTCATGTGAGTGTGGCGCTTTGTGCTCAAAAATTGTCCACGTGGTTGTTGATGATGTACGGACCCTGCGTGGTCTAAGACTCCGGAGTATATTGATGGTTTATGTTGTAATTTGCGCAGTTTAATAGGTCAATCGGGCGTGGTTGACGAGTCGAGTTTAAGTTAAGGTGAGTGAATGAAAACTTCGATGGAGATTTGGGGAGTTCTAAAGTGCACTAAGACGAACCATTGACAAGTCGAGAGTAGAATTTGCGGGTCAAATTTTGCTTGCGAATGCGGGAGCCGAGAAGGAGAGAGTAGCGGCCGAGGCTTAAAGTGAAATCTCTAAAGCTCTGAAGTGATTGTGTTACCCTTCCTGTAGTAAACCGGCAAATTTGACTTTAGTTAGTGCTCGCAATATATTTCATTTGTTTTTGTGTGAATCGAGAGTGAGGGAGACAAACCGCAAGACTTTGTCAGCCTCAGTGTGTGTGAGTGTGACGTCATTGGAGCCGTGCTGGGATAGGTCGGTTAGTGAGAAGGGTCGCGCACGGATTGGCAGCCGTCCGTGAGCGGCAATTGGTTGAGAAGGTAGGCGAAGAGTGTTCTGGGAATTAAAGTCACTTCCTGATTCAATTGTAAGCAAATTAAAAGATGTAAAAATGAAGTTCTTCAAGCCTCTAAGGAGCGCTTTGAGGGGAGATTTGTACATTAACGCGAGTGTGGGGGAGCCTACACCGCCAGAGGATACTCCGGCTTATGCCGTAATGGAGGAGAGGGGAGTCGCACCATGTCTTTGGCTAAAGCAATGGTGCAAATTAACAGAAAAGGCCTTTCCGGAGAACGGATAGTTCAATATAATGATCTTAGAGAATTTGCGGAAGGCGTTAAATGAGCAAAAGCTGCCTCCGAGGCCAGCACAGTTTGAGGCATTAGCAATTTGGGAGCTGATGGCCATACGTCAACGGCAACAAACGTTTGAGAGGAGAATGAGGAAGGCAGAAAGGACACTAGCGGAGGCTAGGTGGGATAGTGAGCACAGGATGTGAAGAAGGGAGATAATAGATGGAGTAAGGATGTTTCCGGCAATAACTCAAGAAGCCGGCACACAGGGAAGAAAAGCCACTTGTAAGATGGATAAAGGGTCTAGCAAAGAAAAGGAGACTAAAAAGTCCTGGACAGAGGCAGACGACTCAGATGATGATTAGTTTTTTAATCAGTTGCTGCATGATCGACCACCGCCATATGCCATAGGTGATAATAGACCAAGTACAAGCGCAGGTCCTGTAAATTCGACACAGAATCAGGGAACCACAAATACAGCACAGGTAAATGCAGTGTGTCTACTGCTCCAGAGATGCAGACACAGTTGCAGCCACTACCAGTTCAGAGGCTTTACCCTGATGTCCCAATATTAGAGACAACTACGAGTCTGATGGTGCCGTCAGATCCGGCATATACAAGATCAAAACTAGTACAGATTGAGCCAACCCCAATTTTACTGCCTCAGGCACAGCAACAGATGGTTCTGAATTATGCCCCAGTCACGGGACCACAGTTAGCCTCAACACCTACAATGAACCAGAATATGGGGGCTAATGCTCCACAGGGTTTGGGAAGCAGGCAGTCGCCAGCCGCCATATCCTTACCTATTACAGTTGGTCCACCAGTACCATTGTATGCACAGGCGAAGGATGGCGTATGTGATCAGGGAGTAATGACCCAAGAGATGACAAGAGAGGGTTCGTAGGGAGCTCTCAAGGGATGACTCCAGTAGAACAGACAATAGACAGATCTAGATCACTGTTAGACTTCAGTCCGATAGGGGTTCCTCCGGATACCGGGAGACAATCAGGTTTGGGAATGCTGACTCCGCAGATTTCATTTCAAGTGCGAATGTACCACAGACACCGATGATGCAGGCTGGTAACATCTCATTGCAGGGATTAACTGCGCAACAACTGAATGAATGGTTAGACAAGTTAAATTCACCACAGACTACTCCCGCAACAGCAGAGCAGTCGGAAAGAGAAGAGTACCTGAATTTTGTGAGGTTGGGCATGGAAGCAGCCGAGCTAGTAGAGGGGAGCATGGGAGTGAACAGATAAGAGTCATACACTGAAGCAGAGTTGAGGTATTTGTGCCCAAAGATAACTAAAGAAGTGAGCAAGATGCACCAGAGATTGGCAAACCTGGCAGATAAATACGGAATAGACTTAGACAATACTAAGCATCTGAAGAGGAGTTACAGGTTAGACTTTGAGCCTAACGATTTTGATCACATAAGGTCTACTGGGATGAAAGCACACCTTAAAGAAATACTGCAGAGTGCACAAGTTTGGGGACCCTTGGAGAAATGGGAAGGCAGATGGGCAAAGAAAATAGATAAAAGGAAAAGTGACTGCTTGGAGCAGCAGCAGGTCAAACCAGCACCGGATACCGGTACAATAAAGATGTTACCCATGAGAGAGACAGCTGGAGGGGTTCTTGTCCACGTACCATGGTCTAGAGGTGACATTCTGTCATTCACGAATGATTTTCCCAGGTTGAGGGAGAAACCAATAGAGTGTTATCAACAGACAGATAGGTTTGTGAAGCTTGCGAAGTGTCTTTGGGAAGACTTGAATATCCTGTTTGAGATTATAGTAACGGCTGATTTGTGAATTGAATGCAAGAGAAGTGTTGATTGGCCAATGGCGGAACCGGCAAGGGACAGAGCTACAGGAGCACCGTCTCCTGAGGTAATGAGGTACTACTATAAGGTGATTGAGTTTTTGAAGCAGAAGTGGCACCGCAAAATATTGATTGGCAAAAGATTGATCAAACGGCATAGGAAGCCAAAGAGTCGATACATGCCTACTTTGAGAGGTTGTTGAAAGAGTTCAAGCACTACAGTGGTACAGAGATCATAGAGGCAAAGGACATGAATCACCTTGTGTTCAGGTTTGTTGAGGGATTGAGACCCGAGATTAGCCAGATGATTAAGAATCATTTGATCTGTTGGCAAGCAAAGCCGATTGATGAGGTGTTGCAGTATGCAAAATACTGTGGTGACGAAATTGAGTTGAAGCAGAGATAGTTGAAGAAGAAGGTGATGCAAATTAAGGCAGCACAAGCAGGAATGCAGGGAAATGGTTTACAGCAGATGGTGCAGCAGCCGCAAGGAAACAGGATGTTTCAGAAGCAAATTACAGGCAGAGGTCGCTGAAGTTTTGTGAACCGTGGTCCAGACTTGAATACTGTAGTAGCTCAAAATGATGTACAGGGGATGAAGAAGGTGTTACCGCGTCATGCTTGCGGGGGCGTCGGACACTGGAAGCGGGAGTGCCCTAAGACCAAGAATGAGGAAAATTTCAGAATAACATGGTCCAGATGCAGGGTCTTCAACCCATGCAACAAGTGCAGATGCCACGTGTACAACCAGTGCAGATGCAGCAAGTGCAACAGCAGATTCCTGTGGTACCTAGACAGCAAATGCAGTTGCCCTTAGCACCAATAGAACAGCAACAGGTGATGCTTCCTCCACAGGTCACAGGTCAAGGAATGAGTCAAAACAATGCAGTACAACAGTTCCCATTGCGTGGTGAGAATGGAATAAACGATGAATGGTCGGATGAGAGTTCAGATAATGAGGAGTGTAGGCTTGCAGCGTCCCTAGAAGTAGATCAGAGAGGGCCCTATGTGCAAGGGAAGGTGATGGGTCACAAGGTTTCATTCTTGGTTGACACAGGAGCTACGCGCTCTACAGTCAGAAGTGCAGAGGTTCCGAAATTGCCCCTTTCGGGGCGCACAATAAAGGTAGTAGGAGTGGCAAATCAGCTCCTGACTAACCCGATTACTGATCAGGTTCAGGATGAGATTGGTACCTTTCAGGGACTGCACCGATTTGTGGTTTGTGACTCAAGTCCTGTGTCCCTCCTGGGAAGAGACTTACTGTGCAAGACGAGGTGTTCTATCACCTGTTCCATTGAAGGGATTGAGGTGCAGACCAACAGTGACGATGAAGAAGATGACGGACAGATCTCAGAGCCTGAGACCGAGACCACAGACAAGGAGTACCCCCTGATAAGCTTCTTCCCAATGTTCACAGTGACTGATCTACCAGCAGATTTGCAGGGGACAGTAAAGGAGAAAGTATGGGATTTGACAGGAAAGGAAGTGGGACTGATAAAGGGAGTAGACCCACTAAGGGTCAGTGTGAAGCCAAATGCTGTGTTTCCCCAGGTACCGCAGTACCATATGACGCAAGATGTCCTCACACAGGTAACGCAGATAATTGCAGACTTTGTGAAACAAGGGATCTTGAAGAAGTGCTGAGCAGTCCATGTAATTCACCTATAATGGGACTGAGAAAGCCTTGTGGGAAAGTCCGAATCGTACAAGATTTGAGAAAGATTAATGACATAGTGGTGAAATGTTGCCCAGTGGTGCCAAATCCAGCTGTGATCATGTTCCAGGTTCCGTGCGATGCAGAATGGTTCTCAGTTGTTGATTTGTCCCAAGCATTCTTTTTGGTGCCTCTTCATGAGGACAGCCAGTTTCTTTTCAGTTTCAAATTCTTGGACAAGGTTTACAGTTGGTTTCGAATCCCCCAAGCGTTTTCGGAATCACCTTCCATCCTCAATCAGATACTGAAGAAAGATTTGGGGTCATTGGAATTGCCTTTTCAATCGACTCTAGTGCAGTACATTTATGACTTGTTGATCGCATCCAAAACAAGAGATGATTGCAAGTACAATACCATTGCCTTACTGAACCACCTGGGAAAGAATGGGCATAAGGTGTCCCCAAAGAAGCTGCAATATTGTCAGAAGGAGGTGACATACCTAAGTCATCTGAATGAGAAGGGGTTGAGGAAAATATCCAAGACGAGAGTGACCGCCATATTGCAGATGAGTCCTCCAACGACACGGAGAGACGTTAGGATGTTTCTGGGAATGGTGGGCTACTGTCGTCAGTGGATCCCAAATTTCTCAGTTATCTCCAAGCCATTGGTAAGACTGACGGTTAAGGAGGTTAAGGTCGGCCCAGATACCATAACTATGTCAGAGAAAGAGATGAAAGCATTCATGGAGCTAAGGGAGTGTATGTGCAGGGCTCCAGCTTTAGGTATGCCTGATTATAAGAAGCCTTTTGTTCTGTTTTGTCATGAGCGTGATGCATGTTCTTTGTCTGTCCTGACACAGGTCCATGGAGGTGCAAACTGACCAGTAGCATATTTTTCAGCTACTTTGGACCCAGTTGCAGCAGCCTTGCCAGGTTGTCTGTGTGCAGTAGCAGCAGTTGGTCAAAGCCTTACACAGTGTGAAGGCATAGTGATGGGACATCCTTTAACAGTTATGGTCCCACACTCAGTCGCGATTTTGTTAACCCGTACCAAAACGCAGCACACGACAAATGCAAGACTGACGAAATATGAAACAATCAGATTGGGGTCATCAAATGTAACTTTAAAAAGATGTACAGTGCTGATCCCGGCAACGTTGCTCCCAATGAAAATACAGAAGTTGAGGATGCTGATGATGTAGAACATGATTGTCTGGAGGTACCAGAACTGTGCACCAAATCGAGACCTGATATTGAAGATACCCAATTGGAAGAGAATGACCACATTATTTTTGTCGATGGCTCATGTTTGAGAAACTCAGTAGGAGTGCTGAGAGCGGGATACGCTGTGTGTACAATCACTGGTATCTTGGAAGCTTCCTGGCTTGAAAGGGTGTGTTCTGCTCAAGTGGCTGAGCTGATAGCTCTTACTAGAGCTTGCCATGCCACAGCCGAATTAAAAGTGACTATCTATACTGATAGCAGATACGGATTTGGAATTGTTCATGATTTTGGCCAACTATGGTCTCAGAGGGGTTTCCTGATCTCTTCTGGTTCTCTAGTGAAAAATGGTGAAAGAATTAAGGAGTTGTTGCACGCGATTCAGTTACCTAATGAAATTGCCGTGGTGAAATGCAGCGCTCATGTGAAATCACAAGATTTTGTCTCAATGGGAAATGGATATGCAGATCAAGTCGCAAGGTTTTGCGCATTGAACTGTATATCATTCAAGGATCAATGGGAATTGTTACCTGAAACAGAAAATGAGACATGCAAAGGTTACGCATTAAGGGTGGTTGACACGTTGGAGGAATTGAAATTGTTGCAGGGACGTGCCAGCAGAGATAAGAAACGCACTTGGGTTAAGATGCAATGTGTACAGAGACCAGATGATTTGTGGGTTACAGATGAGGGGAAAATGGTCTTGCCGAACAGTCTTCTGTCACAGTTTGCAAGGTTTTACCATGGTCAAGCACATATTGGGAGAGATGCCATGATCAGGTTGTTCAAAATTGATTGGTTTAACCCAAAGTTCAGATAAGCTGCAGAAGTGATTTGTCACAGGTGTATCATCTGTCAGCAGATGAATGCGGGGAAAGGGACAGTGGTGAATTTGAGCCACATCGGGAGAGCAGGAGGTCCATTTAGCAGAATGCAATTGGATTTTATTGAAATGCCTGTGTGTGGAGGTTTGAGATAAGTGTTGGTGATTGTGTGTATCTTTAGACACTGGATTCAAGCTTACCCTACACGCAGAAATGACAGCCTTATGGTAGCAAAGCTGCTACTTAGGGAGTTGATACGAGATTTTGGGTTTCCGATCTCTTTAGAATCAGATAGAGGAAGTCCCTTCAACAACAAAGTGGTTAAGCTCTTGCGTGCAGCATTAAACATTGAGCAGAAGTTGCATTGTAGTTAGCACCCAGAAGCCTCAGGACTAGTGGAGCAGATGAATGGTACCTTGAAGTCGAGAATGGCAAAGATGTGTGCAGCTACGAATTTGAAATGGCCTGATGAGTTGCCCTTAGTGCTAATGTCAATGAGAAATACACCCAACAAAAAAACAGGACTGTCTCCTCATGAAATTCTCATAGGCCGAGCTATGAGACTGCCTGCAGTGCCTGCAAACGCTCTTGTGAATATCACGGGTGATATGGTGTTGGACTACTGCAAGGGTCTGGCTGACGTGGTCCGCTCTTTCTCTCACCAGGTGGAAGCCACCACATTGCCACCGATAAATGATCCAGGTCACAATCTGAAAGCTGATGACTGGGTTGTCATCAAGAAACACGTGAGGAAGTTGTGTTTGGAGCCACGTTGGAAGGGGCCATATCAAATAATATTAACAACTACTACTGCTGTGAAGTGTGCAGGAATTCCAAACTGGATCCATGCCAGTCACACAAAAAAGGGGACGTGTCCAACTGATGAGGAAATTGAATTGTCGAAAATAACAGCTTCAGAAAAGGAAGCCTCAGGGCCGGAGATTAATCAAAGGGAAACTGAGACAGAAGGAGAGCCCGTTGAGGACGGCTTGGTCACTTCAGTAAGAGACGAGACCCAGAGGGGTGACAGTGAACCTATCTCAACTGAGGTGCCAGGAGGACCAACCCAAAGAGAGGTTCTCCCAGAAGCAGATGGATATGGGTTTGAAGTAGAGCCCCTGACAGACCCAGAAGGCGAAGGAGTTGGGACAGGAGAAAGTCAGAGTGTTCAGACTCCTCCTGAGAAGATTGCAGGTCCATCAAGAGAAAGCACCATAGAGTCAGAGGAGGGCCACGAGTTGCCACAAGGAAAATCAAAGACCAAGGAGACACGGAAAGGAGATAAGTGGCCAGAATCCCAAGTGACAAAAGGAAAGGTGGTTGTTAAAGAAACGATAGAGGAAGAAGTTGATACTACAAGGAAAGAAGATCTGAGTGAAGGAGAATTACAGGGCGAGCGTAAGTTGAAAAGAAAGAGAGTAGCAAACCGAAGGTACGCAGGTCCCGAATGGGCATATGCAACATCAGCTGAGTGGCAACAAGAATTCTTGGCGTTCTGCTTCGATCGAGAAGTCCCAGATCAATACTATGGTACCTGAGTTTGGCTAGAAAGAAAAGAGACTGTGTTAATGTGAAAATTGAGCTAAAAGAAGGCTGAGAAAAGAGACTGATAAGTTACCGGATGTGACACTGTTAACCTGAATTGACTTTTAAGAACTGATTTTGACAAGCTGCTAACCGGAATTGACGAAGATCCTGGGAGAGAATGTGGAAGCTGTAAATAATTGCTGCAGAAAGACTTTTGCTTGCTTTAACTTGCTAAGAAGGAAAAAACAAATGTTAAACCATCCTCAGTTGGTTGTTTTTTCACTTTACTTTCTGATTCTTTACAGATCATAGCTAACACTAGAGATGATGATAGGGGAAGTAGGCGTTGTAAATGTTTGGGTGTTGTTATGGGTATCGTGTGTGTGATATTCATTATAGTTCTGATTGTGGGTAAGCCTTTGGTAGATAGGGACAAAACTAACAATGCTACAATTCCTGAGACCACTGCTTCACTAACAGCTTGGGAGAGGTTTGAGCAGGACACAAGATATTTGCATGAGGGAACTAACACGAAAGGGGAACTATCTACTAATGTTTTCTATTGCTTGCTGAGTGAGTATGTTGACACTATGGATGCGAAAAATTGTTATGTGTGTACACAAATTCCTGTTTTGGTGCAAGAGGGAGTTACCTACCATAGTTTACCTTTAACCTATGGGATAAGCTGTAGTCTGTTACTAACCTGATTCTATAACCAGGAGGAGATACAATACTTTTACTCTAACCATGATCTTGTATTTTCTTACGTGCCTATCATAGAAGATCTAAATAGTGTAGCAAAATACCATGCTGTAAAATTAATTAAAGGGTTCTTTGAAGCGACGTTAACAATTAGTACATCCTATGCACACCGCAATAATCTGACATGTTTGCTTACACCTGTAGAGAAAAGATTTTTAGATC
This sequence comes from Pleurodeles waltl, assembly GCF_031143425.1. Taxonomy (NCBI): domain Eukaryota; kingdom Metazoa; phylum Chordata; class Amphibia; order Caudata; family Salamandridae; genus Pleurodeles; species Pleurodeles waltl. The sequence continues at coordinate 78,184,945 of NC_090437.1, read as the reverse complement.
ACACGGAAGACAGAAGAAGGGCTTTGAAGGGGAAGTTAGAGAAGGGATTGCAACAACGTTCCTTTATTAGTAGTGAGAGCTATAGTGCAGTTAGGGAACAAGGGAAATTAGCTTTAGATGCATTACACGTAGGTAAACTTTGCATAACGCGACCTAAGTCATATTATAATAATGTGTTTGTGGGAACAAGTGAATGTAAGCATGTGTTTTTGTTTCAGAGTAAGTGGACGTTCATGTTAAATGGACAGGATCCAGCGAACCCTGGGATCTATTATATTTGTGGACTTAATGCTTATTACCGTCTTCCAAAGGGATGGTATGGGACATGATATTTGGGGATAGTTTTCCCAAAGATATATCAGTTAGAGGACTTGAAGAAGTTTCCAAAATTGTCTGAATTACATGGTACTAGACAAAGGAGAGAGACTGCTGCTGGTGTAGTAGGAGACATATTTGGAGCAATAATTCCTTCAGTGGGAGTTATCTTGAACTCCATAAAGATTCCAAAGTTGTCTACTATTGTGGATAACATGCTGACAAATTTTACAGGAGCTATACTCCTGATCGATATTGAACTTGCTGCGGAGAGGGCTATGACTCTTCAAAACAGGCTTGCTTTAGACATTCTCTTAGCGAAAAATGGCAGAGTCTGTAAGATGCTTAGGGGGTGATTCTGACCTCGGCGGTAAAATGCCCTTACCGCCGGTCAGAAGACCGCCATAACACCGCCGCGGCCGCGGTCAACCGCCACGGTCATTCTGACCCATAACGGCCAAACCTCCAAAAATCCGTCCTCCACTGCAGGCCGCCACATCGGCGGGCAGCGATAAACTGGAGATGACCAAACATCCACCGTCACGCCAACAGAAATACGCCCATGCCATTACGACCCACGAATCCACACGGCGGTCATTCAAACGCGGTATTCCATTGGCGCTACACACCGCCGCGGTCAGAATACACACACATCACCAAAACACAGCCACATTGGACAATTTGAAAAACACACACCTGATACACATACACACACCACTCCCACACAATCAACCAACTATAAAACACACACCCACATCACCCACAAACCCCTGCGACCCCAAATACTGAGAGAAGGAGAGAGAGACACAGCAGACAATCCAAAGCAAGACACACTGAGGCACACTACACCATCACACACACCACATAGTAGCACAAAGCACCACTCCCCAACACACTCCTCATCACATACACCACCCCACACCTCACCCACACCACCCCATGGCACCCCAAAGGCATCCACGCTTTTCGGACCAAGAACTCCGGGTCATGGTGGAGGAAATCCTAAGAGTGGAACCCCAGCTCTTCGGCTCGCAGGTGCAGCACACCAGTATAGCCAGGAAGGCGGAGCTATGGCAGCGGATCGTGGACAGGGTCAACGCGGTGGGACAGCATCCCAGGAATAGGGAGGACATCCGCAAAAGATGGAACGACCTACGGGGGAAGGTCCGGTCGATGGTCTCGAGGCACAACATCGCGGTCCAGAAGACTGGCGGCGGACCCCCACCCACCCCTCCCGAATTTACATCGTGGGAGCAAGAGGTCTTCAACATCCTGCATCCTCAGGGCCTCGCAGGAGTAGCCGGAGGAATGGACTCTGGTAAGTCCCATCTCAACTACTATATCCCCCACACCCCACCAGCATGCCAACCCACACCCCCACCCTCACCCCCAACCCCCCAGCACACATCCTTCCTGACAATGTCTCACCAGCACAACCCACCCATCCCAACACCAACTCCTGCATGCCAACACAAACCATGGGCACCCATCACCTAAGCATGACCACTGCACTAACCCCTCCCCCCCACTAAATACCCTCACAACACCTCCCTCCAGGGAATGCCTGCACTGGGGGACAAGGGCACCCACAACACGCATGCTATTGCACACACAGAAACAATAACCAAACTCTCTTACCCCATGCAGGACCCGAACGACAACACACCAGCCAGGAGGGTCCAGAAGTGTCCATCCCACCACCGGAACAGGCCCACACTGAGGATAGCAGCTCTGTCGACAGTGAACCTGATGACCAGCCCGGACCATCGGGGACCTCTGGGCAGTCGGTTCCCCTCACCCAGACACAGGCCACACCAGACCCGACCCCCTCTGCCGACACCAGCACAGCTCCCACCCAGCGGGCCCATGCCTCTGTCTCTAGGACAGCTCAATCAGCGGTGTGTCTGCCACTACAGGGCACCCAGGCTAACCCGACACCCCAACAACAACAGGGACCTGGGGGCAGTGGTGGCGGGCACACCGTCCAGGGGACAGAGGCCGGGGGAGACCGGGCAGCTCGGAGGGCTGCTGTGCGACAGGGGGGGGAGGAGAGGCCCAGGGAACCCACTCTCCAAGAGGCCCTCACCACCCTCATGGGGGCCTACCACCACTCCCAAGAAACGATGGCGACGGTACTGGCCAGGTTCACTGAGATCCAGGCACAGCAGGAGGAACGCTACATGGGCTTCATGGAGGAGCTGAGAATCATCGGGACCGCAATGGGGACCATCGTCCTGGCCCTCCACAGGATAGAGGACGCGTTGCGGGACCATGGTGCACCACACAGGGCCCCTGTCACTAGGCCGGACCAGGAACAGCCTACCACCTCCGCCGGCGCTAGTGGACAGGAGGTCCCAACACCTCGACAGCCCCCCAGAACCCCACCTCCTGCTGAAGAACAACCACCCCGTAAGAGGAGCCTGAGACCAAAGAAAAAGACAGAGTAGGATGTCAAGACCCCCGCCAGCAGGACATACCCCCTCAAGTCTTCCCACTGTCCCACATTGCCACCCTGTCCAACCATGAACTGCCTGTGCTCCATCCTTCCCCAGGCAAAAGAACAATGCACCTGTGAGACTGAGAACTGGACTCTGCCATGGATATTCCTCCACCCCCACCCATCACCCTTAGAATCACATGTACCGGTATCTAGCACTGTAAATAAATCACATTTTGCACACAAACCTGTTTTGAGTCATGCTGTATTATTAACAAAGGGATAACATATTACTGTTCAATTTCTGTTCTGTCAATTAGTCATGACAACATACCAATGTCAATACGCTGTATTTCATGGGCGAACCAAGCAGAAGTCAGGTACTGAGTCAGACAGCACTGAGAAGGGAAGGGAAAGGCATAAATTAATAAAAAACATCTGTGGGGAAATACAGAAAGTATAGATGCAGGAGCCTAGAAGCAATTGTGAAATGGCGTGGGTGATTCTTACCTGGGTGTCACTGGAAATACTGTTGTATCACTCTGTCCCTATTGTCTGTGTCGTCCTCAGAGTCTTCCTCCTCTTCACTCTCCACAGGCTCCACGGCTTCTACAACACCACCATCTGCACCATCCTCCTGCAGGAAAGGCACCTGGCGTCGCAAAGCCAGGTTGTGAAGCATACAGCACGCCACGATGATATGGCACACCTTCTTTGGTGAGTACATTAGGGATCCACCAGTCATATGCAGGCACCTAAACCTGGCCTTCAGGAGGCCAAAGGTTCGCTCAATCACCCTCCTAGTTCGCCCATGGGCCTCATTGTAGCGTTCCTCTGCCCTTGTCCGGGGATTCCTTACTGGGGTCAGTAGCCACGGCAGGTTGGGGTAACCAGAGTCACCTATTAGCCACACACGTTGTCTCTGTAGCTGCTCCATCACATAGGGGATGCTGCTATTTCGCATCACATACGCGTCATGCACTGTCCCTGGGAACTTGGCATTTACATGGGAGATGTACTGGTCAGCCAAACAGACCACCTGGACATTCATCGAATGATAATTCTTTCTGTTTCGGTACACCTGCTCATCGTCTTTTGGGGGTACCAAAGCCACATGGGTCCCATCAATGGCACCAATGATGTTGGGGATATGTCCAAGGGCATAGAAATCACCCTTCACTGTGGGCAAGTCACCCTCCTCGGGGAAAATGATGTAGCTCCGCATGAGTTTCATCAGGGCAGACAACACTCTGCTCAAAATCTTAGAAAACATAGGCTGAGACATTCCAGATGACATGGCCACTGTGGTCTGGAATGACCCACTGGCCAAAAAATGGAGGACTGACAAAACCTGCACCAGAGGGGGAATCCCTGTGGGTTGGCGGATGGGGGACATCAGGGCTGGCTCCAGCTGGGCACACAGTTCATAGATAGTGGCACGGTTAAGTCGGTATCGAAGGATTATATGGCGTTCTTCCATTGTCGACAGGTCCACCAGCGGTCGGTACACGCGAGGATTCCTCCTTCTCATCCCAAGTCCCAGCGGACGGTGCCTAGGAAGGACAACATGGAGCACAGAGTCAGCCAAACCACAGGTACGTACAGACAGCTTGCACAGTTAAAGAATGGCAATGGGTTGAAAGGCGTGTATGTGTGGCAATGCAAGGCCTAGGCCTGTGTGTCGCAGTCAAAATTAAGCCATGTGGGCCCTTGAAATGGCGGCTGCCTGACCTGTGAAGTGGGACAATGGGATGTGAGGTCACTGCGCTGGCGGGGCACACCGTGGCGGTAGGCGGTCGAAGACCGCGGCGCAAAGCTGCATTGGTTAACATTGAAGCCTATGGGTTTCAGGAGCCAATGGCGAAGTGCGCCGGCGGTCGCGGTACGCACCGCCGCGGTACGCACCGCCGCGGACGTGACCGCCATTTTCTATCTGCTTAATCACTCGAGACCTGATCATCCACAGGAGAGGACCTATACTGCAAGTGCTGCTGTGAACTCGGTCTGGAAGATACAATGGCTGCTGTGACTGGGGAAAGGGCCCCTGCCTTCACGTCTGAAGAATTGGACAAGCTCGTGGATGGGGTCCTCCCCCAGTATGCGCTACTCTACGGTCCTCCAGACCAACAAGTGAGTACCCCGGGTGCTAATGGAATGGGCTATGCCTGTGTGGATTGGGGTGGATGTAAGTTGGTGGGGTGGGGGGCGAATGAGGAGTGCAACGCCCGACAGATGAGAGCATGTGCCATATGGCAAAGTGGGTGGGGGGGGCCAATTACATCTAACATGCAGGCCATTGATGATTTCCTCCTTTCCACCCTGTACATGTCTAATAGGTCAGCGCCCATCAGAAGATCGATATTTGGCGTGCCATCGCCAAGGAAGTCCGGACCTTGGGGGTCCACAACAGACGGGGCACCCACTGCCGCAAGAGGTGGGAGGACATCCGCCGCGGGACAAGGAAGACCGCAGAAAGACTGCTGGGGATGGCCTCCCAACCTAGGAGGGGTGCCAGTCGCACCATGACCCCCCTGATGTCCCGGATCCTGGCGGTGGCCTACCCTGAATTGGATGGGCGCTTTAAGACATCACAGCAGACACAAGGGGGTGAGTATCAGCACATTCTCCTATCTTTCTGCGCAGTGGAGGCGTCTGGGTGGGGGAGGAGGGTTGTGGGTGACATTAGGCCAGGGCGCTTTCTGTAGTGTAGTCCTCTCCCTTAGGCATGGCCCTGTGCCCCCGGCCCCCACCTCTGTAGGGTGACAAGTACAGCCATTGAAGGTCCAGCATCTCCCATGTGCGCGTTTGACGTCTCTTGGCCTGTTGTCTTAGTCAGTAGTACTGAGTAGTGTACCCCGAATGCGCGGCTTAGTGCATTAGGCACCTGTGTCTGTCCTCTCCGCCAACGGTGTTGACATTGCATGCACTCAACCTGGTCTTCTTTTTTCTCCCCCCACCCTTTCTCTTCATCTTCTTGTGCATGTGTGCATTAGCATCATCAGGCGGAGGAGATATGGCATCGGAGCACGAGGGAGCTGCAGGACACAAGGCCCCGGTGGGCCCAGGAACAGACACCGAGGGCACCAGTGATCCGGAGGGCGAGGGGAGCACCACGACGGGGACCGCTGGTGAGAGCAGCGAAAGCGACACGTCCTCGGATGGGAGCTCCCTAGGGGTGGCGGCAACATCCGTGCCCCCCGCCTCTACAGGTACAGCCGCCACCCAGCGCACCAGCCCCGCCCTCCCAGCAGCCCCTCAGTCTTCGCTCCGTGCCGCTTCGCCCAGGAAGGCGCGCGTCTCCTTCGCCCCAGGCACCTCAGCCCCTGCCCCTGTTGCCCCTGCTGCCCTCAGTGCGGAGCTCATTGACCTGGTAAGGACGCTCATTGTTGGGCAGACGACCCTTTTGAATGCCATCCAGGGTGTGCAAAGGGAGGTGCAACAGAGCAATGCGTACCTGGAGGGCATTCATTCGGGTCAGGCTGCCCATCAACGAGCGTTCACTGCTCTGGCCTCAGCACTGACGGCAGCCATTGTCCCTGTTTCCAGCCTCCCTCTTCTGACTGCCTCCAGCCTGTCTCTGTCTCCTGTTCCTCAGCCTATCCCATCCACACCATCAGACCAGCCTGCACACACCTCAACACCCAAGAGCAGCTCATCCAAACACAAGCACCACAGATCCCGCAAACACTCACCCGAGCAACACCCAGATGCAGACATGCCAACAGCCACTGCCACCCCTGTGTCCCCCTCCTCCTCGTCTCCCTCCTCCCTCCCTGTGACGTCTACACTCACACCTGCATGCACCCCAACATCAGCCAGTGCTTCCATCACCACCTCACCCTCCAGTACAGTCCACACTCGTGCAGTCACCACCCCCACTGCCATGTACACGTCCCCTGTGTCCTCTCCCACTGTGTCTGTCACCCCCTCTTCCAAGACACACAAACGCAGGCAGCCACCCACCCAACAGCCATCCACCTCACGACAGCCTACAGCACCAGCACCTTCACCCAATGACAGCACACCTGACTCTCCTACAACCACCTCCTCTACCTCCACTTCCATCTCCACTACTCCTACCCTTTACCTTGGCCCTAAAAAACTTTTCCTGGCTAACCTTAACCTCTTTCCCCCCCGATGACCCCCCCCCATCCATCTTCAAAGAGTCCCAAGAGCACCGCAGCCACCACCAGCCCAGCTTCGGGTGTCACTGTTGTGCCTGGGTTCTGGAGCCCACCCTTTGCCAGCAGTGACACATCGAGCTGCAGCAAGGACACGTCCAGCCCCCCCCCGGCAAGAGGACCCGCAAAACCAAGGACCGCCGTGCGAGGACCGACAGGGCTGCCCCCAAGGAGCAATGTGCGGCCACTTCACCACCCACACCATCTGGGGGAGGCAAGGGCCCGAGAGCCCCATCAAAGGAGCGGAAGGGCAGCAGGAGCGCGGAGAAGGTGGACCCCACATGCCACATCCCAGCTGGGAAGGAGGACACTAAGGAGGCCAGGAGTCCGTCCCCGAAGGGTCCAGATACGTCACGGTCCGAGGGCGACTGAACAGGGAGTCCAGGCCAGGTCTGGCTCCCTTGACCTGCTGGATGGGCACCGCTGAACAGGGCCCCGCCGTGGAGATAGGCACCGCTGAACAGGGCCCGCGGTGCAGAAGAGCACCGCTGAACAGGGCCCCGCCGTGGAGATAGGCACCGCTGAACAGGGCCCGCGGTGCAGAAGAGCACCGCTGAACAGGGCCCCGCCGTGGAGATAAGCACCGCTGAACAGGGCCCGCGGTGCAGAAGAGCACCGCTGAACAGGGCCCCGCCGTGGAGATAAGCACCGCTGAACAGGGCCCGCGGTGCAGAAGAGCACCGCTGAACAGGGCCCGCCGTCTCAAGCACCGCTGAACAGGGCCCCGCCGTCTCAAGCACCGCTCCGCTGGGCCCCGCCGTCTCAAGCACCGCTCCGCTGGGCCCCGCCGTCTCAAGCACCGCTCCGCTGGGCCCCGCCATCTCAAGCACCGCTCCGCTGGGCCCCGCCGTCTCAAGCACCGCTGAACAGGGTCCCGCCGTCTCAAGAACCGCTCCGCTGGGCCCCGCCGTCTCAAGCACCGCTCCGCTGGGCCCCGCCGTCTCAAGCACCGCTCCGCTGGGCCCCGCCGTCTCAAGCACCGCTCGGCTGGGCCCCGCCGTCTCAAGCACCGCTGAACAGGGCCCCGCCGTCTCAAGCACCGCTCCGCTGGGCCCCGCCGTCTCAAGCACCGCTCCGCTGGGCCCCGCCGTCTCAAGCACCGCTCCGCTGGGCCCCGCCGTCTCAAGCACCGCTCCGCTGGGCCCTTCCTCTCAAGCACCGCTCCGCTGGGCCCTTCATCTCAAGCACCGCTCCGCTGGGCCCCGCCGTCTCAAGCACCGCTCCGCTGGGCCCCGCCGTCTCAAGCACCGCTCCGCTGGGCCCCGCCGTCTCAAGCACCGCTCCGCTGGGCCCTTCCTCTCAAGCACCGCTCCGCTGGGCCCTTCCTGTCAAGCACCGCTCCGCTGGGCCCTTCCTCTCAAGCACCGCTCCGCTGGGCCCCGCCGTCTCAAGCACCGCTCCGCTGGGCCCCGCCGTCTCAAGCACCGCTCCGCTGGGCCCTTCCTCTCAAGCACCGCTCCACTGGGCCCTTCCTCTCAAGCACCGCTCCGCTGGGCCCTTCCTCTCAAGCACCGCTCCGCTGGGCCCCGCCGTCTCAAGCACCGCTCCGCTGGGCCCCGCTGTCTCAAGCACTGCTCCGCTGGGCCCGCCGTCTCAAGCACCACTCCGCTGGGCCCTTCCTCTCAAGCACCGCTCCGCTGGGCCCTTCCTCTCAAGCACCGCTCCGCTGGGCCCTTCCTCTCAAGCACCGCTCCGCTGGGCCCCGCCGTCTCAAGCACCGCTCTGCTGGGCCCCGCCGTCTCAAGCACCGCTCCGCTGGGCCCCGCCGTCTCAAGCACCGTTGATGGTTCATTGTGCCCACCATGCCTCCTCCTTGACCAGTGGAGACTGTCATCCACATGATGGACTGTGGCTTTGCACTCCCCAGGATTGAACAGTGGGCAGCCCACCCACTGTAGAGACATTGAGAGACTGTGGCTTTGCACTCCCCAGGATGGTCCAGTGGGCAGCCCACCCACTGTAGAGACATTGAGAGACTGTGGCTTTGCACTCCCCAGGTTGGTCCAGTGGGCAGCCCACCCACTGTAGAGACATTGAGAGACTGTGGCTTTGCACTCCCCAGGTTGGTCCAGTGGGCAGCCCACCCACTGTAGAGACATTGAGAGACTGTGGCTTTGCACTCCCCAGGATTGAACAGTGGGCAGCCCACCCACTGTAGAGACATTGAGAGACTGTGGCTTTGCACTCCCCAGGATGGTCCAGTGGGCAGCCCACCCACTGTAGAGACATTGAGAGACTGTGGCTTTGCACTCCCCAGGTTGGTCCAGTGGGCAGCCCACCCACTGTAGAGACATTGAGAGACTGTGGCTTTGCACTCCCCAGGTTGGTCCAGTGGGCAGCCCACCCACTGTAGAGACATTGAGAGACTGTGGCTTTGCACTCCCCAGGATTGAACAGTGGGCAGCCCACCCACTGTAGAGACATTGAGAGACTGTGGCTTTGCACTCCCCAGGATTGAACGGTGGGCATGGTGGCTCCTCGTGGATCTGGCGTCGTGGACTCATGTGGCTGTGGTGCCCCCCCCTTCCCTTCCCCCTGAGGTGCCTGTAGTTTTTACATCTGATGCCCCTGCAGTGTTCTCTCCAAAGGACTCAGGTCTCCTGTGTGGGCTTTGCCCTTGTTTCTCAAAACTTTGGCCCACGGACATGCTGAATTGGTAGGATGTGCAGGACTTGGTACTTCAGTCATACACTGATGTGTATGTCATTTGTTTTGTTGCGGATATCTTTCATGGTTGTACGCTAATTTTCTGGAGCTTTTTGGTACATAAATATTTATTCAAAATATGATTATGTCCTAGCATTTTTCAGGGGTGTTTGGGTGGTGTCACTGTGACTTGGTGCTCTGCATTGGTGAGTACATGATTGGGGGGGGGGGGGGTCGCATATGTGTGTGCCCGTAACCTTTCGTCCTCCCCCTCCCGTGTGTCGTAGGTGCAGTACTCACCGTTGTCGTCTGCGCCGGACTTCGTACTCGTGGTAGATGAGAAGGTAGGCGAGAGCAGGTATGATGTTCAATTCGGGTTCCATGCTGTCCTCCGTCCTCGTGGAGTGCGTAGAGGTGAGCGTTTTCCCGTTCGTAGTCTGTTTCCGCCGTGTTTTTATCGGCGGTGCTCCCGCCCCGGAAAAGGTGGCGGATTGGTGAGTTATGATAGTGTGGGCGGTACATTGTCTGCCACCTGCCTGTTGGCGGTGACCGCCGCGCTGTTTGTCTGTACCGCCGCGGCGGTCGGAGTGTTAAGTTGGCGGGCTGTGTTGGCGGTTCCCGCCAGGGTCAGAATTCCATTTTTTGGACCGCCAGCCTGTTGGCGGGTTGGCCGCCGCTTTAACACCGACCGCCAGAGTTAGAATCACCCCCTTAATGTGCGTCACTGGTGTGCCTACATACCTGACAATAGTAATGAAATGAAATAAAGTATGCTCACTAACCTGACAAGAGATAGTACAGATTTGAAGGAATTGAAGGAGCCTGGAGTCTGGGAAAAGGTTGGAAAGGGATTTGCTAAAGTGGGAAGCTGGTTTAGTAATATTTGGCATCGGATATTGGCAAAAATAATACAGGGAATATTGATTGTTTAACTTGTTTATTTGGATTATGGTTATCGTGCAAAATTAGTAAAAGAATTAGAGCAAAATTGGCAAAACATAATATGAGGAGGGAAGAAAAGAAAAGGGAGAAAATGTTTAGAGCAAAATATGGAAAGGCAAAGGTGGGGGAAGAAATTGAGATGAAAGAACTTAGAAGATGAATAAATTGTGAAGGAAAGGGATTTGTGTGATGACAAGAGTCATCAGAGGAGGGATTGTTGGAGTGTGACCTTTATAGTCAATATTAACATGAAAAATAATGTATAATGAAGCTGAATAGAAAATGTGTTAGAATAATACTAATGCACATGTTTGAAACGTGCCCATGGGGAGTGGCCGCCAATGTATACGATGACTAATGAAACTGATTAATAATGAATTAATAATGTATTCATGTATAATTTTGTTTTAGCATTAAGAGTTATGTATTAAGGTTTTGCTAAATTACTCACTAGGCCTTAGTTAGCAAGGGTTTGGGCCTAGCTGCTTGTTCTCATATTAACTGTGTTTCCTAGCGTGCAATGTGCTGCTTTCCTGAAGGACATGAAGCTGTACTTTTCCAGAAGCTAGAGAGATGTGTGTGTAGCTGTAGTAAATTCTTTCTCATGAGACCCGACTTGCTCAAGGAGACATTCTTTCTGAATGCAACAGTGTAATTCGCAACAGGTGCACGGTCGCCTAGACTAGGAGAAGACAATGGAACTACTGACTGGAGCTACACGTGTAACTTTTCCTACCTGACATTCTACCGTTGAAGACGTCAATCACAGGAGCCAATAAACTGCATGAGACCTGTCTTAGGTGAAAATTCTAGTAAGGTGAGCGACGGATTATTGGACAGAGATAACAATGCACCAAATATTGCCCAATGGGAAATTAGAGACTTGTTCAACAATTTTAATATAACGATGTGACACAAGGAGAAATCAGCCATTACTGGACATTCCACCGACCCGTTACCTTGCCATCTTTGCCCTTCTGAAAAGACTTTGGCCCTCATTACAACCTTGGTGGGCGGCTGAAGCCGCTGGCCAAGCTTGGACCAAATGGAGCCGGCGGTGTTGCAGCTGTGCGACGGGTGCAGTTGCACCTGTTGCGCTTTTCAAGCTGCACAGGGCCGTGGCAGGGGGCCACAGCACTGCCCATGCCAGTGGCATGGGCAGTGCAGGGGGCCCCCAGGGGCCCCGTGACTTCCCTTTCTGCCAGCCTTTTCATGGTGGTTCTTACCGCCATGAAAAGGCTGGCGGGAGGGGGACTCGTAATCCCCTGAGCAGCGCTGCAAGCAGCTCTGCCCTGGAGGATTACTTCAGCCGGGACAAAAGTGGCGGGAAACCGCCGGTCCTGGTGGTGCCACCGTGGCGCTTCCGCTGCGGTCGTAATCCCCCATGGAAGCACAGACAGCCTGTTGGCGGTGCTTCCTCCAAAACAACCCTGGTGGTTGAAGACTGCCAGGGTTGTAATGACCCCCTTTGTCTTTTACTCTTAACCATCCTCGCTGTACCCCTTGCCTGACTTGCACTTCTCCTCCTTATCAGGGAAGAGCCCTTTGCTATTCCTTGTTGAGCCTTACCTGCTTATCCTGGCAGATGGCGAATCGACTGCTGTCCTGAGGACGAAGACTGTCACTGTATGCCGCCCCATTTGGATGGGTAACTATCTGATGATAAATTGCAATTGTCTGTTTGCCTTTTCTTTCTAGGTACCAACTGCTAATTGACAGAGGCCATAGTTAGATGTTTTCTAAATTAATGTTACTAAATTGTTTTGCATGAACCCCAACATGCTGATGCTAATAAGCGGTTAGTTAAGGAGTTCACTAAAATTGGGTGCAAATAGACAAATGACTGAGTCTTTGCTTTGTTGAATAATGTACTAATGATACTTTGCTAAAGTTTGATTCATGCTGACTTGGTGTTTTGTCCTAATGTTCATGATCTTTGCATTGATAAAATCTTATTCCAGTTGCCATATTGCAGTTTTGTTGATGTGCTTATTGGTATTGAGACTAATGAATACGCTAGTAGGTTGTAGCTAATAGGGAATAAATACCCAAAATCTTACTAGATGTGTGTGGTTATTCAAAAGGTCATGGTGTGTTCCATTCTTATTAAATGTTAATGATTAGTGTTATTGATTAGTTATTGTGAATACTGATTTGATTATTGATCTATTGATTGAAATGCTAGATAGACATCTCGTTCTGCGAAGTCCCCAATCAGGGTCAAAAGATTCATTGGCCTAAAACGAGTCCCATCGTAAGTAAATTATCAAAGCTGGGACGCGTTACCACATATATTGAATCAGAGACAATTTCCGGCGGGAGACAGGTAAAATAAAACCATTTTTGCTTCGAAAATTGTGAATCTTCAGCCTGAATCGGATCTGTTGGCATTATGCAAAGGTGTCATTTTTGTAATGTATCACATAACACGGAGGGAAATGCTATGATCTACTGAGCTGGGCCCAGGGTGCAGACCTTCGGGAGCGTGCTGGAGCTCACTGCAGCGATCTACCCACGGCTTGCTAGAAGAGGGGGGTCAAATTTCGATTAGCCCACAGCGCGCTCTGAGTAAAGAACAACACTTATACAAGATTACTCCAGCAGTAAAGTTTTTAATCATCTTGCAAAAAACAAACACGGGAATGGCAAATCGTCTAGCGACAGTGAACTAGTAGAGTACAGGATGTGGTGGCACGAGTAGAGATGCTGACGTTAGAACTGGGGAACCATATTCGCGTCTCATGTTGGCGCAGTCCCCTGGGCAGATCGCTTTATCTCATGCCTAAAAAAGATGAATGTGACCTCATGTAATATAACTGAGGTTCATGTAAAGCTCTCCAAAGGGAAGGTGAATTAGGTTCAGAAGCGCGTACAATGCATTTCATGCAAAATTATTTGTTCACCTCTAAAGCGCGTGCGCCAGATTCACGCATGCGCACTCGGAAAGAGGGAAGTACTGTAATGTTATCTAACATCCGTAAACATGGAGGCTCAGTTAGGAGAAGCTGGGATTGTGGATGCTGAGATGGAGCAGCAGAAGCAAGAATCCGCACCGCTACCGGCGGTGTTACGTGCGAAAATAGAACGGAATCGTCAGCGAGCGCTCATGCTGCGCCAGGCCCGGCTCTCCAGCCGCCCATACCCTGGCCCTTCTGAAGGTAAGAGCCCCGCCGTGAAAGGATACAGATTCTTCGGCTGGTTGCAGTAAAAGGGGAGACTTATGTGTGTGCGCTAAAGTACAGATCGCTCCTTGTTGATTTATGTACTGCTGGGGCTACACACTAGCATCGTTTTAAGGCAAGACACATGTGTACTGAAATAAGCATCGATAAAATCAATAGTAACAGTTGAGTCAGCTGTAGGTGCATGCTGGCACAATACAGAACACACCTGTTAACCTCTCAGAACTGCTTGATGGGTGTGATTTCAGCGCATGGTCTCGAGATTTGAATCATTTTCTAACCAAAATTACGTTTTACTATGTTTACAGCACAGTGGACTGTGATAAAATATGTTTTACTGGCATTGGTGGGTTATCGTTTTTGCTGATTGAAGCGCGTGATAATCACCAGTGAAGTGATCATGTTGTTTCAAAGTAGCTTTGCACTGACACAACAACTTTCTATCGCTCTGTTATCTCATGACTGTAAAATGTTAAGTAGGCAAGCTGGCCAGAGTCCTCTTTACAGATTCAGAACCTCGAAACTGCAGCTATTGACTGAAGAACACAGTAGTAAGGTGACCCAAGTGGTGAAGAAGAGATGCTGGTGGGTGGGGTTGAACCCCTTCTCCTAGGGCTTGTGACACTAACCAAAGCAGTGCGAGTTAGAGGTTTGCTGCTACTGCACCCTTTGTAGTTTGTGCTCACCAGGCTGCTACAAAGCCTTTATAACTGTATTGTCTGCACACATATTGATATACTTCTGGTTTTTTGAATGACCGTAGAGTTTGTTGTTTAATTGTTATTTTCATCCCATGACTAAATGAGCCTGCCAGGAGTCATTCTTGTGACATTGGCGTGGATTTACTGTAATATTGGGGGACATGCTTTCACCAAGTCTATCGTAGGGCTTATTTTCTCTCACTGGAATCTTGAGAATTGCAGCCGTATGTCCCAGTAGTTTAGGTGAAGAAAGGGTTTTTTCCCCAAGAGATACAACTCATAATTTCTAACTGCAAAGTCTTAGTGGTCAATGTTATTTTTCTTCTGGGCCTTGCAATCTCAAAAATAGTGATTCAAGATAATTCTGTGACTGTTATCCTATGGAAAAAATATTGCACATCAGCAAACCATGTTTTTTGAAGTCAGAGGACATGGCCTTCATACAGGAGTCAAGAGCCATTCAAATATAAGGTTCTCCCCTACATGATGTCCAAATTCACATAACCCATACCTCCACCTCACATACCTACGTCTGAAATTCAAGACACTAATTGGTCTCATTCACGAACAAGTTGCGCAGCTATACCCCCAAACACCACATCCTCTTCTTCCAGCAACCAAAAACTCACTTTAGAGAGGAAGTCCCCCATTTACCTGCTGCTGTACGTTGCTACAAGACCTCTGTCCATCTCCTTGTTCAAAGTACCAACAGGAGCTGTGCCTTCTCTTTTCTTCAATCCCCGCTGGCAACCATAAAATATGCAAAATGCCTTTAACAACGTCTCTTAGAGACTGTACACTTAGGTGTATGGAATTTCCTATAGCCTAATGCCCAGGACATATTGTTTGGGGTCAAGGGCAACAAGTTTTCATGGTTATTTTGACCTTGGGACAAGTAGGCTGAACCCCCTGCAGCGCATACTCTTTGGTTGCCAGTTCACATTACTGCATAATGGAGCAGGGAAGGGAATTGTCTGCAGTTGAGGTAATATATGTATCCATATGGTAATTCAGTTCTAGCTTGTATGTATGGTTCATTAATGCAAAGCCTTTATTATTAGGCTGAGAGCTCTAAATACATGTTGGAAGCTCTGACTGCTGAACTGGCAGTGGTTCAAGTAACTAAAAATGTGTACACACATTTGCAAATTCTTAGCAATATGAGGCTACATGTAATGCTCCTAGAATGCTCTATGATTAGATGCAAATATTTGCAGAAGCCTGTGAGCAAGATTAATGATTCTTTGCTTTCAAAATAAAATATTCACAAAAATGCAACTAGGAAAAAAAAAGTTTTTCTAAATTACTCTGAAATTCTAGGTACCATTTCTTTGAGGAATCCTTCAGTAAGATATTTTCATGCATGCTAGAATTTCCGAAAATATTAATAATGGAAAATCAGTGAAACTAGTTTCAACAAGATTATGTGAAACATGAAAATAAACAAGCGTTGACAAAGCCAACTAGGTCAGACATTGGTGGTCAGTCTTTTGGTTTTGTTAATAAGTGTCTTATTTTGACATGGCTGTTGTAAAACTTTATTGTTGTAGGACCTGCCAGGCCCTCACCATTGTAACAAACATTGGCAAAAGGAAGTATATTTTTTGTTTAAAAAAGCACACATTGCCTCAGCAGTTTTGGCACTGAACAAAACTGGCTTCTTGTGAAAGAGCAGATTGATATCACTCTCTGAACTCAGCCGATAGATGGCTAGAGATAGAGAGAACATTTTAGTAAAAACTGAAGGTTTATGTTAATGCCAGACCTAATTAGGGGCTCAGTTTGTAAAGGAAGTCTCAAAAGTGCCCCCATTATACAGGGAGTGCAGAATTATTAGGCAAGTTGTATTTTTGAGGATTAATTTTATTATTGAACAACAACCATGTTCTCAATGAACCCAAAAAACTCATTAATATCAAAGCTGAAATTTTTGGAAGTAGTTTTTAGTTTGTTTTTAGTTTTAGCTATGTTAGGGGGATATCTGTGTGTGCAGGTGACTATTACTGTGCATAATTATTAGGCAACTTAACAAAAAAAATATATACCCATTTCAATTATTTATTATTACCAGTGAAACCAATATAACATCTCAACATTCACAAATATACATTTCTGACATTCAAAAACAAAACAAAAACAAATCAGTGACCAATATAGCCACCTTTCTTTGCAAGGACACTCAAAAGCCTGCCATCCATGGATTCTGTCAGTGTTTTGATCTGTTCACCATCAACATTGCGTGCAGCAGCAACCACAGCCTCCCAGACACTGTTCAGAGAGGTGTACTGTTTTCCCTCCTTGTAAATCTCACATTTGATGATGGACCACAGGTTCTCAATGGGGTTCAGATCAGGTGAACAAGGAGGCCATGTCATTAGATTTCCTTATTTTATACCCTTTCTTGCCAGCCACGCTGTGGAGTACTTGGACGCGTGTGATGGAGCATTGTCCTGCATGAAAATCATGTTTTTCTTGAAGGATGCAGACTTCTTCCTGTACCACTGCTTGAAGAAGGTGTCTTCCAGGAACTGGCAGTAGGACTGGGAGTTGAGCTTGACTCCATCCTCAACCCGAAAAGGCCCCACAAGCTCATCTTTGATGATACCAGCCCAAACCAGTACTCCACCTCCACCTTGCTGGCGTCTGAGTCGGACTGGAGCTCTCTGCCCTTTACCAATCCAGCCACGGGCCCATCCATCTGGCCCATCAAGACTCACTCTCATTTCATCAGTCCATAAAACCTTAGGAAAATCAGTCTTGAGATATTTCTTGGCCCAGTCTTGACGTTTCAGCTTGTGTGTCTTGTTCAGTGGTGGTCGTCTTTCAGCCTTTCTTACCTTGGCCATGTCTCTGAGTATTGCACACCTTGTGCTTTTGGGCACTCCAGTGATGTTGCAGCTCTGAAATATGGCCAAACTGGTGGCAAGTGGCATAGTGGCAGCTGCACGCTTGACTTTTCTCAGTTTATGGGCAGTTAATTTGCGCCTTGGTTTTTCCACACGCTTCTTGCGACCCTGTTGACTATTTTGAATGAAACGCTTGATTGTTCGATGATCACGCTTCAGAAGCTTTGCAATTTTAAGAGTGCTGCATCACTCTGCAAGATATCTCACTATTTTTGACTTTTCTGAGCCTGTCAAGTCCTTCTTTTGACCCATTTTGCCAAAGGAAAGGAAGTTGCCTAATAATTATGCACACCTGATATAGGGTGTTGATGTCATTAGACCACACCCCTTCTCATTACAGAGATCCACATCACCTAATATGCTTAATTGGTAGTAGGCTTTCGAGCCTATACAGCTTGGAGTAAGACAACATGCATAAAGAGGATGATGTGGTCAAAATACTCATTTGCCTAATAATTCTGCACTCCCTGTATATGTCTTTGCATTAGTGCAGATTCACATATTTCATGAATTTACAGAAATAGACCTGTAAATCGTACCCCTAGAAAATATTTGTGAACTGTGTTTTAGCATGAGTAAATATGCAAGTGTAGATTTGCTCATGCAAAAATATTGAGTGTTTACAAGTTCACTTTCCATCCAACCACTTTTTTTCCCAACCCTGGAAGATATTTTAATTCTACCCTTCTCAGGAGTAACTTTGCAACCTTTCCCAGTATGAGAAAATGTTAGAGAAGAGCTGGTGAAAACCCATCAAACATGCAAGTTCAGAGCTCGAAAAACGACCACTCGCCATAGCGAGTTTTATTTTATGAGGTTGAGCCATTTTTATATTCCACTCGAAGACCTTTCCAGCGAGTGGGCAATGAACAGGTGTTATGTTCAGTTAGAAACTGAATTAGAAGTTAAGATGCCTTTAAATCTTATTCTTGTCACATTTGCTATGTGTTCAGAGACAAAAGTCAGTTTGTCTTCTTGGAATGACAATACTTTTCCTTGTGACTGCAGAGTTCCAGGATTTTGTAAGGTGAACTGTCTGACCTATGTGAAATGAAAGGCTTTTGGTATAATTTTTTTTCCTAAAACACAACATTTATATAACTAAGTCAGCTTTACAAACATTTCAAAATATATTTCAGTAGTTGTGAAAGACCATTTTTTCTACTTCTGTGTGATGGAAAAAAATATTTTAATTTATTTTGGATTTTGGGATGAGAAAGTTCTCCTGCATGGCTGTTCAAGGTGTGCAGCTCTGCCTGGTAGTCACCATAGCCAGCCATAAGTTTCTATCCGCTACCTCAGGACACAGAACAATGATGCATGTGTGTTGGAGGTGTTTTTGTGACATTGATTAATACCCGAGAACAGGACTCAGTGGCTCATACAGGCCCACCATATGCACCTTTATTGTCGGGTATGACTGTAGTCAGCTTGCTGGGCTGAGGGAACTGGCCGCGGTGGCAGTGATATGATTCTATGAGCAGGACAAGCCTTTTTAACTACCTTCTAAGGAGGTTGGTCTACCAGCCTCTGCTGTTTTCTGAACTAGTCTGCATCCATGTGGCATCTAGTTGTTGCATGTACCTAATTGTGTAAAGGATGCATGTGGAGAATGTATGACCAAACTGGCTGTTGCCAGAGTTGGTTCCTTGAATATTTGACCAAGATCGAGGATTGAAGGGAGAGCCTAGAAATCCAATGTACAAAGTACAAAAAAAACTTTATTAGACTTTCAGCAAGTCATAAAAGTAACAAATATTTTACATTTTATTATACGATAAATACAATAAATAAGCTAAAATCTTAATGATTTACAATAATAAAAGATCCATACATGAAAAAAAATGTTAAAAGTTCTTTAAAAAAAAAAAAAATTCTAGATACGAACCGTTAGATAAAATGATTCAAGTTATATTGCTACCCCCATGCGCTTTCTTGTATTTAATAGGGAGCATAAAAAATTGGCCAAGTTTCCGCACATCTCAATGGATGATAGCACCTGGAGGCTGGCATACGCGGTACGACACTGAGGGAGATTGATTAGCCTTAGAAGAGGGGCTACTAAGCGCTTTCTTTGCTTGGCGTAAAATTTGCAAAATAAAACCACATGGATTGTGGTTTGTGGTGCCTTTGCATCACATGGGCAGGCCTTCAAGGTGGTGCTCCAGTCATTCATAGTTGGGAAGGTCACTAGACGGTGGAATATATCTAGCCTCAGTCTGGTGAGAACAAAACGATGGCGGGAATTTATCACATTCGTCAGATAAGGCTGAATGGCCTCCGTCGACAAGATTATTTGATTGTGAATGACGGTGGGCTTTTTTGATTCGACCTCCCATCGTAAATCTTCTAGATATTTTAATGCCAGAGCACTCAGATCCTTCCTAGAGATTGTTACCAGCAAAGCTGGATTTGTGTAATAAGCTTTGTTGCCCATGTTTTCAAAAAAAGTCATAATGTATCTTAGCCAAGGCACCCTTATTGCGTATATAGACTCCATGCAGTCGGTCAAAATGGCCTTATTTAGTTCAGTATGTTCAGAGGTCCAAATTTTGTGCCATAGCAGTAAGGGTTGAATCTTTATCAAGTCGGTAATAAAGGGGAACCCCAGTTCTGAATGAATTATATATGATGAAGTACCTTTTGGTACCATCAATAGATATCTTATAAAATCATTTTCAACCGTCTGCACCAGATTACAATCAGTGTATCCCCAAATACCGGACCCATACGTGGCGGCTGGGATGCACTTAGCTTTGTACATTTTTATCATATTTGGCGGGGCAATCCCCCCTATCCTTTTGGAAAAAAGCCTAAGAGCCATCGTTGTTTTTATAAGCTGGGCTTTTTTTGTCTTCCTACAATTAGCCCATGAGCCCTGATTGTCAAACATTATGCCCAGATAGGAAAAGGTGCGCGCAGTTTCTACTCTCCCATCCGCGGTTGTAATGTTATAGGATTTGCCGCGTTTCCCACCACAGTTCATAATGAACGTTTTTGAGCGATTGACAGTAAGACCCAATTGTGACATAAATGTAATACAAGTAGTTAAAAGTTTTTGTAAGGCTAACGGGGTCCTGGCCATTAAAACTGCATCATCTGGATAAAGTAACACCGGGACAGCGCGATTGCCTATTTGGGGTAGATCTTTGCAGTTACTAGCCAACACATTTTCTAAGTTATTTATATACATCGAGAACAGGAACGGGGCAAGAACACAGCCTTGGCGCACGCCTCTGAATATGCCAAAAGGGCGAGTACTTTCCCCCTTTAGGCCGTACCTCACTCTTGCTCTGCACCCTGTGTACATGTCTCGTATAAACTGAATTATGGCTGGTTCTACCCCCATGCTGCTTAAGGTATCCCATAACTTGTCATGTAGTACACAGTCAAATGCTGATGATAGGTCAATGAAAGCCAGGTGCAGATTACCTTCTCTAATCCTTGTATACTTTCCTATGATAATACTTAGATTCAGGCTTTGTTCCACTGTCCCAATACCTTTCCGGAATCCGTATTGGACAGAAGATAAAGCTCTCTTTTCTTCTGCCCATGTTTGCAATCTGTTCAGGATGATTCTCCCTGCTAATTTAGCCGTTGAGTCCAGCAGGGAGATTGGTCTATAACAGGCTGGGTTAAGACGGTCACCTTTTTTATATATAGGAATTATATTAGAATCTCGCCAAGATGGTGGGGGACCTTGTATGCAAATGGCCCTTAATGACTGCGTTAATACAGGGCCCCATAAATGGATATTGGCCTTGTATATATCAATCGGGACGCCATCGGGGCCCGGAGCTTTCCCTGATTTGCTTAGAGATATGGCTTCCTCTACCTCCTCAAGGCTGAATTGTGGGGTTATTAACAAGTGTGTGCCTTCCTGGAGGGCTTGATCATGTACAGGAAATGTAGGGTTCTCTTCGCTGTCCCGCGCATATATTTTAGAAAAGTGTGCGATCCAGTCTTCTTCGGAGATCGCTATTTCCATCCTGGGGGAGTCTCTATCCCCGAGCATAGGTGAGTTAATTGTTTTCCAAAAAAGAGTATTATCTTTCGTTCGGCTAGCTGTGTGTAGAGTTTCCCACAGAGTTCTTTTTAGAGTCAATTTCCTTCCCTTCATTGCTGCTTTATATTCTTGTCTACACTTACGTATCTCAATTAAGGATCTTTTTGGGGCTTTTAAAGCCTTTTTCAATTTCCTATGTGCTTGTGAGCAGTTATAATCATACCATCCAGTGGCCCTTTTTTTCCCCAGGTTACCCCTTCTGGTAGTAAGGGCTTTCTTTATGAATTGCATGATCAAAGTAAAGGCATTTAAACGTCTCCTTGGATCTAAATTCTCACTTAAACAGTCTGCAAAAGCGTGCTTGCAGTCGCTTAGTAACTGTTTGAGGAGAAAGTCGGGGTCAGTCTGTGACCATTTCAGGGTGTAACCGTTACGCGGCATTAATTCAATGTCGTCTATCAGGGTGGGCCTGTCGTCTCTATCAGCTGTTGGGGGAGTTATTAGGAGGTTGAGGCTCTGGGGGTAGTGATCACTAATTACGATGTCATGCAAAGTATATTTCTTGAGGTAGTGTGAAAAATGGGTTGACATTAAAACGTAATCAATCACTGTATTTGCACCCCTTCCGTTGTATGTTGGATTAAACTTTGATTCAGCAGTGTATAATTCATTTGCGAAGGATAAATTGTGGGTTTGTGCCAGTAAATTCAATGCGTCTCCCTGGGTGTTGTGTGCAAAATGGAGACTTAAGCCAACGCCTTCAGAATCCCAGCCACATACCTTATCTGAGGTTTCTTTACAGGGATGGACGTTGAAGTCTCCACCCCAGATCATAAAGGTCTCACGGCTGTTATTAGTACTTGTTATTTTTTTGAAATCATTTCCCATCTCCATTAGGATATTAGCAAGCTCTCCTGGGGCTGCATTATTATAAAAGTTAATGATGACTAGATGAGTCTTATGATCCAAGTTACCCTCTATCATTTGATAGTATAGACTCGTAAATTTCATCTCTAGGTTTTGTAGTCGTAACTTGTTAGAGATGTATGTGCATAAACCCCCTTTTGGTCTGCCGTGCCTAGACGGGGCAGATGGTGAGTGAAATGTTTTATAGCCGTTAATGAGAAGGGGACTCGTCATCCACGTCTCTTGGAGGCATATGCATGAATATTTTTCTATAAAATTTACCCAAGTCTCATTGCCTATTTTGTTGTTTAAACCTGCAATGTTCCAGAATAGTAGAGCAATCTCTGCTTTCTGTTTAGGGATACCATGCTGGTCCACTGGTGTACCTGGAGGTATAATGTCACCTGATGACTGGGGTGAATTTCTGGGGGCACTGTTCTGGGTTAAGTGAATTTGGGACCTGTTTGCTAAGGAATCTATTGTGTAAGATATATGTTCTTTGTTTGAAGCCCACCCTGATTTGTATTCTATCTGGACTAGTTCATCTGAAGGAGCTGTCTGATTCTTATTGAGTCAATCGATATCTTCTAAGGCCGTAAGGGGGTGAAATCTGTTGCGCCCTATTGGGAAATCTGGTGTATTAGAAAATACTCTTGCTAAATCCAATGTACATTGTAGATCCCTTGTTCCCATGGTCCACCCACCTTCCCACCCCCAGTCAGTTACAAACACGTAGGCTGGAATAATCTGAGAACAGTAAGCAAAATGGCAGAACTGCCCAGAACCGTTATCAGTTGGAACTGTTGAAATACACAGCTAGCTGCCATCTGCAAGTTTGGTATAAAGATGGGGCAGACAATTCCAGTTAGTGTGCAGTGATTTCACTACTGTATTCCATGTTCTCCGCACCAATGACAAGAAACTCTCTGTGCTCATGGTTGATTAATCCACTGCCAACTCCCCATGCCAGGTTGAGGACTAGCAAGTTGGGGGATTTCACTTTGAAGTGCAAGGAGAAGCTGCCTGGACTTTGGTCTAAAGAAGAGAAGCTGAGCAGGCTTCTGAGCTGGAAAATGAGAGATGTCTTTGCAAGAAGGAGACACTGACATGACATTGTTGATGTACAAACCTCTGGAGTTGATGGACTTCAGCCTCTGCCATTGAAGACTTGATCCTTGGTAGCATGACACTGATCTGGCATGTAAGTGAGCAGTGAGCTCTTTACGCCACTCAGTCTGCCACAATTTCCATTGGTACAGGTTGGTTCCTAGGACTTTTTTCTTAATGTGCTGTTGGGGATTTTTATCTGAATATAGAGCTTGTTTACCTCAGTTTTTTTTTTTTTTCTTGTGTGATGAGACCTTACGCAGGTAAAAACATAAGGCAGGCTGTGTGCTTTTACTTGTACAGAACCAGGGACCTGCTAACTTCTGACCAATATTTGGTGAGTTTTGGAGGCAGTGATGCCATCTAAGCTTCTGCTGAAGCCACAATTACCCCATGGATAACTTCATGATTATCCCTAGTTACACTTCAGATAAATCCCGTTCTCCACCAAGTGTCTGCAGGGATAAGTAGATAAGGAAGGCACTCTCCAGGCGTCTATTTGAGACATATGCTTGGTACGCTTGTTGTCCTTTCTCCTAACACTAAGTTCTTGAGGCTTCTTCCTTGTGCTTTGAAAAATGTGATTTATGAGCTCTGCATCTTCTTGCAGAGGCTGTCTGATACTGTCTTGCATTTTACTCTTTTTCTCGATTACCTGTAATTTCTGTCCTGCAACTCTATTAGCCTTTGGCCTAAAAACAAACTATTTCCCAGGTACCATACACGGGGTGCACATGTGTGCAGGGAAGAGGTGTGCTGAATAAAACTCATGTATGCGTGTGATACCAGCATGTAACACACTGATAGTCCCACCAGTGGGAGGCAGGGTAAGAACAGATTGATAGTTGGATACACCCTATAGACTGGATTACGAGGTAACTTAATCCTATTTTATCCCACGTTCAATAAACCACTTTCTCCTCCGCTCCACTGACCTTTTCTGCAGAAAGGAGTTTGTGTATTGTTTGCGTAGATAACTTACAGTTCAACCTTGTTTTTTTTTACTCGTGTGTCTTCTCTTGTAACATTTGAAGGTAATAGTTTGTTTTATTTTACTCCCTGAAGGAATTTCAAAACCCCTGCCAAAGATTATAGATTCAGGTGGTGGGTTCTTTTTGGAAGAGGAGGATGAAGAAGAACATCAAGTGGGCAAAGTTGTGCATCAACCAGGTAAGTGGAATGCACATTTTAATACAATGAACAAACAGATCTATCATAATTTGTTGTACTGAATCCCATATGCAACTTTCAACAGGACCAGTGCTAGAGTTTGATTATTTAATATGTGAAGATTGTGAAAAAGAGTTCATGGACTCCTACCTCAGCAACTACTTTGACATGGCAGTGTGTGATACTTGCAGGTATGTCTTATTATAGTGTTGATACTATACTAACCCAAGATGGCCATTCCTGACTTGTATCAGATGGGTTGTACGTTTTATGTTGTGAGGGCAATGGGCCAATATGCCAGTCTCACGTTTCCATTGATAAAAAATTACCTGATTCTGTTATTGTACATCTTTTCCTAGTCTACACATGCTTCACTTGGTTAGTTTTCACAAACTAAAACAAATCTGCTGATAAAGTCGGTGTTTTGGCTTTGGAAAGTTAAGAAATCGACTGTGGCTTTTATTTATTTTTGTACTTCTACGAATGTAGAGTTTGAGAGGGACTATAAAATTGACTTCTGCAAGAAGCACAGCCCAGTGTAATGTCCACATAAACCAAGTTCTGGAAGGGCAGTGTTCTTTCGAGAATACTGCCCTCCCCATAGTCAGTGGTACTTGGCCTGAGATTTACGCTGAACAAACCATTCCCTCATTTCCCAACTAGATGGAGAAGCTTGCTCCTGTCTCTGTTAGTGAAGGCTCTAATGCCACGTCTTACCTTTCTTCCAGAGGATTTGCCTATATGGTGTAACAGGTGAAGACTTGTTTATTCTAATGGACTCTGGCTTACGCTTTAGAAAATCCTGCCTCACTGCTTACAACATGTGCAGATTGTGGCAGCCTGGTTATCTCCAAAGGTAATTTTAAGGACATATCAGACTCGATGCTGATGAAAGAATATGATGCAAGTGGCATTGGTAAAGAGATGCATTATGCATGTACTAATATTATCTATGTCTTTTGCTCCCTAAATTTAGATCTTATTGCTTAGTCAAATCATTTAGATTTGCAGTATGTGACACATAGAAATATTATAATTCAGTCTGAAAAATCAGAGTTTCGGATGGGAAGGAACAAGTCCTTGTAGAGGCAGAGCAAGAGCAGCTAGCATTAAGCTTGACACACAAGTTTTTTTTTTTTTTTTTTTTTTGCCTTTTAGCTTTTCTTTCTCCTGAGAAAATGGCAGCTTCTCAAGGGCACTTCCCTACCACATCTTGTAGAGTGTGGTGAATGCATGGCCTCTGGAAATTGGTTGGAAGACCCCTATCTGGGTTATGGGTAAGCGCCTGGGCCAAACAACTGTCTTCATCTCCCTAAAGAGACTTCACATTGATTCTTATTCCCAGCCTAAACCTGCTTTGCCATACAAAAATGTAATCCATCTTAAAACGCTCTCTACACCAGGATTCATTACCTTTGAAATTGGTCAAGACTTTTAATGTATTAGTAATCCACATTTGTGGATTGGTCAATCAAATGTAAAATCTAGCCAAATCTGTTCTCTAATTTACGGAGTCTATGAATCATAACAAACCTTCACTTTGTTGCAAGGAAGTTGAAAATACACTCCTGGAAGGTCTGCAACTCATCCCACGCTCAAACCTCTCTATATCCAATTAAGAACTCATTGATATCATGCTATTTCAAATATCCATATGGAATTTCTCCTTCTTTACAATAGACAGTAACACCGGGCAGGCTTTCCGATAGATACATTCATTGGTTTTCGCTTGGGACCACCCCATCCTGGTTTCCTCAGCTAAGCGTAATTTTTGTTTTATTAGACAGAACCTCTCAATTCTGCCCCCTTCTACCTTGGTCCTTGCTAACATCTGGTATTGGCTGCCTTGTTTATTGTGAGTAAACACAACAAATACAGCTTCTTATGGGAATGGGCCTGGGAGTTGTGTGGAGGAGTTTTGTGTGTAATTGTTTGTTAGTGTGTGCATGTTTTGTCTGAGTGACTTGCACAAGTAAACCACTGCCTACTAGCTTTATCAAATGGTTCTTGGGCCATTACCTGTTGGCTTTGGATGGTTTAGGTGCATATTGCCTTTGGTGCCTTGCTTCACTTGCTTCATGACACACAACCCTGACTTCTTTATTTTACTTTTATTTTTTAAACTTTTGAACTTTTATTTAGTCTTTTATTTATTTTCTCTCTGAAGTACCATCAGTAGAAGAGCTTTCCTGTCTATACAAGAGTCGTCTAAACCCCAGTTGGCGTTTTGTTTCTCCTAGTGTTTTCCATTGAACGCTTCTGATAGCACAGCATTTCCCAGCCAAGCCATGCCCTCTCCTATGGAGGGCTCGGAATTCAGCACTACTGACCAACCACACCAAAGGCAATCCCTCCATCGCCCAAATAGTGCCTTGCACCAGAACCCGGGTCCTGCTCCATCTAAAAATCACCATCTAATTTCTTATCCCCCTGCTATACTCCACAGCCTAAATCCAGGTAAATCAGCTTCCTGCCCCGCCTTCGTGCTCACACCTTGTTTGGTGGGTTCAGCTACTATCACGTTGAAACTATCTTTTCTCCCTCACATACGCATTCGTCTCAGCACAAGCCCCACCAAACAAGTGTTAATTGTTTTCATGTCAACATGCACTCTTTTTCCCAAGCACCAAATAAATGTGTGGGAATTTATCTTGCTTCACATGTCTGACTTTCTCCTTCTTTTAGTACCCTGGTTGTGACCAGAGTGTAATCTTGATATATTTTCTGCTGTTCCCACTCGATGCTCAATGCAACATCTAGATCCTGGGTATTCGTAATCATTTTCCAAGGGGCCGCAAAGTTTGGTCTGTGATGTGACTGAGGGCCGCATTGATACCAGCAATTGGGAAGGGGTGTGAATTGCACAATGTGAAACCAAATAATATAATTGGAGGAGCACCAACAACAATTTAAAAAGAAGTTGAGTCATCCAAGCAGGTCGCTTCCAACACAGCCTTTATTTTCTTTGTCCAACGAGAAGCAGCCGACGCAATTTGTTCACCACACAAACTTCCTCAGGGCAATGTTGATTTATAATAGTAAGAAACGTTGCAGTCTTAACATAAATTTCATAAGTTTGGCTGAGTAAATTCAGTCGTAGTATCCCTTTGTAACACGTATAATAGCTGCACTTTTTCAATGCAACTCCAATCTAAATAGCCATGATAAGCCCCCTCGTAAGCGTTTATTCCGGTCACTCAGTGGAACGCCATGGTAAATTAGGGCTGCATGTAAAGGTCAGAAGGGTCACATGCAGCCCCTGGGCCGTACTTTGAGTATAATTGAGCTAGATCATCCTGACAGACTAGACAGGGGTATTGCCACCATCCACCAGTCATTGCTGTCCTGCTTCATTTATATGGCCATCTCTCCCCCTTGGTTGGAATGCATATTTTTCAGTCCATACACTATCTTTCTATGGCGCCCTCGTCTGCTGTCCCCACCGGACCTTTCTCTAATTTTAAAGAAATCTGCCAGTGTATGTGTGTAATCCTATGTGTCTGCCTTGACAATTCCACGGACCCTGCTGACACGTGCTTCTTTTTAAAGATATGGAGACTTTCGACTGGTCTCTGACCCTATGCACACAGTGTGCCGTCTTCTTGACTCTCTTCTCCATTGTTACATCTATATTCATGCAGGATTCTATTCCCCTGACCTTGTGCTGGAATGATCATTGTATTTGACCAGTTATCACAAACACATCACACAGACCCTTTCTTAATATCTCGACCATGCGCCTTCCACATCTAGGGTCACCTCTCATAAACTGCAGCAAGCTTTAAGAAGCTCATCCTGGAACATCAGTGAGAATATCATGGATGCTGCATCTTGCTTCAATAACTGGCTTGAATTCACACTCTACACCCTAGCTCCAAATACATTGTTTTTGTCACAATGTACTACTTCCTCTACCCTATGGTTCTTTGAGGCACTGTGAGACAAGAAGCAACTCTGCAGAGAAAAGGATCTGTAAATTAAAGAATGCAGAATATTAAAAAGAAAAGTATAAAGCCGCCATCTCTAACTATCAACATCTTATTCAAGCTACTCGTTGAGCTCACTTTGTGAACATCCTAGATAGTTCCTTTAATTTCTTAGGGAACATATTTTGCCTAGCCAAGGTATTCTGCAACCCACTGCATCCAACAGCTCTCACATCCCTGCGGATTTGCTGTGTGCAGCTCTGTTCTTACACTTTACCATCAAAATCAACTCTACATCCCTTCTAAACCACCCATTGTCTCTCTTGATTTTCCCAAAACTCCTTCAACAGCCCCTAAGGGAGCTTTCATAAACACTCTTACTTTATTTACTCTGAAAGACACCCTCAAATCCCTTACTGCCGTCAGGTTGGGCTCACTAGATGATACATGTCCACGCCACACCCTCCTCTTGTGTCCAGGCCTTATTGTCCTTTATCTCATGCATCTTGTCAATCTCTTTAAAGTCTGCTTCAATTCCCAGTTCCAGGCAAGATTCATTGGCAGTTTCTCTACTGAAGAAGCCTAATGCTCCTCACTTTAGCCCAGTAAACTACATTCCCATATCGGTCTCATCATTGCCTACTCAATTTACAGAGAAATTTGTAAATTGGAAAATCGCCAACTATTTTGAATCCAACCAGCTCCTAGACCTCTATCCGACTGACACAGTTTAATTTTTCTCCTATAAGTTCCTCACCAATCTGGCATTTGCTTTGATACACTGTGCATTTGACTTAATTCACCGTGTTAGTTCTCCTAATTTCTCTTCTCCCACTCTTAAATGGCCTCCCCCCTTTAAAATCTGATACTATTCTACATGTGGGGCCCACCCTCATTTCTACAATATTTAATTTTTATGTTTTTCC
Organism: Pleurodeles waltl; assembly: GCF_031143425.1. Classification (NCBI taxonomy): domain Eukaryota; kingdom Metazoa; phylum Chordata; class Amphibia; order Caudata; family Salamandridae; genus Pleurodeles; species Pleurodeles waltl. The sequence continues at coordinate 78,155,594 of NC_090437.1, read as the reverse complement.
ATTAAACTGCCTGGTTGAATCTTTCGGGTTTGAGATTCTACAATATTAGAATAACATCTCTATTTCTACCAGTTTCTATGGGACCCTGGTGAAGTTCCATGCTTGTAGGTGGGTGCCTCTTGAATGCGGCTTAACTATATATGGCTGAACAGAGACAAGACTGAGGTGGTAATGTTTAGTACAACATCTTAGGTCTGGTTTGCTTGGGTGTCTGGAAACCTTTGTGATACTTCTCTTTCTGCGGACACAGTAAAGTCACCCTTAACCTTAATCTAGCAATTACTTTCCAAGTCATCCGAATAGTTGCCACATGCTTTCACATTTTGAAAAAGCTTTGGAAATGCTTTGCATGGCTTTCACCTCAGCCAGAAAAAAAACGTCATCCATAACGCGATCACTTTATGTCTGTATTACTGTAATGTCCTGTATCTGGCCATTCCATACTTGTCCTTTATCTGTCCTTTCCATTCTGTCTTTTTCATCTGCTGCAAAAGTTGGCAGTGTCAAGCTCATTACTTACCCACTAAAATTCATAATTCGGGTTGTCTAAAGACCCACATTGGCTCCAGTCCTTAGGAAAATTCTTTTCAAGGGTCTTTGCCTCACTCATTGAGCTCTGCATAATTGTGGCCCATCTTATATTCTTTCCTTCTCCTTGCATTCTTTGGAACTCCACCTAGTGATGGTGCCTCATATTAAGAATGCTAAAATTGGCTGTTGCTCTTTCTTATAACTGAAACCAAAGGCATGCAATATTCTGCCATTGTATCTTCGCTCACAGGCCAGCTGTCACTCCTTTGAAAAATATTGCAAAACCTGGTTATTCCAAGCACCGTAATAACTCTTTCAGTTGATCTGTTTTACAGGCTGTCTTTGCTGTCTCAACTCTGCCCCAGATATTAGTCACACTCTACAGATCCATGAGTAAATAAAACTGAGTGTAATGAAACAGATAGGCTAGGATATAGTAATTTCAAAAAATTTATATGAGCATTCTTAACTCTAGGTATAGCCACACAGTTAGCACTGTCATTAGGCAGAGGAAAAGTAGGGGGTGACCAACACAGTGAGTAAGAATCAACAACGATGTCTAGAGAAGACTATTACCATGCATATGGATCTTGACAGCAGCTCAAGTAAAGGGTCAGGTCCTCATTATGCCTTCCCCGGGCCCCCTGTAAGTCTACACCCCAGAATTAACAATCCTGAAGGACCAGTTAACTCCAGGGCTATGGAGTTAGAGGTATTTTGTGTGAACGCTGCAGGCACCCTGAGAAATGGGGAATTTACTGGTTGAATGTGTAATTTCAGGTCCCGATTCACCCTCTAGTTTTTCTTGGTGTTTACAACTGTCTTGAACAGCTGAAGTCTCTGGTGGAAACAAAACCGGTCTGAATGGCTTCTGCAGACCTCATAATTCTGATGGACCCTTGAACTTGTATTACCATGCCCATCTGAAGTAACCGGTCACTCGTAGCGAGAGCGCAAGAGCCTAGGTTTTCTTTCTTGAAATGTTGCTCCCAGTTAGGCATGCAAAGTTTTACATAAAGAAGGGATTCATCTAACCTCCCAAATTGCACTAAGAAGCTTTCTTGATCTGTGGAGGCTCTCCTTAATTTACTTAGTCCACCCGGTGGTAACTCAGTTGCAGCGCTCATTGAGATTTAAAAGGCCCAGTGCATTTCAACTGCCATGTGTAAGGCAGTAAGCTGGGGTTTTGTCAAGTGTACAGCTATCTAGATTGAGGAGAATCACTTTAGCAGAGGACTCTGTCTGTACCTCCCTTGCCATTAGTAGGAAAGTAGCCTCTTTCTAGCATGGTTACCCCCACTTTTTGGCCTGTTTGTCAGTGTGTTTGAATGTATCCACTGGGATCCTGCAATCTAGGACCCCAGTGGTTATGCTCCCTCCCTTCTAAATTGGTAACTGTACCTTTTTCTTCCCACAGTTGGCATACTGGTTCCCCCCACATGTAAGCCCCTAATATATGGTACCTAGGGACCCAGGGCATTGGAGTTCCAGGGGATCCCTACGGGCCCCAGCAGTAATTCTGCCACCCATAGGGAGCCCATGCAAAGGGCTCTGTAGGGCTGCCAGTGCAGTCTACGTGAAATGGGTGCAAGCACCTGTTTTCACTACAGGACACTATACCAGGTCACTATAAGTCCCCCCTATGGTAGGCCTTCTCAGCCCAGAAGGCAGGGTGCAGGTACCTGTGTGTGTGAGGACACCCCTGCTCTAGCAGAGGTGCCCCCACAAACTCCAGATCCATTTTCCTGGACTTTGTGAGTGCGGGACACCATTTTAAGTGTGTTCTAGTCATAGGTCACTACCTGTGTCCAGCTACATAATGGTAACTCCAAAGCTGGGCATATTTGGTATCAAACATGTCGGAATAATACCCCAATACTGTTGCAAGTATTGGAAGAATGGTCCCATGCACTGTGGGGGCTCCTTAGAGGACCCCCAACATTGCTACCACCAGTCTTACACGGTTTTCCAGGCAGCCCAGCTGCACCCACCGTGCAGACAGGTTTCTGCCCTCCTGCTGCTTGACCATCTAAGCCCAGGAAGGCAGTACAAAGAATTTCCTTTGGGAGTGGGAGGCAACCCCCCTCTCCTTTTGGAAATAGGTGTTACTTAGCTTGGGAGGGGACATTTGGTGCCCTTCTTGCATAAACCAGTTTGCACCAGTCCAGAGGACCCCCGGTCCCTGCTTTGGCACGAAACTGGACAATGGAATTGGGAGTGGCCACTCCCCTGTCGATCACCACCCCAGGGGTGGTGCCCAGAGCTCCTCCAGGTGGCCCCTTGGTTCATCCATCTTGAATTCAAGGTGGGCAGAGGCCCCGGGGAGCTTCTGAGTGGGCAGGACAGGCAGGTGCCATCACAGCCCCCTCCTGATATGCAGTCACCCTGCTAGGTGACCAATCCTCCCCTTCCTGGGCTATTTTGGGTCTCCCGCTTGGGTGGGTCCTCAGATACCACATGCAAGATTCCAGCAGGACTCCTCTGCATCGTTTACTTCATCTTCGGGCCACTGGGACTGTAACTAGACCCTCCAGGAACCGACAGTCCGGAGCTCCAGCGACGACGTCACCTTGCAACATTGTTTCTCTGGCTCCCTCCAGCTACTGCAGCATTTCCCTGGCTGTGCATCCTCCGAGGGCAACAAGTCTTCAGCCTGAACAAGAAGTAAGAAGGAATCTCCGTTGGAGTGAGGGAGTCACTCCCCTTCATGTGCAGGCACCAACTGCAACGACCACCAGCTGCGTGGATCCCCTCTCCTCCGGAGCTGCTTGGATCCTGCAACACAGGTGGTGGTCTTGAATGGTCCCCTTGGTCCTTTCTAATAGCTGCCCAGCTTGGAAGACGTTGAGCCCCTGCTTCTCCTTGCAGGACAGTATCCCTGTGCACTGCGCCTCTTGCAGCTAGCAAGGCTTGTTGGCTCTTTTGCCAAGGAATCTTCAGGCTCCGTGTAGCCCCGGCCTCCAGCAATTCTTCCTGCAAAGCACAGTTTCCTGCCTGCTGCTCCAGCAATGTGGGACTCCTCTTCATGTGTGCTGAGTGGGCCTCACTGCGACTCCTGTGCCTGCTGCCTGTGGGGGCTGCATCCTCAACTTCTGGCTTTCCTTATTGCTGAGGGTCACCTGAGACTCACCTCCTTGGGTTGAGTCCCCCCGGACCGTCCTGGTCCCCAGCAGCTCTGCAACCTTTGCCTTTGCCAAGGCTTGTTGGTGGTTTTTCAACACCACTGACTAACTGCAACTCATCTTCGATGTAGGACAACAATTGTATCACTTTTGGAACTCTTCTCCTGCTCCTTTGCTGCATAGCAGACTTCTGCACTCCACCGTCGACCTGGTTCTGTATCTTCAGCAGGGTGTGTAGTGGCTCCTGCCACAACCAGACACTACAAAAACAACAAGTGATGGACGGAATGCTGAACATTGTCAAACACTCACCCCCAGTCACAGATCTGGGTTTAATCCATCGTTCTTTTGCTCACCATGCCACCCCAGTTTGGACCCAGCCATATGCAAATCAGTCTTGACCCTGTTCCTCATGGGAACAGTCCAGCCCGAACTGCCAAGCCAGGTCCTCACTGGACCGGAAACAAGCATCCTGGGACCGGTTTCGGGGTTTCACCCCTCATCAGCCAGGCTAGCTTGAGTCCAGTGGCATGGGAAGCACGGGACCCACGTCTGGGCATACCCTTCCCACTTAGGGCGACAAAGCAAAAACAACACGTGATGGACGGAATGCTGAACATTGTCAAACACTCACCCCCAGTCACAGATCTGGGTTTAATCCATCGTTCTTTTGCTCACCATGCCACCCCACTTTGGACCCAGCCATATGCAAATCAGTCTTGACCCTGTTCCTCATGGGAACAGTCCAGCCCGAACTGCCAAGCCAGATCCTCACTGGACCGGAAACAAGCATCCTGGGACCGGTTTCGGGGTTTCACCCCTCATCAGCCAGGCTAGCTTGAGTCCAGTGGCATGGGAAGCACAGGACCCACGTCTGGGCATACCCTTCCCACTTAGGGCGACAAAGCAAAAACAACAAGTGATGGACGGAATGCTGAACATTGTCAAACACTCACCCCCAGTCACAGATCTGGGTTTAATCCATCGTTCTTTTGCTCACCATGCCACCCCAGTTTGGACCCAGCCATATGCAAATCAGTCTTGACCCTGTTCCTCATGGGAACAGTCCAGCCCGAACTGCCAAGCCAGGTCCTCACTGGACCGGAAACAAGCATCCTGGGACCGGTTTCGGGGTTTCACCCCTCATCAGCCAGGCTAGCTTGAGTCCAGTGGCATGGGAAGCACGGGACCCACGTCTGGGCATACCCTTCCCACTTAGGGCGACAAAGCAAAAACAACATGTGATGGACGGAATGCTGAACATTGTCAAACACTCACCCCCAGTCACAGATCTGGGTTTAATCCATCGTTCTTTTGCTCACCATGCCACCCCACTTTGGACCCAGCCATATGCAAATCAGTCTTGACCTTGTTCCTCATGGGAACAGTCCAGCCCGAACTGCCAAGCCAGATCCTCACTGGACCGGAAACAAGCATCCTGGGACCGGTTTCGGGGTTTCACCCCTCATCAGCCAGGCTAGCTTGAGTCCAGTGGCATGGGAAGCACGGGACCCACGTCTGGGCATACCCTTCCCACTTAGGGCGACAAAGCAAAAACAACAAGTGATGGACGGAATGCTGAACATTGTCAAACACTCACCCCCAGTCACAGATCTGGGTATAATCCATCGTTCTTTTGCTCACCATGCCACCCCAGTTTGGACCCAGCCATATGCAAATCAGTCTTGACCCTGTTCCTCATGGGAACAGTCCAGCCCGAACTGCCAAGCCAGGTCCTCACTGGACCGGAAACAAGCATCCTGGGACCGGTTTCGGGGTTTCAGCCCGAACTACCAGACACTACAACACGAACTGGACTTGGTCCCCTTCCTTTGCAGGTCCTCCTCTGTCAGGATCCACCTTCTGTTCTCTGCAGTCTTGCTTGGGTATTGCACAGTCCTCTTCTAAAGATTACCTGTGGGTTTGTGGAAAAAAAAGGGTGGTTTCCTCTTCTCTCCTGGTCGCTGGTCAAACTACATAGATGGCGTTCCAGACCCCTCTGATCGGTGGGTATGTACAGAGAGTTACCAACCCTCTATTTTAAGGTTATTTAAGGGCTTCCCCGAGGGTGAGTCCTCAAATTTGTCAAAGAAGACTCTTCAAGGAACTCTCTGCAAGACATCTTATGCTCCTGGCCTCCAGAACCACTGCTGGTCTGCTTTTGGAACTGAAACAAGACTATCCATTTCAGAGGCCTCTCACTGCAACATTGTTTCTTCAGCTCCTGCAGGATTTCTGAAATTTCTGTGGCTGTGCATCCTCGAGGGGCACAAGCACTCCACCTGCATCCAAGAAGCAAGAAGGATTCTCCCTTGGAGTGAAGGAGTCCCTGCTTTGCATCCGCAGGCACCTCAAGATGATGACCGTCTGGTGGATCTTGCTGTCCCACTGGCAACAAAAAGGCTCTGCTCACAGGTGGTGGTTCTGTGGTCCTCTCCGGGTCCAACTTGTCTGCTGCCCGACTTGGGTGACGGTGGATCCTTGCTGCAGCCTCTGGATCGGAACCCCTGTGCACTGTGACTGTTGCTCTTGCAAAGGCTTTTTGGCTTTTCCTCCAAGAGAGATTCGAACACGAAAAAGCCCCAGCCTCCAGCACTCTGCAACTCCAAGATCAGCTTCCACTCTTCAGCTCCTGCGACTTGGGACTCCTGTTTGTTGTGCTGCTGATGCCTCTCTTGGTCTCCCTGTGCCTGCTGCCAGTGGGCCACTCGTGGGGGCTCCTCCGACTGGCTTTCCTTCCTTCCTGCTGAAGGCTTGCCCTGGCTCCCTCCAAGGGTAGAGTCACTGCTGGTCCTCAAAATTCCTGCAATCTTCCTTGCATCAGCTATTTTCATTTGCCAAGGCTTGTTGGTGTTCCTGCTTGGCACTGACCATCCTGCAAATCAAGTGACCGACGTGGGACAGCTCGTGGGTGACTCCAAGGACCTCCTGCATCCCCCTGGAGCCTGCAGCTGTACTTATTCCTTCACTGTCCTGCAGGAACTTCACCTCCAAGAGGGTGGGCATTGCCTACCTGCACCGCCTGGACAGCTCTGAGTGGTCTGGACACTGTCCCATTCTTTTTCATGTTCTTCACGTCAAGAATCCATCTTTTGGGTTTTACCGGCCTGGTCCACGGGTCGCAACAGCAACTGGACAACCGAGGCTTTCATTGACTCCGACGAGGGTGTCCAACGCCACTTCACCCCTATGCACCTGGGCTCCCTTGTATAGGTTACTCCAGTCTTCTGGGTATCCACAAGTGGGGGCACTACCCAATCTTCTTTGTGCCAACTGGTTTCTTTGGGGTCCACTGGGCAGGGTCCTGAATCCATAAAAATCTAACTGCAACATTCTTGTGTTAGCCTATGGGACACCCAGCGCGATAACAACTCCGCACCCGGGCGCCTGTGGGATTTCTGGTGCTTGCCTCTGGTAATTTCTTACTCCCCCAGCCCCTGGGATTCTAACACACTTACCTTGGTTCGGCACCTTCGTTCTTATACCAATTTCTTAGTATAAGGTTTGGTTTCCTTACCCCCCCCCCCTCCCCTTTCACAGGACCCCATGTATTTCTGTGTTATTCCTGTTTCTTTCTAAGTGAATATTTTGTGTGTAGATATCTCCAAGTGGAGATATACCAATGTTAGTATAGCAGTAGTGTTGTAATAAAGAATACTTTATTTTTGCCAAGGTGATGTGGTTCTTTCTTGGGTGAGAGTTACTGACTGACTGTTGTGGTATTGCAAATGCTTTACACTCCTCCTAGATAAGCTTTAGCTGCTCTTCTCTGCTACCCCTAGAGAGTGTCTGCTAACTCGACACCTAAACACTATCACTAAGGGTTGCCTGGACTCAGTATAGGATGCCACACCATAGGTGTTACTCCATAAACTGAGCCAGTCTCCTACACGGACCTGTCACCGATATTGCCGGATGACAGGAACTGCAGGGCTTGAAACCCGACTTCCTAGACAACATCCCTCAACACACCAGGAGTGATCTCAAAAAAGAACTTGCCAAAAATTGAAAAATACCAGTCGAAAAGCGACTGAGGGGTAGCTCTCTCTGATCAGCGCTGGCTGGTACAGAAAGAAAAGAACTGACTTAGGTGTGCCTGGGTGGCACACTGACCACCACAGTGGATTGCGGCCAGGCAGTCAGGGCCTTGCTTTTGCCACACGGATTCAAGGATCCACCACTTTGGATCCCTGGTGAATCCATATCCTTAGACAGACATAAATCTTTTTTCTTTAATAACTCAAACTACTGAACAGATATGCACCAAATTACAGAAAGCACTTTTTCTGGACCAAGATCTAGCTTTCTGACAAATTTGGTGTAATTCTGTCCAGCGGTTCAGGCTGTAATATTGTTAAAGATCTCTGTGGGAAAGTGCATGGGGAAAACGTGTTTTAGGACCCCACCCCCTTTTGTTTTTTTCTTGGCCCCCGCTTGACGAATCACCCTGGTGCTTTCCACATATCATCTAAAGTAGCGGCAAACTAGTTTTGAAAACTTTGTAAAGGTTCGTCAAACGGCGCCAAAGTTATTAGAAAAACAAAAAACACTTTATCTAGAAAAAGTTGGTCCAAAGATAACTATCAGCAGTAATATTATTATTAATATATTTTTAGATATATTCACTGAATAAAACAAAGGTTACAGGGACGTTATAGTTAGGCTCACATTTCACACGTACAAAACCAGTGAAATTCAGCAGTTCTAGTTACCTCTCACTCCCCCGTAACTTGCTCCCCCGTAATGCACTACTTCTGACCTCACATATTACATCAAACATGACATGGTCAGTGGCATCACTGATGCCATCATCCACAAAAAGCTCCAACACCCACTCATATCCCCATACAAACAATTGTACATACACACACACAACTACTCACATACTCGTGGCCGCCCCAGCACACATGTACATTTTTGACCGAGGGAGGTGGTGGTCCCTGGGGCTGCAGGGGAGCCATGTTCCCCCCTGCATTCACAATTGTCTTCATCCCGGGGAGTTAGCAGTCCCCGGGGCCATGGGGGAGGCCAAACGGGCTTTCCCCATTATACATTATTAGTCCCCCTCCCCTGTCGCCCCTGGGAGGTGGTGGTACCCAGGGTTAACACAAGCCCTAGGAGAGGGGCACTGTGTGCCCCCTCCTTTTTGAAGCCCCCCTATGTCCCCGAGACCTGGCCTACCCGGGGACCAAATAAAAGAAAATTTGCAGATTTTTCAGCAATTTCTTTTTTTTTTTTTTTTCCTGGTGGGGTCCGTAACAGACTCCTATATAAGGTTAGGGGCTCAGGCTGACCCTACCCTGGTTCCTTTTCTTTTCCTTTTTTTTTTTTTTTTTTTTACTGTCTTTGTGGGATTCGGCTCAAGACGAGTCCCAAGATGGCTGCCAACTCTTCCATGTTGAGGTTTTGGCAGCCAATCCGATATCAGCAAGGGGACAGTTGCTTCCATGGAGAATCAGCATCCCTAGATAGCTATATTTTAAAATCTCTAATTACTGACTAACTACTGAATGGATTCACACCAAATCACAAAAAGCATGCGCTCTGGATCAAGAGCTAGCATTCTGCCAAATTTGATATAATGCTGTCAAGTGGTTCGGGCTGTAGTCGTTTTCAAAATCCCTATGGGAAAATGCATTGAGCGAAATGCGTGTTGAGACCTCCCCCTTTTTCTCGTTCCCCACTTGACCGATCACTCCAAAACATCCTAGACAGAAGTTGAACACACTGAAGTATAAGTTTAGAAAATTTCTTGGTCCAAATTTATTGCCAAAGCAAACAATGCTTTTCCTATGGAAACTAGGTCCTAACTATATATATATATATATATATATATATATATATATATATATATATATATATATATATATATATATATATATATATATATATATATATATATATATATATATATATATATATATATTCAATGTAGGGGTACACCATGCAGATAGTCCAGACGACTCTTATTGGTTTACAGCATTAAATTAATAATCGCAAATGCTCTTGTGTGGGAGTGTGGACAAGCAGTTCAGAGTGTAGTGTTAAGCATTTGTTGATCACACAGTCTGTAAATGAAACACGCTCAAGAAGAAACTCTAGACCAATTTAGAAAAATAACATAGATTTGTATATTATTTAGAAACCAAGATCTGGAAGGTACTTTTCGAGTTAGCGATTTTTGTAGGCATAGTAAATACAGCTGTCAAATATGAGACATCAGCCTCGAACACTGTAATGTTATCCTATGGGGAAAACATACACTGCATGAGGTTACTTGCAAATGACTTACAGGTTTGATTTTCTGGGCTTAAGGTAAGTAGGGGCCAGGAACCTTAGAACCACCAGCAATTTTGGGTTAGCATCCCTGAAGTGTCCTAGTGCAGAGGTGCTGGTTGCAAAGTTAGCTTCAGGCACTAGCCGCTGAAGTCAGTGAGGAAACCTGTAACAAAAAAAAGCTGCAAGTGGGAGCTTGGTGACAAGTCAAGCAGAACCCAAAAAGAGGCTCTGCTCTTCAGGGGCTCTGTAGCAAGGGTGCACTGTCGGTAGGCTTCGATTGTGGCTGTAGAGCTTGGGTGCAGAGGTGTTTGTGTCTGGCCGGTCACTTGCAATGGAGGCTCTCACTTTTTAGGTCGACAAGTCGATGGGGACAAAACAGGACAACAGGGCCATTCTCAACAATGGCCTCGGTGATGCTGATGTCCCATGTTGGTATTTCTCTTATGGTTGTGTTGTTGTCCAGCTGAACACTTAACAAGCCTTGGTGCTTGTAAAAGGCAGTGGTACCCCGGTATTAGTGCAGGGAGGTTCAGGGCATGCTCAGCGTCTCAAGGACTGGAGGGGTCCTTGGGGTTGTACTCCTTGGCACTCCGGATCCTCTTCCTGGTGCGTTACTCCCTCGGTGGCCCTGATGGTCAGCATAAAAGTCACAGTTAGTGCCTGTAGATGCAGGGCAGGGGCTCCTCCACTCCAAGGGAGATGCTGGTTGTTTGTCAAAGTGCTGGCAGGCCTCCGAGGCTTTGGGTGGGTGAACAGCTGCAGGACTACTTTGCAATTGTCGGGACATAGGCAGGTTTTTGTGCTAAGTCCTCAACTAGCCCACAGTTCTTGCATCTTTGGCACTTCTTTGTCCTTCTTCTTCTTGTAGTCTGGTGGGTCTGAGTTCCAAGTGTCAGGGGGGCACCTAAATATTGAATTTAGGGGCATTGAAGGAAGTGAAGGGTATCTACCCCTGGGGTCACTGTGCCCCCTGTACGACCACTTTCTGTGGGGATTGGGCATACCCCTGTCCTGGAGTTCCTAATTCCATTCAAACAAGATGGTAGAACCCTTCTTTCATGGAGCACATCAGGCAGCCCAACTTATGGGTGTGACTAGCCTTAAGGTGCAACACGCCTACTGCATAGCTAATTTCCTTTTTTTCCTGGTGCAAAATGGGTCTCAGGCAGGAAATGGCATTCACCAGGTCTCTGGGAAGCCAGGTTCAGTTATCAAAGTGTGTTAGAGACCTTGAAGCTTCCAGACCAGATATGCTGGTTTACTAGGTGTCCTGCTGGAGGTGGTGATAACACCTTCCGTAGAGCAGGCATTGTTTCTGGCCTCTAAGAGCATGGGATCTCGCCTCTGGGGAATGAGTGGGGGGGGGGTCAGAAACTTGTCTGTGGTGGCAGGCTGGTCACTACCAGTCAGCCAGCACACTAAGACTCTGGTAGATTTTCAGGGGCCACCTCTGAGGTGCCCTCTGGGTGCATGTCATGATAAATCCAATACTGTAATCAGTATGTGTGAGAAAGTAGCCTCTTTCTAGCCTTGTTACCCCCACTTTTGGCCTGTTTGTGAGTATATGTCAGGGTGTTTTCACTGTCTCACTGGGATCCTGCTAGCCAGGGCCCGGTGCTCATAGTGAAAACCCTATGTTTTCAGTATGTTTGTTATGTGTCACTGGGACCCTGCTAGCCAGGACCCCAGTGCTCATAAGTTTGTGGCCTATATGTATGTGTTCCCTGTGTGATGCCTAACTGTCTCACTGAGGCTCTGCTAACCAGAACCTCAGTGGTGATGCTCTCTCTGCTGTACAAATTGTCACTAACAGGCTAGTGACCAATTCTACCAATTCACATTGGCATACTGGAACACCCTTATAATTCCCTAGTATATGGTACTGAGGTACCCAGGGTATTGGGGTTCCAGGAGATCCCTATGGGCTGCAGCATTTCTTTTGCCACCCATAGGGAGCTCTGACAATTCTTACACAGGCCTGCCACTGCAGCCTGAGTGAAATAATGCCCACATTATTTCACAGCCATTTTACACTGCACATAAGTAACTTATAAGTCACCTATATGTCTAACCTTCACCTGGTGAAGGTTGGGTGCTAAGTTACTTAGGGGGTCATTCTGACCCTGGCGGTAAAAACCGCCAGGGCCAACGACCGCGGGAGCACCGCCAACAGGCTGGCGGTGCTCCCATGGGCATTCTGACCGCGGCGGTACAGCCGCGGTCAGAAACGGAAAACCGGCGGTGCACCGCCGGTTTCCCGCTGCCCTGGGGAATCCTCCATGGCGGCGCAGCTTGCTGCGCCGCCATGGGGATTCCGAGCCCCATACCGCAATCCTGTTCCTGGCGGTTTTGGCCGCCAGGAAGAGAATGCGGTATGGGGTGTCGTGGGGCCCCTGGGGGCCCCTGCAGTGCCCATGCCAATGGCATGGGCACTGCAGGGGCCCCCGTAACAGGGCCCCACCAAGATGTTCAGTGTCTGCCATGCAGACACTGAAAATCGCGACGGGTGCAACTGCACCCGTCGCACCCCTTCCACTCCGCCGCCGGCATCCTCATGGAAGGGTGTTTCCCGCTGGGCTGGCGGGCGGCCTTCTGGCGGTCGGCCGCCAGCCCAGCGGGAAACCCAGAATAACCGCGGCGGTCTTTTGACCGCGCAGCGGTATTCTGGCGGGCCCCGCCAGGCTGTGTGGGCACCCTGGCACTAGCCAAGGTGCCCCCACATCGTTCAGGGCAAATTCCCCGGACTTTGTGAGTGCGGGGACACCATTACACGCGTGCACTATACATAGGTCACTACCTATGTATAGTGTCACAATGGTAACTCCGAACATGGCCATGTAACATGTCTAAGATCATGGAATTGTCGCCCCAATGCCATTCTGGCATTGGGGCGACAATTCCATGATCCCCTGAGTCTCTAGCAGAGACCCGGGTACTGCCAAACTGCCTTTCCCGGGGTTTCACTGCAGCTGCTGCCAACCCCTCGGACAGGTTTCTGCCCTCCTGGGGTCCAGCCAGGCCTGGCCCAGGAAGGCTGAACAAAGGACTTCCTCAGAGAGAGGGTGTTACACCCTCTCCCTTTGGAAAAGGTGTCAGGGCTGGGGAGGAGTAGCCTCCCCCAGCCTCTGGAAATGCTTTGATGGGCACAGATGGTGCCCATCTCTGCATAAGCCAGTCTACACCAGTTCAGGGATCCCCCAGCCCTGCTCTGGCGCGAAACTGGACAAAGGAAAGGGGAGTGACCACTCCCCTGACCTGCACCTCCCAGGGGAGGTGCCCAGAGCTCCTCCAGTGTGCTCCAGAGCTCTGCCATCTTGGAAACAGAGGTGCTGCTGGCACACTGGACTGCTCTGAGTGGCCAGTGCCAGCAGGTGACGTCAGAGACTCCTTCTGATAGGCTCTTAACTGTGTTACTAGCCTATCCTCCTTCCTAGGTAGCCAAACCTCCTTTTCTGGCTATTTAGGGCCTCTACTTTGGGGAATTCTTTAGATAACGAATGCAAGTGCTCATCAGAGTTCCTCTGCATCTCTCTCTTCACCTTCTGCCAAAGGATCGACCGCTGACTGCTCAGGACGCCTGCAAAACCGCAACAAAGTAGCAAAGACGACTACTGCAACCTTGTATCGCTGATCCTGCTGCCTTCTCGACTGTTTTCCTGGTGGTGCGTGCTCTGGGGGTAGCCTGCCTCCTTCTTGCACCAGGAGCTCTGAAGAAATCTCCTGTGGGTCGACGGTATCTTCCCCCTGCAACCGCAGGCAACAAAAGACTGCATCACCGGTCCTCTGGGTCCCCTCTCAGCACGACGAGCGTGGTCCCTGGAACTCAGCAACTCTGTCCAAGTGACTCCCACAGTCCAGTGACTCTTCAGTCCAAGTTTGGTGGCGGTAAGTCCTTGCCTCCCACGTTAGACTGAATGCTGGGTACCGCGTGATTTGCGGCTGCTCCGGCTCCTGTGCACTCTTCCAGGATTTCCTTCGTGCACAGCCAAGCCTGGGTCCCCAACACTCTAACCTGCAGTGCACAACCTCCTGATTTGTCCTCCGGCGTCGTGGGACTCCCTTTTGTGTCTTCGGGTGAGCTCCGGTTCACTCCTCTTCCAAGTGCCTGTTCCGGTACTTCTGCGGGTGCTGCCTGCTTCTGTGAGGGCTCCCTGACTTGCTGGGAGCCCCCTCTGTCTTCTCATCCAAGTGACGACATCCTGGTCCCTCCTGGGCCACAGCAGCATCCAAAAACCCTAACCGCGACCCTTGCAGGTAGCAAGGCTTGTTTGCGGTCTTTCTGCGTGGGAACACCTCTGCAAGCATCTTCATGACGTGGGACATCCATCCTCCAAAGGGGAAGTTCCTAGTCCTCTTTGTTCTTGCAGAATCCACAGCTTCTACCATCCGGTGGCAGCTTCTTTGCACCCTCAGCTGGCATTTCCTGGGCATCTGCCCACTCTCGACTTTGTCGCGACTCTTGGACTTGGTCCCCTTGTTCCACAGGTACTCTCGTCCGGAAATCCACTTTGGTTGCATTGCTGGTGTTGGTCTTCCTTGCAGAATTCCCCTATCACGACTTCTGTGCTCTCTGGGGAATATAGGTGCACTTTACACCTACTTTTCAGGGTCTTGGGGTGGGCTATTTTTCTGACCCTCACTGTTTTCTTACAGTCCCAGCGACCCTCTACAAGGTCACATAGGTTTGGGGTCCATTCGTGGTTCGCATTCCACTTTTGGAGTATATGGATTGTGTTGCCCCTATACCTATGTGCTCCTATTGCAATCTACTGTAACTTTACATTGTTTGCATTACTTCTTTTTGCTATTACTGCATATTTTTGGTATTGTGTACATATATCTTGTGTATATTTGGCATCCTCATACTGAGGATACTCACTGAGATACTTTTGGCATATTGTCATAAAAATAAAGTACCTTTATTTTTAGAAAATCTGTTTATTGTGTTTTCTTATGATATTGTGCATATGACACCAGTGGTATAGTAGGAGCTTTGCATGTCTCCTAGTTCAGCCTAAGCTGCTCTGCTATAGCTACCTTCTATCAGCCTAAGCTGCTAGAAACACCTCTTCTACACTAATAAGGGATAACTGGACCTGGTACAGAGTGTAAGTACCCCTTGGTACCGACTACAAGCCAGGCCAGCCTCCTACAGTATGGATTTATTAAGACAAGGTGTTTGATACCAAATACAATAGATTTCAGTGAAGCCGTTATCTAGCTGGGTAACTGATAATGACCAGTGCCCAGTATAGACCTTAAGATGGCTTCCCTGTTCACCTGCAGTATCTAGTAACCAAACTATACATCACAGCAGCATATCTGCTCATGCAGATATCTCCTAACATTAAATTTAATGCATCATGCCTTAAAGCTCATAAGGCCTGCTTTAGTGGTGACATACATATATAATATGCAGTAACTTTGTTATGTCACACAATGAGTGTGCCATGTTATGTTTTCAGTCATGGTTTGCACCATGTGTCGCAACCTGCAGTGGCAGTCTGTATGCAATTTGTAGGGTGGGGGGATCCCTTAGAGTGGCGCAATACATGTTGCAACCCTGAGAATCCTATTTAGTACCCATGCCCTAGGTATGGCTGGGGTATGTTAGAAGGCCAAGTTGAGGAAATCTTGCCTAAAATGCTTGCTTTCTTTAAAGAATTCTTTAATTAATCTAAAAGTCCATTGGCACATCGACCATGATAGGAAGAATAAATGGTCTGTCATTGCAGTCTGAGTAGGTTCCGTCTGCAGTAGAACTCTTTCTCGTCATCATTTGTAGCCCTATCTGGAAGTAAATGGATACTGAACTTAGAAGGGCTAGTAGCCTTTTCTACCTCTGTCTTCTGTCTCTGCTGGTAAATTGTAGGGTGAAAGTGTAATTTGTATGTAGTGCTTCACTGTAGGACAGGAATCCATCTTGGAACGCCTGTGTGCAGATACATAACAAAATGGAGACTGGCAGTGAACGACCTTAAAATGTTTGAGTTGATTGAGGGAAGCTTTGTAACATCCCATAGTGTGCCCTTTGAAGTAGACCAGATCCACCGCCCTTCTAAGCCGCTACAGCCACCAGCAGTGGGATAAAATGAAGTGCCTTGTGTAAAACCTAATAGAGTAATCTAAAAAGAGAGCCAAGGAAGGCAGGAACATTGTGAATTCCTGCCTCAAGTCAGCAATGGACGCAGCAGACACAACCAGTAGGCAAATGTGCATGGGACCCCTCAGGAAGAATACCTGGCTTAGGATTCAAGGTGCTGGCATAAGTAATCAACATGCCCTACACAGGAGAAGCTCTCTTCGGACCAGCTGTGGACAAGGCAGTACATCAAATAAAAAAAAGACAATGAAACCGCAAAGTCAGTGGGCACATTGCAGTTCAGGGGATCCTTCAAGAGAGGGTGCATTCTCACCAAGAGACCAGGGGGCAGCGAAGGATTTCCACCAATCGCCCAATAACAACAAAAAGAACATTAAGGTTTCAGCTAGCGGGCTGCACACCCAGCTACCCAGCAACAATGGCAATACCCGGAAAGTAGGCCTCTCCCCCTTGGCTTTCCACAAAAGGGCTAACATGCAGGAGGGAGGAGGGGTAGCCAAAGTGTGACTCTCTTTGTCAACAGCCTTCTTGCCATAGAACACTAGTGGGTGTAAGAATAGGGTGATTCCTACATGAATGGAGGGCAGTCCCCTTAGACAAGTGAATACTAAACAGAGTAAAGCATGATTACTGCATAGAACTCATCAACACCCCCTTTCCCCGAAGAGAAGTGTTTTAGAACAAGAACTGAAACTACTACTGAACCATAGAAATAGTCCCACATCTGGAAGATTTATTTATCTACTCACCGTACTTCCTATTACCAAAGCAAGACTTAACACAAAGACCAAACGTAGCTCTAAGATATTTAAACTAATTCATAGAAACACAACACTTCAAGATGACAATACCATAAGAAGTAATCCCAATCCTAAGGAAGGGAGGCTACATGCCCACAATAGACCTAAAGGATGCCTACCTACACATACCAATGAACCAAGGGCATAGGCAGCATCTTAGATTGGTCTTAGACAAGCTACACTACGAGTTCACGTCGCTACCCTGCTGCATAAAATCCAAACCAAGGCAGTTCACGAAATACCTGGCAGCAGTAGCCACAGATCTTGGAAGACGAGGCATATACGTCTACCCATACTTGGGCGACTGACTAGTAAAGGCAAGTTCAAGATTGAAGTGCCAACAGGACATACAAATGGTCATCTCCGCACTGGCCTTTCTAGCAAACATGCCTACCAGCGACATCTGCATGGCTGCAACTTGGTTTTCCACGTGCACGTTCACAAAACATTACTGTGTGGACATCCAGATAAAAAAGGAAGCACAGGTCGGACAGAGTACTGCAACGCTTGTTTGCAAACTCAGGCATATTTCAACCCAACCACCTCACTGAGATAAATACCACGATGAAATCAATGCACAGCTTGAGAATCCAGAAAAAGATTTATGCTGCAAAACAAAATGATTACTTACCAGCGGGAGTAGTTTTGCAGCTTGAAGAGTTTTCTAGATTCACAAGTGACCCACCCACCTCCCGAAAATGTGAGGGGACAAACAGACAGGTCAACAGTACACCAAGAGAATAGAAGGTTCCAACTACTAAAGTCGTAAGGGAGAAAAAAGAATCTGAAAATAGTGACCACACACTGGAACATCCGGGATGTGTACATGCCACACAGCGGATAAACTTTTCACCACATAGTGGTCCAAGATGCCCAAAGAAGGGAAAAAATGAGGAGAAAAAAGCAATTCTGGACCCAGCTACTAAATTGCAGAATAGGTGCACAGCATTTAAATCCAGAAAATTCTTTAAGCTGGAAAACTACTCCTAGTGGTATGTAACTGTTTCGTTCTTCATTTAAATTAATTCGATATGACAGGATTTTCCTGATCTGTGATCTGTGTAAGGGCTACGGAGTATGTTGGATGTGGTGGGTACATCCTGCACTGCCACTGAAATCAGCATCGACTGAGATGTTCTAGACCGTGATCTTTTGAACTGGTCCCATTGTTTGCAGGCATGGGTCAACAAAGACATGGTCAATGCGCTGGCTGGAGAAATGGTAATTGATAAAACTGTAATTGACAATGGTTTTGTCAAGGATGACACAGAGTTATTTATTTAATTGGGCATGTCAGCTGCAGTGGGAGAAGCTTCATGATAGTATAAGGTGAAAACTTACTTAACAATAATATGGCCCCAACACAGGTATGGCCAGTGCTAGACTCTGGCGTAGAGTTTGTGAAGAGGATTTCTACAGCACTGAACTGCTGTTTAGTGACAGGAATAGAGGGTTTTGCAGATGATCCCAGCAGCAACCATTGTGTGAAGCATCTGGCTTTTTACTATATCTCCTGACCCCATTTACCTTTTTAAATTATTTTCTTTTTCTTTCTTCTTCAAAGCCTTTAGTGAAGTCTTAGAGAGCTTACTTTGGACATATTATTTACGGAACATAGCTGTTTTAAGAATAAACACCTGTCCCATCTCCCTGTCTCTTATTCCTGACTTAGACAGAGGAAACATGAACAATCTCCTAAAAACTCAGAGATTTCTCTTACATTTGTTGTGTGGTAGAAGTAAATGGAAACATCTGGGAGTAATGGAGAGGAACATTACCTTATTGGCCAGATATTGGGGGACACAGTTTCTGTGCAGACAGTCCAGGGTGCAGGGCTCATGCAATGTTAAAACAGTTGTGATAATATTTAGTTTCTGTAAGGTTGTCTATATTCATTTTGCTTTTCTGTGTATTGTCACTTTCGCGACACAGTTTACAACTCATTTCATTATGTTTGTATTTTTACTTGATGGATATCTTCAGTATTCTCAGTAATGTGATTAAGGTAGCCAACAAGGTCAAATCACATTAGCTTGCTTTACTCTTGGAATGCAGTGGCTGCATATGGCTGTTTTTGATCGTGTGAAATTTATTTCAGAGATCCAGAAGGTGCTCACAAACTTATAACGAAGACGGAGGCAAAGCAGGAGTACTTGCTCAAAGACTGCGATTTGGACAGACGGGAGCCCGTGCTCAAGTTTGTTCTGAAAAAGAACCCCCATAATTCTCAGTGGGGTGACATGAAGCTTTATTTAAAAGCACAGGTGTGTTGGAAGTTGTAAAATATATAAATGAAACTATGAAGGTTGACTTTTTTTAGTAAAATTAATAATAGTTAAGGTAGCATTCATTTCTGGTTCCACATACTATTCAAACTTGAATTAATTTGGTAAGCACTATGATGTATAAAATAATTTGATTTCAAATCCCATTCATGCTATTCTTTTTATTAGTGTGGTAGAAAATCACCTCAAAACGGGATCTCTGAATGCTTTTAGCATTTGGCCAGCCACCAGTATATGCACACGATTTGTCTCTGAAAAGTAAAGTTGAACATCCATGCTATTAGGTCTTGGATTAGCCAAGACCTTTTGATTTTACTAAAATATGTATACTATACATACAAATGGGGGCTTTTAGACACCTCCTTTCATCCATTGATTTGTTATGTCATTCACATTTTTTCTGCCCACTACAGCATAATACATGGGGCAGTGGGTAAGCCTACTTACACCACTGGTTAACTTCACTTTGAGTGAATGCATTTTTCTTTCTCATAAGGAGCACATCCATACATGAGCTGTTCCCTTCAGTGTCGGTGTTTTTGTTGTTTTTAGTTTAGAATTACCTTAGTGTTGCCTTTGTGTTTAGAGACTGATGTGATGGCAGGATGCTTCTGATGCACATTTCATCTTTATCAGATCTCATCACCTGGCAATACCCTTGCAAAGTACTGTCAGAGTGTTTTGTATTTCTGACTACTGCTGTTTCACAACATACCAGACTGTCTCCATTTGCAACTGTTCTGTATCAAGTTATCCTTTTTTACTTATTTTCTTACTTTCCTTCCTTCTTTCTTTTTCTTTGCTTTCTTTCTTTTTCTCTTTCCTATTCTTTCTGTCTTTCCTACTTTCTTTCTACATCTCTCCATTTCTTTTTCCTTTGTTTTTTTGTTCCTTCTTTAGTTCATTCTTTCTCTTGCCTTCTTTCCTTATTGCCTTTTTTCCATCTTGTCTTCTTGCCATCTTTCATTCCTTCTTTCCTCTTTTCTTCAGTTTTTTTCTCTGAACTATACTTTCTTGCTTTCTTTTTTGCCTTTAGACTCATCCTCTATTTTTTGTCCATTTTCTCACCTGCCTACCATTTTGCCTGCCTGACTGCCTTCTTACTTACTGCCTCCTTTATTTCTGAAAGGCAGAGGCTTGCAACCAATGCCAGACTGATTTTCTAGGTCTGTTTTAGCCTAGACCTTTTGATTTTAATGTAAGCATAGCTATAACATGGTTACTTATAAGGGGTTTCAGCAAGACTATCTCAGTTAGTCTGTGGTTGGTGTCATCCACATTTTTCTTCCACCCACTCCAGCATGTATTGATGGGCAGTGCATCAGCCCTTTGCTTACTTCACTACGAGCTACTGCATGTTGGTCTTTCACAAGGAACACATCCACTCACAAAGTAGTTCCCTTCAGTGCCTGGGAGTACGAGGGCCAGCCTATTCCCAAACAAAGTTTTGCAAAAACGATGACAAAACAAAGCAAGAATTGCCAGAGGGCTGTTGGCTAACGCTAGACTTACTGGCTTTGACAATGCGTTTTTAATTGAGGCACTGCCTGAAGCCTGCTCATGTTTTAAATATTCGAACAGCTTTCATGTTCTTGTCTTTATAGGATTATGCCTGGGTTGGTTTGTCGGTTTTGATATTGTAAGTTATTTTACTCTCCGTCACCCCCGCATTTTGGAAAATATTTAGAAAATTGTGGTCATAACCCGAACATAATTTGAGGCAGAGAAATTCTCAAAAAGAGCTAGGATGCATGGTCCTATAGATTTTAGTTGTCATTTGCAGTTCAAATCAGATTCTTTTCAAGGCTTGGGCCATGGTCTGTATATTTGTTCTTTGAGACTTGTCTTAACCTGTGTTTGCACATTCACAGGATGGGAGATAATATAGGTATACATTTTTTGGTTCAAATTATTTAGTAATGGGCTCCCATGTATTGCACTAACATCCTTTTAATGCCCCATCTCCCAAAGCACCAGCTTTGAGAATAAACTTTTTTAGAATATGGCAGTTAGGACGTGTGGCAAGTGCTGCAGAAAGTTTTAATCGTTTGGCTTAACATTGGGTTTATACAGTGTGCATTTTATTGGAGTTTTCTCTTTACATCATTGCCGAATCTTGCTCGGTATGTCGACAAGCCCACTTTTCCTCTGCTTAAGGGGAGTCCTAAATATATGTCTGTGCCCAGAGTAAAGAGTACTTCTGTCAAATATTAAGAAAATACTCTGTTCTGTTGTTTTTCTTCTAATCCAAAATCATTATGGCCCTCATTATGACCCTGGCGGACGGCGATATTTTGGAGAAAAGTACTGCCAACAGGCTGGCGGTACTTCTCCCCCAAAAATGACATTGGCGGATTGTCTCAAGCCAAACTGCCAATGTACAACTCCATCCGCCAGGGCGGTAACAGCCGCCGGGCTCAAACCCGCGGTATTATGACCCTGCTTACCGCCATGGTTTTCGTGGCTTCCTGACTGCCACAAAAACCATGGCAGTAGGCACTATCAGTGCCAGGGAATGCCTTCCCTTTCACGGATAGGGGTCTCCCACGGTCCCCTCCCCAGAGTCCTCCCCCTCCCAGTCCAGACCCCCCACGACATACACGCACATTCACGCACCAACATACGCACACATACACACACTCATACTCCCATTCACCCATGCATGCTTACATCCATTCACACACACCCACACCCAATGACATACATACAATCACACACGCATTCACACAACATACATGCACACTCACACCCATTCATGCACACACGCATTCCACACGCCACACATCTGCATACGCGCACACAGAAACATACTCCCCCCCCCCCCACCCCCCCCCCACACACACACACACACAACACCCCCATCCCCTGTCGGAGAACCTGACTTACCTGCTTGCAGGGGGGCCTCTGGCAGGAGATGGGACATGGCGCTGCTGCCAGCAGCAGCGTCTGCCAGCAGAACACCGCCAGGCCGTATCATGTGTCATGATACGGTCTGTGACAGTCTACTGGCGTTGCGCTGCTGCTGGCAGCAGTGCCACCTTACTGCCGTCCGCCCGCCCGCCATGGCCACAGCCGTCGATTCCGCCAGCCTTCTTGTGGAATTCCGGCTATGGTCATAATATGGCGGACGGTAGGTAGCCGCAGCGAAGGTGTTTTGGCGGCCGTCGCTATGGCAATAGGCGGTCATTACCACCATTGACATAATGAGGGCCTATGTCTTGTATTTCAACTTGAATAACTTTTAGTGACAGCTGCATTTGGACTACATTGCTGTTATTGCTTGCTGGACCCATGTGTCCCTTCATAGCAGATACTTCACCCCATCCAAATTCTCATATTCTGGAGAATTATAATAAATTATTTTTGGGGATTAATACCACTGCTTGTTTCTATTAACAAGCCGGTGACACTATTATCAAATTTAGTGGTAGACAACGGATTCACATGAGAGGTTAAAGGGTGAGATTTTCGTGCTAGAATTTAAACTCTGTATCGACATTTCACACAAAGTTGCCAAAACAAGCACTTAACCTCTATAACCTTTCTAACGTTAGGAAACAGATGTGAGGTTTCAAAAAAGGGGTTTAAAACCAACATTAATTGACAATATTTGCTGTAGGTAAATTAATTTACATGCAAGCAGTTATCGTCCAATTGTAGTTTTGCTTGAATTTACAGCTATTTCGTTTATAACTCCACCCTTCCATCATTCTGGGGTGTATGTTAATGTGGTGTATACTCCATGAGTAGTTGCAGTTCTTTGGTAATTAGCGTCTTAGACCTTGGAATCCCTATTAACCCAGAGCCACTACAGATTTTAACAAGCATTTGCAGTGCAATAGGTCTCGCATTTGCTTGAGTTTGAGCTATTGGCATTGTAAATTCATAAGTGTACTTTCCTTGCCACATAAATTGGTCAACCCTGCCTCATAATTTCATCCTTTCCTGCAATATAATTCTAGTGCCCTGCATATAACTTCCATTTATCTTCTTCCTTTAGCTGCAGCAAAAAATGAAAATGTTGCTGTAAGGAAATGCCTCCTTGGCATGGTTACCCCCTGACTTTTTGCCTTTGCTGATGCTATGTTTTGAATTGGAAGTGTGCTGAGGCCTGCTAACCAGGCCCCAGCACCAGTGTTCTTTCCCTAACCTGTACTTTTGATTCCACAATTGGCACACCCTGGCATCCAGATAAGTCCCTTGTAACTGGTACCTCTGGTACCAAGGGCCCTGATGCCAGGGAAGGTCTCTAAGGGCTGCAGCATGTCTTATGCCACCCTGGAGACCCCTCACTCAGCACAGACACACTGCTTGCCAGCTTGTGTGTGCTGGTGAGAACAAAACGAGTAAGTCGACATGGCACTCCCCTCAGGGTGCCATGCCAGCCTCTCACTGCCTATGCAGGTATAGATGAGTCACCCCTCTAGTAGGCCTTACAGCCCTAAGGCAGGGTGCACTATACCATAGGTGAGGGCACCAGTGCATGAGCACTGTGCCCCTACAGTGTCTAAGCAATACCTTAGACATTGTAAGTGCAGGGTAGCCATAAGAGTATATGGTCTGGGAGTCTGTTTTACACGAACTCCACAGCACCATAATGGCTACACTGAAAACTGGGAAGTTTGGTATCAAACTTCTCAGCACAATAAATGCACACTGATGCCAGTGTACATTTTATTGTAAAATACACCACAGAGGGCACCTTAGAGGTGCCCCCTGAAACTTAACCGACTATCTGTGTAGGCTGACTGGTTCCAGCAGCCTGCCACACTAGAGACATGTTGCTGGCCCCATGGGAAGAGTGCCTTTGTCACTCTGAGGCCAGTAACAAAGCCTGCACTGGGTGGAGATGCTAACACCTCCCCCAGGCAGGAGCTGTAACACCTGGCGGTGAGCCTCAAAGGCTCACCCCTTTGTCACAGCACCGCAGGACACTCCAGCTTAGTGGAGTTGCCCGCCCCCTCCGGCCACGGCCCCCACTTTTGGCGGCAAGGCTGGATGAAACAAAGAAAACAACAAGGAGGAGTCACTGGCCAGTCAGGACAGCCCCTAAGGTGTCCTGAGCTGAAGTGACTCTAACTTTTAGAAATCCTCCATCTTGCAGATGGAGGATTCCCCCAATAGGATTAGGGATGTGACCCCCTCCCCTTGGGAGGGGGCACAAAGAGGGTGTACCCACCCTCAGGGCTAGTAGCCATTGGCTACTAATCCCCCAGACCTAAACACGCCCTTAAATTTAGTATTTAAGGGCTTCCCTGAACCTAAGATTCTAGATTCCTGCAACTTACCGAAGAAGAAGACTGCTGAGCTGAAAACCCCTGCAGAAGAAGAAAGAAGACACCAACTGCTTTGGCCCCAGTCCTACCGGCCCATCTCCTGCCTTCTAAAGAACCCTGCTCCAGCGACGCTTTCTCCAGGACCAGCGACCTCTGAATCCTCAGAGGACTGCCCTACTTCCAAGAGACCAAGAAACTCCCGAGGACAGCGGCACTGCTCCAAAAGAACTGCAACTTTGTTTCAAGTAGCAGATTTAAAGACCCCTGCAACTCCCCGCAAGAAGCGTGAGACTTGCAACACTGCACCCGGCGACCCCGACTCGACTGGTGGAGAACAACCAGCTCAGGGAGGACCCTCCGGCGACTCTACGACTGTGAGTAACCAAAGTTGTCCCCCCTGAGCCCCCACAGCGACGCCTGCAGAGGGAATCCCCAGGCTCCCCCTGACCGCGACTGTCTGAACTCCATTTCCCGACGGCTGGAAAAGACCCTGCACCCGCAGCCCCCAGCCCCTAAAGAAACGGAACTTCTGTGCAGGAGTGACCCCCAGGAGGCCCTCTCCCTTGCCCAGGTGGTGGCTACCCCGAGGAGCCCCCCCCTTGCCTGCCTGCATCGCTGAAGAGACCCCTTGGTCTCCCATTGAAAACTAAAGGAAACCCGACGCTTGTTTGCACACTGCACCCGGCCGCCCCCGCGCTGCTGAGGGTGTACTTTCTGTGTGGACTTGTGTCCCCCCCGGTGCCCTACAAAACCCCCCTGGTCTGCCCTCCGAAGACACGGGTACTTACCTGCTGGCAGACTGGAACCGGGGCACCCCCTTCTCTCCAATATAGCCTATGTGTTTTGGGCACCTCTTTGACCTTTGCACCTGACCGGCCCTGAGCTGCTGGTGTGATAACTTTGGGGTTGCTCTGAACCCCCAACGGTGGGCTACCTTGGGCCAAAAACTGAAACCCGTAAGTGACTTACTTACCTGTGAAAACTAACAAAAACTTACCTCCCCCAGGAACTGTGAAAATTGCACTGTGTCCACTTTTAAAACAGCTTATTGTGTTTTATGTAAAAAGTATACATGCTAATGTAATGATTTAAAGTTCCTGAAGTACTTACCTGCAATACCTTTCAAATGAGATATTACATGTAGAATTTGAACCTGTGGTTCTTAAAATAAACTACGAAAATATATTTTTCTATAACAAAACCTATTGGCTGGATTTGTCTCTGAGTGTGTGTTCCTCATTTATTGCCTGTGTGTATGTACAACAAATGCTTAACACTACTCCTTTGATAAGCCTACTGCTCGACCACACTACAACAAAATAGAGCATTAGTATTATCTCTTTTTGCCACTATCTTACCTCTAAGGGGAACCCTTGGACTCTGTGCATACTATTCCTTACTTTGAAATAGTGCATACAGAGCCAACTTCCTACAGTTGCCATTTAGCATCCTAATTTAAATCTGCCATGCTAATTCTAATAGAGTTCCACTTTTATCACCACACTGTCAGAGTTGCTGGCTGGCTGGCTAACACAATTCCCCAAAAAAAGACACAAGACAGCCACAGAAGAGAAATAAACTAGAATGGTCACCCAAACATATAAAGAGTGTTCAAACTCTCATAGTGTAATAAGGATGTTACGTTGGCCTGAATTATAGTCATAATTGTAACAAGGAGAGATTATTAAAACATATACAATTATCATATAAACCTTTATCAGAAATAAACCTTTAGCATTAGACTGTAATGCTCAAAACAACCCCTAGAGGGCACCATAACAAAAAAAATATAATTTGGTAGAAGCTTGGTCATGTAATCATATTGTTAGTCCTTAAAGGGGATAACCCCATGGAAAAAAGGAGAAAGTAATGCAGTGTAACCATATACTTAGCCCCTAAAGGGCGTTTTTAGAGCCTACTGCAATGACATTATAAACAAGGCCTTTAAAACAAAACTTCTTCCAGCTGTGAAGCACAAGTTGTAGCCATGAGAAAGCATAAAAGACTGAATGGAGGGAGGGATTATTATTTTTGGGGACCCCACTAACCTAGTGCGGGGACCTAGAAATGATGTAGACAGAGCGTTTTGAATGTGGTCCCATTGTCCTACGACCACCACAGGCTGAGTTATGAGCAAAAATGTTTTGTAAAAGTAATGCCCCGCAAAGCATTATGGGACGAGTTTCTGTGCTTTGAATATTATAGTATGTTGACTGCAATGCTCAGAACAGCCCCAGAGGACCCCACAATAAAACTAGCATTTGGAAGAAATATGGTCATGTAACAATCATCCCTTAGAGAACTTAACCACATAAAAAAGAATGGGAGAATGTACTGGAGTGTAACCGTATATTTAGCCCCTAGAGGGCATAGTGCATTACACATTTTCAAGGCTACCAGGACTATTGCAATGATTTTACAAACAAAAAGTCCATAAAAAATAACTTCTCCCAGCGGTAAAACAAAAGTGACAGCCATAAGAAAGCTAAAAAAACATAATGAATGCTGGTAGGGGTTATTAGTTTGGAGTCCCCACTAACATAGTGTGGGACCCAGAGATGGTGCAGACAGAGGGAACACATTGTGGTGAATGCTTTATAGGTAGTCCCATTTTCCTAGGATAGGCTGTGTTATGAGCAAAAATGGTTTGTAAAAGTAATACCCTGCAAAGCATTATGGGACAAGTTTCTGTGCCATGAATATTTGAGTATGTTGATATGACAGCTCCAAGAGAACACCACAATGAAAATAGCATTTGTAAGAAACATGGTCATGTGACTATATAGGTAGCACCTAGAAGGTATAACCACACAAAGAAAACGGCAACAAATAATGGAGTATAACCAAATATTTAGCCCCCAGGGAGCATAGTGCACTACATATATTCAGGAGTTCGCTGGCTTATAACAATGATATTACAAACAAAGCCCTTAAAACACAAGCTATTCCCAGCTGTAAAACAAAAGTTCCAGCCATGAGAGAGCTTAAACAGACACTGAATGGTGGGAGTGGTGATTATTTTGGGGTCCACACAAACATAGTTTGGGGACCCAAAGATAACGTAGACAGAGCACGATGACATGAACGTTTTGGTGGAGGTTCCATTGTCCTAGGAGTTAAGAGCAAAAATGTTTTGTAAAAGTAATGCCCTGCAAAGCATTCTGGTTCGAGTTTTCCCGAGTGTAGAGAATATTGTAGTATCGGCTCTCCTGCTGTGCCGGGAGAGCAGTAGTCACTTGGAGTATTTCAAGTGTTTTTAAGGGGAGCGCCACAAGAAATTACTCTGATTAGGTAATTGTGAACAATGTGACCAGCACTCCAATGCAACAGATCAAGTTCACGCTGTTGTGCCTGTTCGTGCTGTGAGGCCAGTGCTTCCATGCAGCACAAAGGGGAGAGACAAAGGAAATAGTTTGCCTACTCTGAACTATGTTGTCAGTCGTGCAATAATCCATGTAACAGGGTCAGTCTGCAAAGTGTGACAAAAACAGCCTCAAGGCAGGACAAATGTGCAGCATTTACAAATGACATAAAGGGATTTTTGAAAGGCAAGCCCACGAACAAGTGAAAGTGATGGGCGTGGCTAAAAGCCCACAATACTTACAACAGGTCAAAGCGCTTAATTCTTTATTCAATAGCTCTCTCTCCAGGATAGTAGTTTGGGTAGTAAAGTATGCAGCTGTTTTGAAACAGATGCTGGACCATCTCAAATCGTCAGTCCTATGTCTAACCTCCTTTATCCAGTTAATAATTTTGTGTGAGAGTGACAGTTAAGCTGTTCGAAGGGCGATAAACTGCTGCATTTGTTAAGCAATGTTGATTCCATCAAGTGGTATTCAGCCTTTATAGGTGGATTTACAACTGACTGTTTTTATTTTACTTTTTCTAGTGCAACTATATTGTCTTCATTACATCGTCTTGCGCCAACATCCACTTTTGGTTTACGTTTCGTTGAAAGTTGAACATTTTCTTTTTTTTTTTTTGTGAACAAGAAGAAAAATAAAGAGGATTGAAATTAGCAGAGCTCAACATGGTGACCATTCAGTAAATCCACCAGAAGAAAATGTGTGTGGTGTGATTATCAGCACAGAGGCAAAAATAGACCTGCAAAAGAAAGAAGAATTAAGCAGAAAGGCAGAGCTGCAAAGCAACAAACCCACAAATAATGTGGGATCCCTGTAGCCCAAAATCCCATCACATTCTTCCCCCAGAGGGGTTCCACCCACTCCTTCAGAAAATCAATATACATCCATGTCCAAAGACACCAACCCATGGCTACACCAATGTTAGCATAGTATAAAGCTTAATAATTTCAGTGATTAGTCCCTCTAAAATGATTCTAACGGTTCGACATCAGAGAAACCACTTTAAGACATGGGGAAGCTCACAGATTGACAAGAAACCTCTTTCACCCATTTCTTTCTTAGTCTCTATCAACTCTTGCTTCTTGACTAATGTGTCAGGGTTCAGGTGAGAGAAATCTATGTGTCAAATTTCCTCCAGCTGCTCAAATTTCTTTGCTTTTGTTGCATACAGTATGTGTTGCATCGTCTGCCTAGACCTTGCTCGCTTGGAACAATGATTTATTTGTATTTTTTCCAACAAACATTTCTGTTCTCCTTCCACAGAGTCCTGGCATATATTAGTTGCACAGAGTAAGACCCAGACGTAGGTGGTTTTCCAAGCACTCTGACGTGTTGTAATCTATGTGTGGGCTTTTAACCATGCCCACCACACACCCATCACTTTCACTCGTTCATGGGCTTGCCTTTCAAAAATCCTTTGTTATTGGTAAATGCTTTATGTTTGTCCCTTCTTGGGGTGGTTTTGTTACTACCTTGGCCATTGACCCCATTACATGGATGATTGCACGTTTGCCAATATGTTTGACTGGGAGCGAACATCTTTTTCCTTTTGTGTCTCTCCTTTGTGCTCATGGCAGCCGTGGCACTTTGAATCCGCTTGCTTATGTCAACTGTTTAATTTTTCATTTTCAATTTATGTGGCAGGGAAGGTCCAGTTAGGAATTTACAACGCTGATAGCTCTAACTTGAGCAAACGCAAGACCCATTGCATTACAAATGCTTGTTTGTTTTGCAAGCTGTTTTGTAGTAATCATCCAGCTTCCAGTTGTTCAAAATAATTACCAATCTGAGCCTCTTGGGGCAAAAAGTTTTGTTGTAATCTTTGCTAAAAATAAAATAGAAAAAAAACTCCAGAAGCGGACTCCTGCTTTTTTCACCCCTGCCCATTTTCTATAGTTTTCCCATACCTAGCTCGCACCAGTCCACAGTGCCAGAATCACTTATTTGGCAGCTAGTAGTAGGAGAGCAATGTGCCTGACCTTCCTGCATTGCAGTTGGTAGATGTCTGTGGCCGGCAGCTCAACAGGCTCACTTTGAGACACTTGGATAATTCCAAACCTGTAATCTGTTTAATAGGTTTCAAGAAGGAGGTCCGCTATGTTTTTAATTTGGAGCGGGAACATACAATGTGTTAAGTCCCCACTGTTTCCAACATTTACAAGTCATGCTGCAGTGTAGTGCCATTGGTACAGAATTTTTAGCACTGTCTCTCTACTCCTGCCATGGGATGCAAACATGTTTGTCTGCACCAGGAAGTCCTCTCGTTGTTTTGTGATTTATAACTTTTGTTTTCCTATGCAAATTGGGATGCAAATTTTATCGCTATTTCGTGATGTTTTAGCATGTTATAGATTTTGGAGGTAGCATGTTTCTCACCCATACAGTTTGAGGTATTTTTCAAAGGGAGTAAGGGCCCTGGTAGCTCACTGCTCGATTGTGGGGTTAAGTCACCAATGTCATAATTGTATGTAGTGATAGTGTTCTGTTCTGGGAGGTTGTAGTTGTCCTTCACCAGTTTAAAGGATTTTAGGGTGTCATGATTGACAAATCTCTTGTTTTGCATCCACCTTTCAACCATTGTTGGTCATTGATTCTATTTAGCCCTACAGTAAAATCTGTTTATCCCTCCCAAAAGTGGTGTAATAGGAGGTGAGAATGATTTCAGTCCCTTCATAACTGCTGTTTTGTCACAGATCTCTAGGGTGCCCTAGTGACAGGATAAGTGTATTGGTTTGTTGTGCTTTGAGAACGTCATGGAATCTCCCGTAGTGGCCCTGCCACTTGAGTGTGATCAATCATACACTGACCTTGTTGGGCTATGGACTCCCATCCTTACCCAAAACCCAAAGTGGTTTTAGCAATCATTGTTGACTGGCCAATCTCACTGCTCTCCCTTGACAAATATAAAAATAACACATTGTCTGGATGCTGTGTATGTAATCTTGTAGGATCTGGAGGGTAAGGATTTGAAAAATGTGTAGGATCCTGTAAGCTGCTATTTGACCCAAGAGAGACAGTGTCTTATATTTCTAGTTTTTTAATTCAGCCTTCGCCGCTCTCCTCAGTCGTTGGAGGATTATTTCTTTAGGTATTTAGTCCTGGCTAGGATTGGAGCCAGGGTCATGCCCAAATAAGTGACATAGAAACTGCCCAACACAGCTGGCTCAGCCTCTGCAGTGTTTCTACTATAGCTTCGGGGGTTGAGACATTGAGAATCCCTGAATTAGTGATGTTAATTTTAAGTCGAGACCTGATACGTCTTGATCTTCTTGAGTGAATGATTCAAACTGATTTGTTACTGGCAGTAAAATGTAATCCGCAAACATAGTCAGTTTGATATTTTGGGTCCGGAATTTGATGTTTTGTATGTAAGGGTCATCTTGAATGGTGTGCAAGAGGTTTGCAGAGTCAGCGCAAAGAAAAGAAGTGAAAAAAGGCACCCTTTATCATGCGTCTATGTATTATAACTATAATATAGCCCTCAGGAATAGAGGCCATTAATATTTATCCTAGCTCTGGGGTTGTGGTAACCCACGAGAAGCTGGTTCCGGAAACTGCCTTCCAGGCCCATTACCTGTAGCGTGTCCAAGATAAAGCCTAGTCAACTTGGTTGGAAGCTTTTTTTGTCACCTGGGTCGACTGCTTGGCTCCTGTGGCAGCCATATCTAAGAGCTGTAGAGCTTTTATTGTGTTATCCCCTAACTGGTGTTTGTAGATAATTCCCGACTGATCGGGGTCTGTGAGCTCTGTCTGAACTATCTGTAGCTTTAAGGTTGCCACTTTGGTAAAAATCTTCATGTCAAGGTGAGGAAGGAAATTGACCTTTAAGAGCTGCAATCACTCTGCTCTTTGCTGAGCTTGAGCATAAGGGAAATAGACTCGGACATGGTGGGACGTACCCTTTCCTCCTGCACCATCTTTTGAAAAACTCTGAACCAGGGGAGTAATGCATGAGTGAAACATTTATAAAAAAGCGTTTGTGTGAGGAAAGCGGTGTCTTATATGCTGTGGTTGTGCAACTGCACAGTGTAATAAACGCACAAATCCATCTGTGGTCCAGTCAGGCTTGTTTTTAAAACCTTAGTTCAACCTGGGGTAGCTGTGGCTTCGAGCAGCCAGGCTCTGTCGAAGAAACAAGTGCAAAGGATTTGGAAGTACAAAAACAGTTAAAAAAGAAAGAAAAGCAAAAAAAATAAAAAAAAAATCAGACATCCATTTAAAAGAATAAGTTGCATTTTAAGGATTTCTTTGTCACCAAACTAGGCAAAATCCATCGGACGGTTCTGGAGATGTAAACTATTAACCCAAAAATAAATCACTGCTTTTAACTTGAAACACAAACGAACTTTGGCAACTACCACTGTTGGCAGTTCACTTTGCAAATGTTTTTCAAACTTCTCAAAGTTGTAAACTCCTACTCCGGCCCACTTTGTGCAATCAACTGAGATAGGGAACGAGTTACAGGGGCCAAAGGGTCTGTTTGACATTTACCTCAGTCAAGGCAGTCTCCAGTACAGTTCGAGATTCTGTGGGCTCACCACAATAGACTTGCAGTGAAGTGGTCATGAATCAAGGGATACAGGATGCTGGGAATTCTGATCCGGTGATGGAGGTCTTCCTCAGTCTACTCCACAGTCACACTGGGGACGACGTTTGCCACAGGGAACAATGTCCTTCGAAGTCCCGTTGTTATACAGGTAAAATGAAGTAGTCACTGGTCTCCGGTTACAGTGAAACCAGCGTTTCTCTTTAATTTGGGTTAACTTCCTTCTTGGGCTACCAAACTCCAGTCGACGACTCTTCCAGGTCCAGCATACTTGGATGCAATTTTTGAAGGTCAGGACTTTGTCTTGTCTCCAAGGCTGCACTTCGACGGTCGGCAGCAGTCGGCCAGATGTGGCTACCAACTCGCAGAGGCAGTTTTCTTAGGCATTTGTGGCCCAGCAGCTGTCATAAGTAGTCAGCAAACTGACCTAAGAGGCAATATCTTCTGTCTGGGGCTTGGTAATGACTTTTCCTCAAGCAGACCCCGCCTACACAGTTGGAGCAGTAGGTGCAGTCCAGTCTTTGGTGCAGCCTCTCTTTGCCAGGTCCAGAGAACAGCAGGGCAGTGTGTCTTCAATCCTTTCACCAGTACAGATGTGATCTGAGGTCTTGCTGCCAGGGGTGCCACTTTTATGCCCAGAAATTGCTCTCGTGGTATATAGGGACTACTAGCCAGTGGCTATGAGGTCTTCTCCTGCCTGATGTCAACTTCCTGAGAAGTGTGGCATCTACCTATCCCTGAGTGCACTATGGTGTCCACTCCCAAGATGGCTCGA
Source organism: Pleurodeles waltl (assembly GCF_031143425.1). NCBI lineage: Eukaryota > Metazoa > Chordata > Amphibia > Caudata > Salamandridae > Pleurodeles > Pleurodeles waltl. The sequence goes on along the minus strand of NC_090437.1, from coordinate 78,122,512 downwards.
CCTCGCTCTTGGTGTGTGGAGCAACATAGCCTACCCATGAGGTGTGGGTACCTAAGGGCTACACACTCACAAGAAAACTGATTTGGCAACTCTGTCCCCCAGTGCCGAGCGGTCTGCCAGAACAAAAGAGCAGCCCCTCTTGTGTGTGTCCACCATTTGCCCTACAAAGGCGACTACCCCTTTGAAGCTCGTCATTTGCCCTCACACCCTGCTTGGCTTTCCTGCCAGGGAGAGGTAACACCTCTTCCAAAAGCAGGCCCTTTGTGTTCCATACTGAGAGACGTTCACACCTCCGCCCAGGAGGAAGAAGGCTGCCATGTGACCAGCAGTTATAAACTGTCACTGGAAAACTTGGGCAACATAGTACCAACTTTCTAACATTGTCATTTACTAAAAAGGTACATTAAATTTAACTTGAGCAAAGGGATAGCTTAAGAATGTCAAGGAATGGGCAGTGGCAGAAGAAATACGGTTAAGACAGGTCAAACAGGACGATCACCTTGAGGAAGAAATACAAACATGGCAGGAGATACTCGCACGAATAAAGGAAGTGGAAGAACCCGGGCATGACGTACCTATGGAGACTCGGAGCTAACCATTGTGCAAGTTATGTTATAAGGGAAAACATTTAAAGTTCCAAAGGGATCGCAGTGTCTCTATGTCTGATGCAAACGTTCTGTAAATCCTTTGTTTTTTATGGGGACTACATCTGTGATGATTTGTCGTGAGGGAGGGGAAGGGGACTGGCCTATATGTGCAAGGTTGTTTATGGTACAATGTTATGGATGCTCTGAGTTTAATAAAAAATACATTCTTCAAAAAATAAAAAATTAACTTGAGCATCAAGTTAGGGTTAATGCACAATTATTTTGATACCTTGAAATACCGGCATTAGTAGTCAGTTTCAGAGGTTAGCACTGCTGTGGGATTTGAGTGTGATTCTGTGCTTTCCAATGAGGCGACTAGTTTCTCCACAGTAAAAATGACAATGTGGGATTTTTACTGTCCGTACATGTAAAAACCCATGTCCCACTTTTTATATACAGCACCCTGCTTTGGGACTCCTTAGGATGACATGTATTAAAAAGGAGTGTTTGGGCTTTACCATTACTGAATGGCAGAAGCGAGTTAGCATTTTAAAACTGCTCTAGCAGTCTGCAGTTGCAGGCTGGGAGATGTACTTTTTCACACTTGTGTTGGCACAATAAGTGCTGCAGTCTTCAAGGAACACTATGACTTATAGGCACTGGGTACCCCTGGTACCATATACTAGGGGCTTGCAAGTAAATTAATCTATGAAAATTGGGCATAGGCCAATTAAACGTACATTTTTAAGGGTCAGTGAACATGCACTGAGATCTGGTCAGCAGGGCCCAGAGCATTGCAGAGTCATAACACCAGTACCTAATTGTTAAACAGTGAGGACGAATCTGCAAAAAGCCATTTCCTCACAAACATTAAACTCTGGGACCTGGGGCCTTGGATGGATGTAGATTAGCTATAGCCATGACGATTTCCTCCTTTGCATTTGGCTTTTTCAGTTTTTCATGGTTTTCACATCTCACCTTAGGGAATGCCTCCTCTTCTAAATAACCGCCTTCAGTGTGAGGGGGTTTGTAGACTCTCTTGTTTAACCCCTTAGCTGCTGGGCCTTTCCCCCCCCCCCAGTGCTGAGCCCTTTTTTCGCTATTTGGGGTAGTTCGCGCTTAGGGCTTCATAACTTTTTGTCCACATAAGCTAACCACGCCAAATTTGCGTCCTTTTTTTCCAACATCCTAGGGATTCTAATGGTACCCAGAGTTGGTGGTTTCCCCTGGAGGAGACCAAGAAAATAGCCAAAATACAGTGAAAATTTTGTTTTTTCCAAAAAAATGGGAAAAAAGGGCTGCCGAAGAAGGCTTGTGGTTTTTTCCCTAAAATGCCATCAACCAAGGGTTTCTGGTGCTGAAATCACTATCTTCCCACCTTTCAGGAACGGGCAGACTTGAATCAGAAAACCGAATTTTTCAACACAAATTTGGCATTTTACTGGGACATACCCCATTTCTACTATATTTGGTGCTTTCAGCCTCCTTCCAGTTAGTGACAGGAATGGGTGTGAAACCAATGCTGGATCCCGGAATGCTAAACATTTCTGAAAACTAGACAAAATTCTGAATTCAGCAAGGGGTCATTTGTGTAGATCCTACAAGGTTTTCCTACAGAAAATAACAGCTGAAATAAAAAAATATTGAAATTGAGCTGAAAACAACAGCCATTTTTCTTTATGTTTTACTCTGTAACTTTTTCCTGCGATGTCAGATTTCTGAAAGCAATATACCGTTTTGTCTGCTGGACTCTTCTGGTTGCGGGGATATAAAGGGCTTGTAGGTTCATCAAGAACCCTAGGTACCCAGAGCCAATAAATAAGCTGCACCCTGCAGTTGGTTTTCATTCTATACTGGGTATACAGCAATTCATTTGCTGAAATATGAAGAGTGAAAAAGAGGTATCAAGAAAACCTTTGCATTTCCAAAATGGGATCAAGATAAGGTTTTGAGGAGCAGTGGTTATTTGCACATCGCTGAATTCCGAGGTGCCCATACTAGCATGTGAATTGCAGGGCATTTCTCAAATAGACGTCTTTTTTACACACTCTCTTATATTTGGAAGGAAAAAATGTAGAGAAAGATAAGGGGCAATAACACTTGTTTTGCTATTCTGTGTTCCCCCAAGTCTCCCGATAAAAATGATACCTCACTTGTGTGGGTAGGCCTAGTGCCCGCGACAGGAAATGCCCCAAAACACAACATGGACACATCCTATTTTTTTTATAGAAAACACAGCTGTTTTTTCCAAAGTGCCTACCTGTAGATTTTGGCCTCTAGCTCAGCCGGCACATAGGGAAACCTACCAAACCTGTGCATTTCTGAAAACTAGAGACCTAGGGGAATCCAAGGAGGGGTGACTTGCGGGGCTCGGACCAGGTTCTGTTACCCAGAATCCTTTGCAAACCTCAAAAAGTGGCTAAAAAAACAAGTTTTCCTCACATTTCGGTGACAGAAAGTTCTGAAATCTGAGAGGAGCCACAAATTTCCTTCCACCCGGCGTTCCCCCAAGTCTCCCGATAAAAATGATACCTCACTTGTGTGGGTAGGCCTAGCGCCCGCGACAGGAAACGCCCCAAAGCGCAACGTGGACACATCAACATTTTTGGAAGAAAACAGAGGTGTTTTTTGAGAAGTGCCTACCTGTAGATTTTGGCCTCTAGCTCAGCCGGCACCTAGGGAAACCTACCAAACCTGTGCATTTCTGAAAACTAGAGACCTAGGGCAATCCAAGGAGGGGTGACTCGCGGGGCTCAGACCAGGTCCTGTTACCCAGAATCCTTTGCAAACCTCAAAAAGTGGCTAAAAAAACAAGCTTTCCTCAGATTTCGGTGACAGAAAGTTCTGGAATCTGAGAGGAGCCACAAATTTCCTTCCACCCGGCGTTCCCCCAAGTCTCCCGATAAAAATGATACCTCACTTGTGTGGGTAGGCCTAGCGCCCGCGACAGGAAACGCCCCAAAGCGCAACGTGGACACATCAAAATTTTTGGAAGAAAACAGAGGTGTTTTTTGAGAAGTGCCTACCTGTAGATTTTGGCCTCTAGCTCAGCCGGCACCTAGGGAAACCTACCAAACCTGTGCATTTCTGAAAACTAGAGACCTAGGGCAATCCAAGGAGGGGTGACTCGCGGGGCTCGGACCAGGTTCTGTTACCCAGAATCCTTTGCAAACCTCAAAAAGTGGCTAAAAAAACAAGTTTTCCTCAGATTTCGGTGACAGAAAGTTCTGGAATCTGAGAAGAGCCACAAATTTCCTTCCACCCGGCGTTCCCCCAAGTCTCCCGATAAAAATGATACCTCACTTGTGTGGGTAGGCCTAGCGCCCGCGACAGGAAACGCCCCAAAGCGCAACGTGGACACATCAAAATTTTTGGAAGAAAACAGAGGTGTTTTTTGAGAAGTGCCTACCTGTAGATTTTGGCCTCTAGCTCAGCCGGCACCTAGGGAAACCTACCAAACCTGTGCATTTCTGAAAACTAGAGACCTAGGGGAATCCAAGGAGGGGTGACTTGCGGGGCTCGGACCAGGTTCTGTTACCCAGAATCCTTTGCAAACCTCAAAAAGTGGCCAAAAAAACAAGTTTTCCTCACATTTCGGTGACAGAAAGTTCTGGAATCTGAGAGGAGCCACAAATTTCCTTCCACCCGGCGTTCCCCTAAGTCTCCCGATAAAAATGATACCTCACTTGTGTGGGTAGGCCTAGTGCCCGCGACAGGAAATGCCCCAAAACAGAACGTGGACACATCACATTTTTTCATAGAAAACAGTGCCTACCTGTGGATTTTGGCCTCTAGCTCAGCCGGCACCTGGGGAAACCTAGCAAACCAGCACATTTTTGTAAACTAGAAACCCAGGGGAATCCAAGATGAGGTGACTTGTGGGGCTCGGACCAGGTTCTGTTACCCAGAATCCTTTGCAAACCTCAAAATGTGGCTAAAATACCACGTTTTCCACACATTTCGGTGACAGAAAGTTCTGGAATCTGAGGGGAGCCACAAATTTCCTTCCACCCAGCGTTCCCCCAAGTCTCCCGATAAATATGATACCTCACTTGTGTGGTTAGGCCTGGTGCCTGCGACAGGAATAGATCACACAACGGTCAATGTTGGTCCTTACGTGAGGCAGCTGTTGACCCTGGGGTGATCCATTCCTGACACAGGCACTAGGTGTAGGCACTCAAGTGGGGTAGTGTTTTTATCAGGACAGGTGAGGAGTCACTGGGTGGTAGGAATGTTGTGGATCCCAGCATATTCCTGTAGTTTGTGTGACAGAAATGCGAGAAAAATAGAGTTTTTTCTCAACATTTCAGCTTTGCAGGGTATTCTGGGTAAGAAAACTTTGGGGAATCCACACAAGTCACACCTCTGTGGACTCCCCCGAATGTCTAGTTTCTAGAAATGTTTGGGTTTAGTGTGTTTCTCTATATGGCCGCCGAATCCAGGACCAAAAACACAGGTGCCTGCCTTACAAAACCAGTTTGTTTTGCCATAGACAATTTTGATGTCTCCACAATATGATTTGGGTGGTGGAATTTGGGGCTGAACTAAATTGGTGAGCTCCCAAGAGAGCACTCTCTCTCTGCTTGCCGCCGCATTCACCTGCTCTCTGGGTTGGCCTAACCCACTATTACCCAGTTGCACGAACAGCTTGCGAAGGGACAGCAGGACTGTCCTCATCACCTCCCTCATAATGTACTGGAAGAGGAGTTTTCGAATGGGACTCCTCTGACTGAAAAATCACTCCCAGAGTCTGCGCCATTGTCCTATCCCTCAGATGCTGTCTCAGTATCTGATGTCTCAGTCTCTGATCCTATGTCAGAGCGGTCCTCTATAACCCGAGTGCAGGCAGCAGTCATCCATCAAGATGCCATCTCTGCTATTGGCTAAACTGTTGCTCTAAAACACTAGCCTACGTAGACAGTCACAAAATCGATGGTGTGTGTGAGATACGTGCAACAGTAGAGGCCACCTTACCTGCGCTTCTTCCCTCAATCAGCACGTACTTTCAAGACACTCAAAAAACACCTTGTCACATACCATTCGTCACAGTCTTTAGCACCTCCTGCGCCCAGTCCAACATTATTGGTGCTCCCACTCCCTCCTCCTCGGATTCCCTCATTACCACCCAGCAAAAGTGCCCTTCATCTCTCCATAGACTTTACTAATGTACTCAGCTATTTACATAAAATACAGATGTGCTCTTTGCAGTAGGCATATAAACCTTCTGCGCTTCTTTATGGCACTAAAACTGCCACTAGACAAGTCGGACCCTTTTCCCCCCAGGGAAACCACACACATATTGACAAAAGTGATGTATATATGACAGCCAACCACCTGAAACTCAACTCAAGCAAAACCGAAATAAACCTCTTTGGCCCTCACCAAAAAAACCTGGGACCCCCCATGGTGGCCCACCACGCTAGGCCCTGCACCCACCCCCGCCAACTACGCACGCAACCTCAGCATCATCCTAGACTCCTCCCTCTCTATGACCCAACAAATCAACGCTCTTACCTCCTCATGCTTCAACAAACTCCGTATACTGAAAAACATTAAAATGGATCCCTACAGAGACCAGAAAAACTGTCACTCACGCACTCATCAGCAGCAGGCTTGATTACAGAAACGCCCTCTACGCCGGCACCACTCTAAAACTCAAGTGCAAACTACACGCATCCAGAACTCAGCAGCACGACTCATCCTCGACCTCCACCGACACGAACACATCTCTCCACACCTCAAATCCCTCCACTGGCTCCCCATTGACAAAAGGATCACCTTCAAGATCCTCATCCTCACACACAAATCACTCCACAACACAGGCCCTGCCTACCTCAACGAGAGTCACCTTCCACACCCCCACACGAAACGTCCGTTCAACTGACCTCTCTCTCGCCTCTGACCCCCGCATCAAACACACCACCACCGGGGGCAGATCCTTCTCCTACATTGCACCCAAAACATGGAACGCACTCACAACTCACATTCGCAAGACCCAAAACCTACTTCTTTTCAGGAAGGGCCTCAAAACCTGGCTTTTTGAACAGTGAACCTCCTAGCCCCTTTCACTCCCCCCCCCCCCCCCAGCGCCTTGAGACCCTCACAGGTGAGTAGCGCGCTTTATAAATCTCTTTGATACAGATCTACCTATATATATATATATAAATATATATCTACATAGATATATCTATAGATATATCCATGTACCTAGATATATCTATCTACATAGATATATATATATAGATATATACATATATTTTTTTTTAGTTGTTGTATGGTTTCCTTGGGGGCCAAAATGGCCCCCAGGGAAACCCTACAACATCTAAAAAAAAAATTGCCCCCACAGGGGGTCACCCTGCCCACGGGCGACCCCCTGTCATTTCATTTTTTTTTTTTATTTTTATAAAAAAAAAAAAAAATCCCCTGGGGGGGGGGGGGCGCGATTGCGCCCTCCCCCCCCCTCCCCAGGGGGCACCTACCTTTTTATTTTTTTAGGAAAATTATGCCGGGGGGGGGGGCGGCCCGTTTTCCGGGGGGGGCTGCCCCCCAAAAGTGAAATCCGTTTCAGAAGGCCTCATAAGAAAGGGGAGACTCTCCCCTTTCTTACGAGGCCTTTTCAAAATGTTTCCTGACCCCCCCGATCGCAGCTGTGCTGCGATCGGGGGAGCCAGGAAACCTGAAAGTGTTTCCTGGCCCCCGATCGCAGCACAGCTGCGACCGGGGGCCAGGAAACACTTTCAGGAAGGCCTCGTAAGAAAGGGGAGTGTCTCCCCTTTCTTACGAGGCCTTCCTGAAAGTGTTTCCTGGCCCCCGATCGCAGCTGTGCTGCGATCGGGGGCCAGGAAACACTTTCAGGAAGGCCTCGTAAGAAAGGGGAGACTCTCCCCTTTCTTACGAGGCCTTCCCGAACGTGAAAAAGGCCGTTTTCCCCATGAAAGCAGGAAGCGGCCGCAAGGCTGCTTCCTGCTTTCATGGGGAAAACACCTTTGCAACGTCAGCGCGCCTCGCGGCGCGCTGACGTCACAAAGGGGCGGGTGGGGGGCGGGGGGAGACACGGTAGCTTCCGTGTCTCCCGGGGGGGGAAAAAAATAAAAAATAAATCCTCGGGTGCGACGCACCCGAGGATTTATTAATGCCCTTCCTGGTGTCGGCCACTGGTCGTGACCCGCACCAGGGAGGGTGTGTGGGCGTCGGCCAGTGGCCGACGCCCGCATTTAAGAGGTTAAAGACGTGTGTCAAATTCATGGAAACATTTCACTTTTTCTGTGTCTCGTGTTTGTATTCCTCCATCTAACCATGTGGCCTCTGGGATGGTACCCTTAGCTTCACGCGCTTGTAAGAGATGCACAAGAAGCTTGGCCTACTTGCCACCCCGTTCATAATATTTGTTTAATTTACCTTCTAAGTATGCTGCGCTGTCTGTTTCCCCAGTGTTGATCCAGACCCTAATAATAAATATCTTCCTCCAGTTTTTTTGTGAGTGGGTATGTTTGTGGGATTGTTCAAGTTATCTCAGGCCTTTGGTAATGTGTGCAAGGGTTTCCTCTCTCACCTGCTTCAAGCGAGCTTCCTCTGTAATTACATTTCCGCATAAGGACAGCTTTAAGTGTATGCGATAGAGGGAATGCTGACATGTTCCTCATATATATATATATATATATATATGTATATGTATATATATATATATATATATATATATATATATATGTGTATATGTGTGTGTGTGTGTGTGAGACATAGTCAGCAATACTCTTTTTAATATTCGCAACTGTTATTGGGTGTCTGAGTAAGTAGTCTTGAAGACTCCACATTCCCCTATTGCCCGGTTTCCTATTTTGAGGGGCGATCAGGGTGCAGGAGACTTGGCCATGGATTGAGATTGTGATAGGAAGTTGAGTATCATCCGCAAGATCCAGGAGTAACTGTAATCGAGCCTTGCATGTGTTTTGCAAGCTCCAGAACAAAGAGAGAAATCCTAACCCTAGTTCTCCAGGCATCAGTCAAGTCCAACTCCTTCAATACTGTTTTCCCTGCGGATGACAAAATCAGACCCTCCTCTTCATGATTGATTTATATCTGCTGCACTGTGGGTTCTCACAAACATTTGATCTGTGGTGTGACCGAGGGCTACATTGATGCCAGCATGGTGGAAGTTCAGGAAGGGTAGGGATGTAAGGTAGGTGTAGGGGAAGCGAACCATGTGTATTTGGTGGCTGAATTGCACAGTGGGAAACCATTAAACCTGGGTTTAATCCTGGATTCACCACTTGAACAAATTGTGTTATTATGGACAATTGTTTTATTTCACTTCCCCTCCTTTGTCTTCATTATCACATTTAAGCAAACCTTGAAATACATGACTTCAGGATGTGCACTGATAAAAAACCTACTTCTGTGTTTGATTTAATAAACTATAATGTTGTCCATGTATAATAGAAACTAGGCCACTGTATGGTGCACATAACAACCGACTTGCCTCCTAGTTCACTATTGGCATTGTCAGGGTGGGTGGAAGCACAAATGGTTTTGAATTCATGTTTGAAAACTATCACTTTAAAAAAAACTTGTCAATACACTGATATAATCTGATGTACTATGGGGAAGCGTTTCTGCATGTTAATGAAATACACTTTTTGAATTGTGAAAAGACTTATATGTTTATATGTTTTCTTTACAAGATGTCTTTGAGATGAAGGTTTTCCTCAAGTTATGCAGTGCTGAACACCCTAGTTAATTCCTTTCTTTAACTTCAATTTGCCTGTTAATAAATTCTTGCCCATTCATTTAACATCTTGATACTAGCGCTTAATTGAGCAAAGAGCAGCCCAGTGCTGCTGTTGACTAGGTGGTAACATGTAAAGGGCAGGAGGGCTCCATGTGGCCCCTGGGCCAAACTTGTAGTATCTCTGTGCTACACCATACAAAACTAAATTGACATCTTCCTCCCCCATAACAATTGGTACCAATGACCAGACCACTAACGTATATGGTTTCAGTCAGGAAATGTTCTTGGCCATGATTAGGGCTATAAACAGAGGATGTTTTATCAATTCACCTCTCGAGGATCCCTTTAAGGCTTCTCACCTGCCACCTTATCTTTGAAGACCAGTTGTACTTGAAAGGGTCATTTCCGATGTATCTGAATCCCCACACCTGCCTTCTTTTTCCCTCCCATCGAAAATGACTATCCCGTAAAATCAGGAGATTTTAGTCAAGCTTCATCTTGTCGGAGGAGATGTGTTTCTTAGAGGATCTCAATATCTGTATACAGTGCAAAGAGTTCATGTAGGATAGACAGTCTTTTGAGTGGGTTGTTAAGGTCCCTGACGTTATAGGTAGTTATGTTGAGTGAGGCAGTAGACACTGGGGGGTATAGAGTGATCGTTGTTGCTGTTACCATTCCCTCTCTGTGCCTAGTATGTAATGGGTTATAGTTTGGCGAATGATCAAAACCTCACTCTCCCCAAATCCCTGAACAGGCAACAATTCCAGGATACCATCAGCCTCCCAAACAACCAAGATCTGATGAGGCCACCATTCAACTAAGAACTCTAACAATAGGTGGTCCCCAGTATGGGTAAAGGATAATATTAGTGTACTCCCAGTCATTCATGCAGGCCAGGAGAAGGAAGAATTCCAATTACTTAGGTCGTAGGAGAAACCCTCTGTCACTGACCGGCCACGCAGGCATCCGTCCCAGCACACCCTCACAGCTCATCTTACAGATTATGTATTGGGCCACCAACCCCAGCTTCTTTCATGTACCAAGCTTTTTCCACCATTGTTTCCCTATATCACATCAGGAGACCTGCCTATATATATCTTCTGGAGTTGAGTCCAGCTGAAGTTCCCCAGAAGGTGTCATGTCTGATGAGCCACTGACTCTCTGTACTTGTTCCAGCGCCATTTTGCTTCCCTCAAGTACTTCTTCCTGTTTGGGGGCTTTTTGACCACCGCTCCTCCAGGCTTTTCTCCACTCTAGGCTTTTTAGATGCAGTAAATTCTGCTGCAGATCAGGATCTGCTTCAAGTGGGGGCAGATCCAGACCTGTCAAGCCTGATTGGGAGATTTGACCACCCAGTGCTTGTACTGCCATTAAAAAAGCAATCAAAAAGAATGGCCCCACCTGTACTTAATGTAGTTATCTCAGAGAAAGGCATTAACCGGGTGAAAGGTATGTTGTTTGAGTGCCCATGGAGAGAAGTCCTGAAAAATCTGTAATTCCCAATATATAACCCTCTGGTTTGATTTCTGTGAAGATTTGCATCATTAAGCTTTTAGTGAGCTTCTTATCTTCATCTGAGAGCCAGTGGGTCTCTCCTCTTGGTCGTTTCCAGTCTGTTTGGACAGTTTCCCACTCCCTTATCTCTTTCTTGTGGTGGGTGCCAGGAGGAGGTCTTGAATTGTTGTTTCAAGTGTATGTCTTGTGTTAGCCATGTTTGAGGGTATCTCCCTTGATAGTGGTAGGTTCCATTTGACTTTGTTGTAGGTGTCTGAAAGAAAAAAAAAAGAGAGAGGATCTATGGACTCTGATTCATGTTTCTGCCTGTTCAGGTCATGGGGATGCACATCTACCTGGTTCCCCTGACCCTTGTGTACTAGAGTCGCTTCCTGTGCTCCCAGCTGCTAACACGGAGGCAGGTGGGCATCACAGACAGGGTATAAAAGGGTATCAAGCCAACATCTCAGTCTTAAAAGGTTTGTCTTTGGGCAGTATTGTATTGTATTGTAATCTTATTTATATAGCGCTTACTACCCCTGACGAGGCGTTGAAGCGCTTTTTGATGAGTAGCACGCTACTCTGGAACCCAACAAGAATTAGTGATGGATTAGTATCGGGAAATAATGAGTACAGTTTTAGTATTATTATGAGTTAATTTGAGCCGCGGATATGAGAGTTTGTTAGTTAGATTGACTGGAGTAATGGAGGGGTGGAGGAGGAAAGAAATCCAGAAGTGTTAATTGGGAGTATATCCTTCATTTACTCAACCCAAGGGCTTGGGATGAGTAAAGGGGGGGGAGGAGGGAAGAGTATGTGGAAGGGTTAGGGATATCATAGTAGCAGGGTGAGATAAATGCGGGAGAATTTAGTAGGGTTGTGTGGGAGGTCACAGTAGTAGAGTGAAGTTTGGTGAGTTAGATGTGGAAGCGGAGGGAAGCGCTTAGGCAGAGTTATTTAGGAGATGAAAGTAGAAGGGATTTGGGATGAGTCAGAGTGAGAATGGAGGATAGTTTGATAGAGACATGACATATGATGATGAGTAGATAAGTGTGATAAGATGAGAGCAGGAATTCATAGATATCTAGTATAACAACCAACCCAGGAGGTATGCAATGATCCACAAACATGCCAAGCACAGAAACAACATATACATATATATATATATATATGTATATATATATATATATATATATATACACACACACACACACACACACGAATACACACACATATGCACATACAATACATAATTAGAACCATGGGTAAAAAATACTTAGTCAAACAGGTTTAAAGAGTGTGTGTGTATTTTATTGTTATGACATAGTAGCGATACATATTTTCTAAAGAAACTATAAATAAATAGAAATATACACATAATCTGAAAAAATGTTTATCAACATAGGCATATGCAGTTCATAGTTGTTTGAATATGGTGGTTATGAAGGAAAGAGGCAACTCTTGAGTAGTTTTCTGAAGACAAGAAAGTTATCTGTAGCTCTTATAGTTGGGGGTAATGAATTCCATAGTTTGGCTGCTTGGATGGAGAAGGATGTACCAGCTATAGTCTTTTTCTTGTATGGTGGTGTTCTAAGGCGGGGTGCCAATCTTGAGCGGAGGTTTCTTTGTTGGATGTATTTGGTAATTTTCTTTCTGATAGAAAATGGTCCTGTTCCATGTATAGCTTTGTGGGTGATACAAAGCAGCTTGAAAGTGCATATTCTGGCAACGGGTAACCAGTGTAGTGCTCTCAAGGCAGGGGAGATGTGGGCTTGCGGCTTTACATGTAATAGTAGCCTGGCTGAAGAATTCTGGATACGTTGTAGTTTTTTCATAACAGATCGAGATGATCCATGGTAGAGGCCATTGGCATAATCCAGTTTGGATAGTACAAGCAAGATAGTAGCTTGCACCTTGTGTGGAAATCCGAGGTGGGGGAAGATGCGTCGTAAAGTCTTCAAGGTGATGAAGCTTGTTCGTGCTAATTTGTCCACTTGGGCATTCATAGTTTACTTGGAGTCCATGGTGATTCCTAGGTTTTTAACTTCCTTGGATAATTGAGGAGGTGGTCCGAGATCGTCAGGCCAGACGCACAGAGGGTCATAACTAAACTTCTGTTTTTGGAGGTATTTAGTTTGAGATGGCTCCAGGTCATCCACTGATCAACGGCTCTGAGGCAACTGAAGATTTGTGAGTTTCAATGTTTTTGGGGCATTCTAATTTAAGTAGTATTTGTGTGTCATCTGCATAGTTGTAGCATGTGAGATGGAAATCATTGATCAGTTCTGGTAAAGCTATCATGTAGATGTTGAAAAGCAAAGGTGAGATGATTGACCCTTGGGGGACCCCTGCTTTTGTGAGGTAGGGTTCGGACGAGAAGGGGGGCGAGTGGATGATATTGGATTTTTTTTGAAGATATGAAGTAATCCAGTCGAGAGCAATCCCTTGTATGCCGGCTTCGTGGAGTATTTGAGTTAGGGTGTCATGGTCAACCATATCAAAGGCAGCCGAGAGGTCCAAGAGAAGTAGTGCAGCAACTCCATTGCGGTCGACTGTGTTTTTAAGATCATCCCAGATTGCTATGAGTGATGATTCAGTGCTTCTTCCTGGTGGGATTATCCTGTTTGATTACCAACTGTGCTGAGCCCTCTGGTCCACCGGATCATTGAGAAAGCCAGGGGCCCACCTCCTTACCTTTCTCAACCATTAGACTCCATGCCCAGCTAACTCTCCCTATCTATGGCTTGTTAACAAGCTCCTGCCGCCACGCAGTGCTGTTTTCCTAAGAATTCCTTGAAACGTGGATGCAATAATGGGCACAAGATCCCCAGGGTGGGCTGAATGCCCCTCCCTCACCCACCTTAGGAGGGTACCCCAATCAGTGAATCAGCTATTCTAGGGGTTTCCGTCTAGGGTTACGCGATTACCTAGTACTCCTGGTCTCATCGGGTGGATCATCACTGGGGTCCCCTGCAGGATCTTCTTCTTCCCCACAGACCATCACTCTCAAATTGGTACCACTACACTGGTGGGTCACTGCAGACCAAAGAGGGTCCAGTCTCAAGTCTTTGGCTCCCCTGTGTAGTTGGTTGATGGAGCACTCTCACTGGGCCGCTGACTCCCTTTCTCTTTGAGCCTTGCCTTCTGGAGCCTCCAGTAGGTCAGCAGGCCTGTTATCCTGCTCTCCTTTACTTGCTGCCTATGGGTTCTCCATAGGTTCCTCCAGGTGATAGCCTACGTTCTCTCCTAATGCTCATTCTTCACTGTGGAGTTTCAATCCCTCAACCGCCTTGCATTTGTTTCGAACGTCACCCAGTAGGGTGCAGGTTGTGCCCTCTCCAAGGTTGGCAGTGCTGGGACCCACCTCTTTAGACACCAAACAGTGGCGGTCTGCTCCTCTGACCACGTTGTCTGCAGGCTGTTCTCCCTCACATCTTCTATGCTTGGCACCGAAGCTTAGCTCCGGCCTTGTGCCATTTGTGTCACCTTTACTTTGCCTTGGCTCGGGATCACCCAGACAAATTACTGTGTGAGGCCTTCTCTCCGGCCTTATAGTCCCACCACTGCTGCGGGAATGAGGTTTGCTCAGTGGAAGCCCAAGTTTGCGACTAATGCGTTTATGGGAGGTGTGCTATGCCCTTCGGCCTGGCAGATCTCCGATCTTAAACGTCCGCCACCATCTCGGACTGGCTACGCCCCTTGTATCTCCAAAACATAATAATTTAAACCATGTAACATTTATTAGCCCGGGTTACTCTTAAAACTTTACATCTTATATGTGCACCCTCACGATAAGCAACATATTTGCACCAACATATATTTCCAGATTTTGTAATATTACATCAAGCAGTGACTTTCCTAATGCGTTCATACGCAGGAAGAATAAATGTTGTGTCTTATTTTATGATATAGATTATAAAACGTTCTCTTGAGGTGTGGGGTACTGAAGAAGCACTGCAGGAAGCAAAAGAAACAAGACTAGAAAACAAAGACAAAATGAAACAGAAGAGGTTTGATAAAAAAGTTAAAGGTAAGGAACCCAAAAAATTATGCTAAGTTTGAAAAGAGCTGCATGCATCATGAATTGCTTTTTCAACATGGAATGTATTCCTTATTTGTAAACTGTTGGGGATGGATCCATGAACACTTTCAAACCACACTTTTATAACTTTATTTTTGGAGTACATCTAGACTAGTGAAACAATTTGTACTGCAAAACAAGCACTAGTAGGCATTAATGCTAGTTTTAGGCCACATGAGCCCCTTCAGATATGCCCTCAGATGCATGATTTATTCTGCACACCTCACTTGTTCTGTTAACCCTGGCGAGTTAGAAGCATGTTAAGTAGGAGGTTTTTTTTAGTTGTTCCACGCAAAACACCACACTTCTCAAAAAAGACAGGACTTTAAGTTAGACCGCCTGATTCACCAAGGTAACTTACACTTTTGAGTAACTTTATAGTTTTGCGTAAACTTTCTTCATTTCAGTGTTCAAAAAATGCACTTTTGTAGTAATTTATACTTTTGTATTAACTTATACTTTGGTAGTAACTTATACTTTTGTAGTAAGTCTAGCACTACACATGGCCAACCACTGGTACTGGAACACCCTCTCACTGAAGAAAACGGAATTAGGGACTTAAAACCCCACAAGAAATAAAGTTACATTACATTATTTAAAATAGTTAAAAATATGAATAGATATAAATGAAAGTGAAAACCATTATTACATTCAAGAACGTTTGAGAACCTGGCTATACCTTCCCAAGACATTCTTGACAGATGTTTTCAACAGCTACACAACCAGACTGTTTCTCAGCTTCTCTAATGCAGGCAGGGTTCGGCTGACTGTCAGATAGGTTGTATGCATTACATATAATTTACCCATCTCTGGCCTGTCCCCTGTGAATAACTCTGTGATAATCAAATAGGTGTGGCTGTGTTTATGAAATACCAGTGTTTATCCTCAGGAGTATAGTGTCCTCTCATTCAAAATATCTGACCTGAGGGACACAGCTTGCTACACACAAAGCTTTATTGAATTTTGGGACTGGATGCAACTTGTGAGTATTTACCTACTTGTGTGCTATATTTATGATAACGCCCAGAATGGTTCTGGGAAACTATCCTGTTCTGCTTCTAGGCTATGTAGGTGCTATCCCTATACATGTGCAAATAATATGTGCATCAGAGTTGTATCGATATATTTAAAAAAAAAAAAAGAATAATCCTATATTTACCTGTGGGAAGTTAGGGCAGTTAAAATTGGAAAGCAAGCACGTATCCAGCAGGTCCTTTCACTTTCTTGGGATGAGTTACAGCCAGAACACAATTATTGCACTACAAAGCAAATCACATTTTGCCCAGTGTTTGTTGGCTTATGATAAAAGGTTCTTTGTCCTCATATTTTTCCCTGGGACATGATGGGGAATGATGTTAAGTAGTGAATACTTGCAATATGTATGTTATAGTTTTCCACCAGAACTGAGTGCAAGGCTATCCAACCCAGCCTAGGTGGTTGAGAAGCCAGATAAAGGGTCCAGAAACCCCAGTAAATAAAAATAACTAATTGCCTGAAATGAGAGAGACAGATATCCCAAAATTTCAAAAGTGAAATATTAGTATACCGAAAGGTATAGTTTAAAACAAAATTATATTTTCGGGTAACATGTTCTGTTGGTAGTTTGTATGCACAGTGGCTAAATTGGACGATGTTGATATGGGGGTGGGGGGCTGACATTACCAGATGAAGTCCAGACTGGTCGCACAGTTGCAGTTTAACACCAAGATTTACTGGCCCTGGAATTGGTCTAGCTCTTAAGTATGTTCCCAGAGGTGACAAAAACTTAAATGCCCATTTCTCTAAACAACTGTATTTAGGTAATTTGGTTGGTTTGTAATGAAAATTACCTGATGCCACAGACTCTCTGAACATGCTGGTGACACCCGTTTGGATACTGCCCTAAGATGTGGTGTGAATAGAAAAAAACCTGTGTCAGTTTGGAGCTGAAAATGAACAGCAGTAGGCTCCCACAAATTTATGGATGCCACTTAGCAAGTCAGGGCGAATGCAGGCTCGCCAGCATCTCTGAAAGTATCCCTGTAGTATCCTGTGTTTCCCCTTTCCCTAAATGAGCAGGTGCCTGGAATGCTGAGAGTGAATAATGTAATAATAGAGTGTTGGTGTGTGGTCTGGAGTGTAAGCTAGGAGATAGTGGCAGTTCGAGGTAGAATAGAGCACTGAGAGGACCAGACTGCTCTTGCTATTACCTGAGGGCCTAGCGTGAAATAAAGAACTGACCTCCTACTTGAATTGCTCCAGACTCTTGTATGAGGTCCCTGCCCTCCACCTTCAACAGCACTGTTATTCCAGAGGTTGTCCTTGCACTGTGGATCACCTGGGAAAGAGAACCAAATTAACTAATTGTACAAGGAGATTTCCAGGTTTCCAGCCTCTACGAAAAGAAAGGCGATTTAGTTGAAGATGAAAAGTGGATGGCAGCAGATTCAAGTGTGTGTTGCTACAGCACCAAAAGCACATCCACCAGCTCAGGCCTTGCAAGGTTTGGGAAGAGTATGACATGGAACATAGGTGGTGATTTTGTGTTAAAGCTGGAGTGAGACAGCTGGGCCCTGGCCCTCCGACATCAGTACTTTGGCCACTCAGGGATGTGCCTGGTTATATTATGGTTCTTCCTGACCGCATACTGCTTATGTCTGGCATTTAAAACGTTTGTGGGGCCGCTGAGGCCGCGTCTTACATTTTAGGCCGTGATCTGGCATAAGAAGACTGTACCTGGCTGTTTCCAGCTTTGAATAGGTACTCAAGGCCATGCCAGGGCTTTTTATCTGCTGTATCATGTTTAAGGCTTTCGATGCATGGCGTAGGCCCTTGAAAAGCATAGCCGATTTAGGATATGCTCAGAACTTTGATAGTTGTACTTAACCTTACAGTGCGTTGTAGTAGACATTTGAGGCAATAGTGTAGTGACTGATGCTGTGCCTCCCAATTGAGACCATAGTTGGGCAATTCAAACTGTCATGGCTGCGTATTTCGTTTATGCCTTTGACAGGACATTGAATACTCTGTCTGGGTGCTTGGTATTTGTGAGTTAAGATTGTATGATTGTGCCTGATGATGTGATGGTTGTACCTAGGAATCTGTGGCCATTTTGGAGCATATTGTGCTTTTCTCTAAGCATTTGATGAGGGTCTGGGTTTGTAGTGATTGCACATAGGTATGTGATGGCTGCATCCCGGGCATTTCGTAGCTACACCCTGATACTTGTAAGCATAGTACCTCACATATGGACAAGCATTAAAATTGTTTTTTGTGCTTCAGTGATGTTTCTGTTTTGTCTTATCACCATTTTAGCTATAAAACCAATGTTTGTGTCATCTAGGAAGATGGGTTTGAATAATCATATTTGTTTGGTTTGACCAGCCAAGCAGTACCCACCTCCTGACCCAAAAACTCAGATTCACTGCAGATGGGAGCAAACAACTTAATCATACAGGTGCAGCCTCTCTTAACATGACATGGTTTATTTTTGATAACCTACCTAATGTCGCTGTGAAAGTTTGGTTGAGCCACAAAATTCTTTTTACTAGTGCCTCAGCTCATCCATGTCCTGTGGCTGCGTAGAAACACCTCTAGCATCCTATCCGAGTAGCAACTATCAAAAACAAGCATTGGCAATGCCAGGAGGTCTGGCTTTTAATGATGTTGTACGATAATGTTCAGCCTTACAAATAATTAACATAGGTAAGAATATGTATTTATGTGGAAGAAAAGAATTGTAGAATAATATTGGTTCAGGTTAAACAGTCAGGTGACAGTTGCACTTTCGAGGCATATCTAAACATCCATGTAATTTAATGACTGATCTCCTGCCATCTGTGCAGCTGCCAGAGAAAAACAGCATAAATGATCTAAGATGCATTATTAGCATCACAGTGTTAAACATGTGCCCCTGAAAGCTCAAGCTCGGGCAGATGGATAAATAAACTAAATGATCACAGCTATGGGGAGGGCAAGTACTTTTTTGCGGAAGCACAAAACCTCTGCCCTATCAAAACATGTCCTCCTGCCTCCCAGCGTGTGGGCAGAGCCAAAGTCCTCACGTAACTGTCTATCGATAGCTGCGCTGTCAAGCCAGACCATAAAAAAGATTCTATTATGCTCAGGGGACTGGTGTTCTTATCTTGTGTCACAGATTGAGTAGGAGAGTGGGTGCTTTATGTAAGAATATGTAAACCATGGCTGTCCTAACCATACAAGTTGCTATCTGAATTGCACTACTTTCTAGGCGTAATAGATCTCTGTGTGGCAAGATGTGTTCTCTTTGAAATTATGAGAGGCTCAGTATTTAGTATTGAAGGTGAGATGAAACGTCACCTCAACATTGCCTGAGCATCCATGTCTGCCCTGGTGACCAGCTAGAGAACTTACATGGCAGTTCTTAGAAGAATGTCCTTATAAGACTTTCGTGTTTGCTCCTTGCAGTGTAAGAAAGAATTGCAGATTGACTGTTATTGTTGGGGCTCACTTTGTTGAAAAACTAAACATGAAAATAAAGGAGAGAATGTTTGGGCATAGCCAGGCCCAGAAAGATAGCAGACACAATTTAAAGCAGCTCCTATTCACAGTCCACAAAGCCCCTAATTTTCTGGTGCAATCAGATGTCAAAGGCCAATCAATCTGTGTGTCTGAACAGCCTTGCGCCTGTTCTTGTTCCTGAGACGCCGCAGGGCCATTTCACAGCTGTGGCAGTGCCAGTCAAACCACCCCATTGAGGACACGTTGGGGGTCATACCGTGAAGCACACCAATGAGGGTACTCCTAATTCAGGTATTCCTAATTCAAAGAACCATGCTCTTGCATAGGTACACTAAGGCCCACCCGTGCTAGGCAGTCACTGAGAGCACATAAGCACTACTCTTCCCGGTCAGGTTGAGAATAACTGTTTGGTCGAAAACCTTGTTCCTTTCGGGGCCTGAAACGGCCTGGGATTCGTCCAGGTAGTATAAAGCATGTGAGTAGGCAGAGAGACAGACAAGAACAGCAGACCAAAAGTGCCTGGATTCTCAATTCTCCTACTCCACACTTACTCAGCAACAAAGTTAAGAATCAAGCACAGGCAGCTGCAACTACCTACAGACCTAAAACAGCTGATATAAGAACAGACTCTTCTGGTACGATGGATGACTATGAAGCCGCTGCATCCACATTGGAGTCTGATTCTGGAGGAATGCCTAAAATAACTCCACAAACTGCTCTATAACCTTTTATGGGAATTTTCAGCAGCCCAGTTTTGGAGTATTGTAGAACTCATGGTTCTGGACTAGCGCAGGAGAGTGAATGCTGGAAAGCCGGGGAAAAACATCAGGGGAGAGGTGCATGTATTTGAAATTTAGCATTTCCAATCCTGTGGTTTGGGGAAGTCGAGGAGGATTGCAGCCAGTTGATACATATGTGAGTTATCCTTGGGAAGCTTCCCTAGTTTAAGGATGCTTCAGGAGATTAGATTAATTCTACATTCTTTCATGAGCATGGCTATGTGGCAGACACTATGGGTAAGCATTATTTAACATAACTTTAATCATAGTTCGGTAGGGGCCTTGAAGTGCTTAACAAAAACTTTTTGATTTTTACTGTTTGTGCTTCCACCACACTCTCCAGTTTTTTCTTCTCTTTATGAAACTTTCATGTGCTGTGGTTGGGGAAAACTGAATTTCTGATTCTGTTCAGGATCCAGTTCAGTCTGTATGAGTTCACTAGTTCTTCCTTTGAGAGAATGATAAGGTGTCAGCTGCATAACTTCAATTATATAATTTTACAAAAGTATACCTTTATCTCCTCCAACAACATTGATCGAATTAGTCATTCACTAAACACTTTCCAGGCCTATTCAGGAGTAAGAGAACAGGTACATTTACCCCACCAATGCCACCTATTGTTACAGTAGGCCAATACACAATTGTAAACTAGAATGTCCGGGGACGAGGTCATCTTACCAAAAGATCTCAGGTGCACTTTATTTTTAAGGACCCTAAACAAATACAAGAACAACCCAGAATGTCCAGGTGAACCTGGGTATAATGATCACAAAACAAATATCCATGTGAAACAAATTTTCACTCATTTGAAATATTATAGCCGAAAAATATTGCTACTGGTTAACTCATACACAAAATTCTTAAATGAAGACGAAAATCATCTTTCTAGAATCTTTCAAAAAGCTCCACTGAATCCAGTACCAACACATATGTGAAAACGTGTTTTTAATGTTTTGGAAGGTGCATCAGCATATAATGTTGAATCATTTTTATAATCATACTTTATAGGAAAATAAACAAAGAGTGACAGTTGAAAAAAGTGATCCCCAAGTGAGAAAAGAGACACCACACCATAAAGCAATAAAGAAATCGCTTTTAGTTCTGTGATCTTTTGTGTATCTCACAAAGACAGCCTCTTATTAAGATATAAAGCATGGTTATCAATACATTGATTGATAATTCAAAACATAATCAAAGAGGTCTTGTCTGATTAACGTGTCGACAGCATTTCGACCCTCATGCTGGATACTAGGACAAAAAATGACCTCGGGAACTGTCAAGGAAAAGACCATTGGTAAGGAGTGTGCTGTGATGTATAGAAACAAAAAGGGGTATATGTAAAATAATATACATACTGGTGAAAGGTTGGAATTATTAAAGCCTCAGCTGGATGTCGAATATTGGTATCTGGAAAAAAAAGGGGCTCAATTCAGTGAATAAGCTTATAATAAAATTAGTATTTGTGGGAGCAAGTTATATTAACACATAACTCACTACTGTCTGACTCGGAATGTTGCTTTTGTCACCTAAAAAAAGAAAAGCATTGATGAGCCTATGGAAAATAAATGAATGACAGCCTGAGGGGAGAAAATAATCTTTTTTTTTACCATAATATAAGTGGGGAACACTGTATTTTCCTAATTCTGAAGTCTGGATACAAGGGTAAGTCAGACCTGACTCTCCTTCTATAATAGATTATTTATATTTTTAAGGAATCATGGAGTACAATTAGCAGTTCTCCAGGAAACACACCTTACCGAAATTGAGGGTGGACAACTTTTGCATATTGGAGAGGACGGTTTGTTTTTACTACTTACTCGGCCTTTGCTAGGAGAGTGTAAGTATGGGTCAAACTTTTCACCCGAAATCCAGAGCATCAATTCCGTAGAGTGTGGAGTATATGGGCGGACCTACTAATTGGCAGAAGAGTGCACCTGCTAACATTGTATTTCCCAACATGGGTGGATAAGACTTCATGGACAGTGGATATGCCTTGTTAGCAGCATTCCCTGCTGAACTCACACTGTTGACTGGCAGTGCTAATTGCATCCCGGACATAGGCCTAGATAGTTAACACCCACCACTGCCAGGAGCTCTTGCTAAAAAGTTTTCCAAGCAGCTGTCCGTTTTTATCAAGAGTTGGGGCTTCATGGATGTATGGAGAGAAATACATCCACAGACTCGACAGTACTCTTCACGTCTCACATTTTCATGTGGTGTACACTCCTATAGACCTGATCTTCTCTACACTACAGATGAGCCAGCTGATTCCGGGAGCAGAGTACCTATCCAATACCCTCTCTCATCCCAACTGCCAGTTATTCATTTTACAATGGGGGCATAGTACCAGCAAGCATACTCAGATGATGGTTGCATTCCTCTGCACTTTATGACATGGTCAGTAGGACTGCAATACATGAAGAAGTAACACACTACTTTACCACAACTATCTTCTGCGGATCCCGTATATTGAATGACTGGGAAATATTTAAGATGTATTTTCAGGGTATCTGCATAAATAATTCAAAAGGGGTACGAACAACTGTACACAAACATTAGAAACGGAGATTCACTCTCTGGAAAAACATGCTGTATGCGCCCCAATGGCGTAGTACACAGGGACATGCAGGTCAAACTGAGCTATAAAGCGTATATAGCTTTGAAACTTGTACCTGAAAATTCTGGCCATCTGTTAGCAAGACTAATGTAGTCAAAAGGCCCTCACGTTGCTATTACTGCTGTCAAACACCCAGAAAGTCGTATCCTTCACACATATAGGTGGTCAATACAACCCTGCCGGACGGTGTTAAAGCGGCGGTAAAAAAATTGCAATTACGACTGTGGTGGAAACCGCCAACAAAGACAGCCACTTTAACACTCCGACCGCCACAGCGGTACAAACAAACAGCGCGGCGGTCACCGCCAACAGACAGGCGGGAGACAATGTACCGCCCACACTATTATGACATGCCAATCCGCCACCTTTTCTGGGGCGGATTCACCGCGGATAAAAACACAGCGGAAACAGGAATTTCGAAGGGAAAACGCTCACCTCTACACATCCAACGAGGACACCATGGACCCGGAACTCCAAATTCTCCCTGCGATAGTCTTCTTGCTCCTGTACCAGGAGCACGAATGCCGGCGGCGAAGACCACAGTGAGTACTGCACCTATGACACAGGGGAAGGGGGAGGGAAAAAACAGGGACACACACACACGCAACACCCCCACCCTCACCCACTACAACACGCACAAATGCATATCAATACATCACAGTAACATCCCCCAAACCCCCTGGAAGAATGCAAAGACAATAGAAAATTAGTGTAGCCATTGTAATATATTAAAAACAAGTAGGCAGAAATATATATATATGTTCGATGGCATGTGTAGCTGCAGATACACATGCTGTGCACATCCCGCCATCTGGTGTTTGGCTCGGAGTGTTACAAGTTGTTTTTCTTCGAAGAAGTCTTTTTTCGAGTCACGAGACCGAGCGACTCCTCCCATTTCGACTCCATTGCGCATGGGCGTCGACTCCATCTTAGATTTTTTCCGCCATCGGGTTCGGACGTGTTCCTTTTCGCTCCGTGTTTCGGGTCGGAAAGTTAGTTAGAATCTCGGAAAAATCGTCTGTATTGTTTGCGTTCGGTATCGGGTTAGTTACAACAGATCGACACCAAATAAAGAAGAGCTCCGGTGGCCCTTCGGGGTTTTTTTCCATCCCCGTCTGGGCCTGGTCGGCCCGGCCACGTGTCTCTTCAAGGCTGATGGAACAGACCCCATTCCGCTTCTGTCCAAAATGCCATAACAAGTATCCATATACAGATCAACATCTGGTCTGTAACTTGTGTTTGTCACCAGAACACAAGGAGGATACTTGTGAGGCCTGTCGAGCGTTTCGGTCCAGGAAGACACTCAGGGACCGAAGAGCAAGAAGACTGCAAATGGCGCCGACAGGACAAGAGCGTTTCGAGGAGGAGGAAGAAACATTCTCCACCCAGGATTCGGACTCTGAGGAGATCGATCCCGAGGAAACGCCGAAAACCGTGAGTAAGACGTCGAAACCAAGAACTCAAGAGAAAAGCGCTAAAGCCCAGGGGACGCCACCACCAACAGGCCATGGCTTAACCCGAAAAATAGGTGACCGTTCATCGGCACCGAAAAAGGGCGAGCTGGTGTCGAAGTCATCCGACTCCGGTCGAGATACCGGCACACAGCAATCTCGGGCCCGAGATCGTGGCTCAGAGAAGATTCGGCACCGAGACAGCGGCACCGAAACGGGTCGGCACCGAGAGAGCACGACGCCGAAAGTAAAGAAGGTTTCGTCTGAGCTGAAAAAAGCAGCCAAAAAGGATTCGGTACCGAAATATCCGGCCTCGGAACCGAAAACAAGTTCCTTCTCTGAGGAACAAGGACTGTCCACACAAATGAAGACACATAGATTTGGACAGGAATTAGAGACAATAGAGCCAGATCACACACAAAGACGGCTCTTTATTCAAAAAGATACAGGGAAGATCAGCACTCTTCCTCCAGTCAAAATGAAACGCAAGCTTGCCTTCCAAGACAAGGACAAACAGCCACACGCAAAGGTGGCTAAACAAGTAACACCGCCACCATCCCCACATCACTCTCCGCAACCATCACCGGTAGCCACTCCACCAATGATGCAATCCCCAACTCATACAGGAATGAGTCAAGATGACCCTGACGCATGGGACCTTTATGACGCACCAGTGTCAGATAATAGTCCAGAATGCTATCCAGCTAAACCATCGCCACCAGAGGATAGTACAGGCTACGCACAGGTGGTGTCAAGAGCAGCGGCATTTCATAATGTCAGCCTTCATTCAGAGCCCATTGAAGACGACTTTCTTTTTAATACACTGTCGTCCACACACAGCCAATATCAGAGTCTTCCTATGCTACCCGGAATGCTAAAACACTCCAAACAAGTGTTTGAGGAGCCTGTTAAAGGGAGAGCCATTACTCCAAGAGTAGATAAAAAATATAAACCGCCACCAACAGACCCAGTGTACATTACACAACAGCTAACACCAGACTCTGTTGTAGTGGGAGCAGCGCGCAAAAGAGCCAACTCTCATACTTCAGGAGATGCACCACCTCCAGATAAAGAAAGTAGAAAATTTGATGCTGCAGGCAAAAGGGTGGCGGCACAGGCAGCAAACCAGTGGCGTATTGCAAATTCGCAAGCTTTGCTAGCCAGATATGATAGGGCCCATTGGGATGAGATGCAACACTTTATTGAACATTTACCCAAGGAGTTCCAAAAAAGAGCGCAGCAAGTAGTAGAAGAAGGACAGAGTATCTCCAATAATCAGATACGGTCAGCAATGGATGCTGCAGACACAGCTGCTAGAACTGTCAACACAGCAGTAACAATAAGGAGACATGCATGGCTGCGTACATCCGGATTTAAACCAGAGATACAGCAAGCTGTGCTGAATATGCCATTCAACGGACAGCAGTTGTTTGGGCCGGAGGTGGACACTGCGATCGAAAAACTTAAGAAAGACACTGACACGGCCAAAGCCATGGGCGCACTCTACTCCCCACAGAGCAGAGGCACATTTCGAAAGACACAATTTCGAGGGGGGTTTCGAGGGCAAACCACAGAAGCCACAACCTCACAAACAAAGCCCACTTACCAGAGCCAGTATCAGCGGGGAGGTTTTCGGGGACAATATAGAGGGGGACAATTTCAAAGGAATAGAGGAAAGTTCCAAAGTCCCAAAACTCCTCCAAACAAGCAGTGACTTCAAGGTCACAAATCCCCAACACATAACACCTGTGGGGGGGAGACTAACCAAGTTTTACAAACATTGGGAGGAAATAACAACAGACACTTGGGTCTTAGCAATTATCCAGCATGGTTATTGCATAGAATTTCTCAAATTCCCTCCAAACATCCCACCGAAAACACACGATATGTCAAAACAACATATAGATCTTCTAGGACTAGAAGTTCAGGCATTGCTACAGAAAAAAGCAATAGAGTTAGTACCAAAACAACAAATAAACACAGGAGTTTACTCCCTGTACTTTCTGATACCCAAAAAAGACAAGAGTCTGAGACCTATACTAGATCTCAGAACATTAAATACCTACATCAAATCAGATCACTTTCACATGGTTACATTACAAGACGTAATCCCACTACTCAAACAACAAGACTACATGACAACACTAGACCTAAAGGATGCATATTTCCATATACCAATACATCCTTCACACAGAAAGTACCTAAGGTTTGTATTCCAAGGGATACATTACCAATTCAAAGTGTTGCCATTCGGAATAACAACTGCACCAAGAGTTTTTACAAAATGCCTAGCAGTAGTAGCTGCACATATCAGAAGGCAGCAAATACATGTGTTCCCGTACCTAGACGATTGGTTAATCAAAACCAACACGCTAAGACGGTGTTCACAACACACAAAATATGTCATAGAAATCCTCCACAAACTAGGTTTCTCAATCAACTACACAAAGTCACACCTTCTGCCGTGTCAAACACAACAATACTTAGGAGAAACAATCAACACAGCAAAAGGGATTGCCACTCCAAGTCCACAAAAAGTTCACACATTTCACAATGTAATACAGACCTTGTATCCAAAACAAAAGATACAAGTCAAACTGGTGATGAAACTACTAGGCATGATGTCTTCATGCATAGCCATTGTCCCAAACGCAAGGTTGCACATGCGGCCCTTACAACAGTGCCTAGCATCACAATGGTCACAAGCACAGGGTCAGCTTCTAGATCTGGTGTTGATAGACCGCCAAACATACATCTCGCTTCAATGGTGGAACAGTATAAATTTAAACCAAGGGCGGCCTTTCCAAGACCCAGTGCCACAATACGTAATAACAACAGATGCTTCCATGATAGGGTGGGGAGCACACCTCAATCAACACAGCATCCAAGGACAATGGGACATACAGCAAAAACAGTTTCACATAAATCACTTAGAACTGTTAGCAGTATTTCTAGCGCTCAAGCCATTTCAACCCATAATAAGCCACAAACACATTCTTGTCAAAACGGACAACATGACAACAATGTATTACCTAAACAAACAGGGAGGCACACACTCGACACAGTTGTGTCTCCTATTACAGAAAATATGGCATTGGGCGATTCACAACCACATTCGCCTAATAGCACAATTTATTCCAGGAATTCAGAACCAGTTAGCAGACAATCTCTCTCGGGATCACCAACAGATCCACGAATGGGAGATTCACCCCCAAATACTAAACACTTACTTCCAAATGTGGGGAACACCACAAATAGATCTATTGGCAACAAAGGAAAACTCGAAATGCCAAAACTTCGCATCCAGGTACCCACAAGATCAGTCTCAGGGCAATGCGTTATGGATGAGCTGGTCAGGGATATTTGCTTACGCTTTTCCCCCTCTCCCACTCCTTCCATATCTAGTAAACAAATTGAGTCAAAACAAACTCAAACTCATACTAATAGCACCGACATGGGCAAGACAACCTTGGTACACAACACTACTAGACCTCTCAGTAGTACCTCATGTCAAACTACCAAACAGACCAGATCTGTTAACACAACACAAACAACAAATCAGACATCCAAATCCAGCATCGCTGAATCTAGCAATTTGGCTCCTGAAATCCTAGAATTCGGACACTTAGACCTCACACAAGAATGTATGGAGGTCATAAGACAAGCTAGGAAACCTACCACTAGACACTGCTATGCAAATAAGTGGAAAAGATTTGTTTATTACTGCCATAATAATCAAATTCAACCCTTACACGCATCTGCCAAAGATATAGTAGGATACTTACTACAATTGCAAAAGTCAAACCTAGCTTTCTCTTCAATAAAGATACATCTTACCGCAATTTCAGCCTACCTGCAAATTACGCACTCAACTTCATAATTTAGGATACCAGTCATAAAAGCATTTATGGAAGGCCTAAAGAGAATTATACCACCACGAACACCACCAGTTCCTTCATGGAACCTCAACATTGTCTTAACACGACTCATGGGTCCACCTTTTGAGCCCATGCACTCTTGTGAAATGCAATACTTAACATGGAAAGTTGCATTTTTGATTGCCATCACATCTCTAAGAAGATTGAGTGAAATTCAAGCATTTACCATACAAGAACCATTTATTCAAATACACAAGCATAAAGTAGTTCTACGGACAAATCCAAAATTTTTACCAAAAGTGATCTCACCGTTCCACTTGAATCAAACAGTAGAATTACCAGTGTTCTTCCCACAGCCAGATTCTGTAGCTGAAAGAGCACTGCATACATTAGACATCAAAAGAGCGCTAATGTACTACATTGACAGAACAAAACTAATTCGAAAAACAAATATTTATTGCTTTCCAAAAACCTCATTCAGGGAATCCAATTTCTAAACAAGGCATTGCTAGATGGATAGTTAAATGTATTCAAACCTGCTATCTTAAAGCAAAGAGAGAGCTGCCTATTACACCAAAGGCACACTCAACCAGAAAAAAAGGTGCTACCATGGCCTTTCTGGGAAATATTCCAATGAACGAAATATGTAAGGCAGCAACATGGTCTACGCCTCATACATTTACCAAACACTACTGTGTAGATGTGTTAACTGCACAACAGGCCACAGTAGGTCAAGCTGTACTACGAACATTATTTCAAACAACTTCAACTCCTACAGGCTGAACCACCGCTTTTGGGGAGATAACTGCTTACTAGTCTATGCACAGCATGTGTATCTGCAGCTACACATGCCATAGAACGGAAAATTTCACTTACCCAGTGTACATCTGTTCGTGGCATTAGTCGCTGCAGATTCACATGCGCCCACCCGCCTCCCCAGGAGCCTGTAGCCGTTTAGAAGTTGATCTTGAACATTTGTAAATTTGTAAATATATTACTTTAAACTTCATTATGTACATACGTATTCACTCCATTGCATGGGCACTATTACTAGCATACAGAACTCCTACCTCACCCTCTGCAGGGAAAACAATCTAAGATGGAGTCGACGCCCATGCGCACTGGAGTCGAAATGGGAGGAGTCCCTCGGTCTCGTGACTCGAAAAAAGACTTCTTCGAAGAAAAACAACTTGTAACACTCCGAGCCCCATCCATCCATCCAGTGCACTAAGATAGTCCGTGGGACCACACGGTATGGGCGAGGCCCACACAAGATCCCGGACCATGACTGAGAGAACACTGTAGGGGCATCAGATACCAAGAAAATAGGCACCTCAGGGGGAGGGAAGGGGGGGACACCTCTGCCTCTTGAGTGCACAACGCCAAATCCACGAGGGGGCCACATGCCCACTGTTCCATCCTGGGGAGTGCAAAGCCACAGTCTCTCGTCTCTACAGTGGGTGGTCTGCCCACTGTTCAATCCTGGGGAGTGCAAAGCCACAGTCTCAAGTGGATGTCAGTCTCCACTGGTTCTGGAGGGGGCATGGTGCCCAGAGTGCTTCATCCTGTTAAGGACAGAGGTAGTGGATGACAGTCTCCACTGGTTCTGGAGGGGGCATGGTGCCCAGAGTGCATCATTCACCCCGTGACGTACTCAGTTGCGTCCGTGCCCCTGCCGCTCATGGGCTAGCGGTGCTTGAGATGGCGGTGCCCTGTTCAGTGGTGCTTGAGATGGCGGTGCCCTGTTCATCGGGGCTTCAGATGGCGGTGCCCTGTTCAGCGGTGCTTGAGATGGCGGTGCCCCATTGCAGGGTCTCAGCTGCTGGCGGTCCTTCATGGCCCAACGGGCTGGTGCTGGCGGTGGCCTCCTGGGCAGCTGGGCTTGTGCTGGCAGTGGCCATCTGGGCAGCTGTGCTGGCGGTGGCCTTCTGGGCAGCTGTGCTGGCGGTGGCCTTCTGGGCAGCTGTGCTGGTGGTGGCCTCCTGGGCAGCTGGGCTGGTGGTGGCCTCCTCCGTGCAGCTCTTCCCAGACTTGCCGGGTTTCTTGTGGCCCTTCCCTACCTTGGAAGGCCTTGGAAGGTGTCACAGCTGACTCCATACTCCCAACGGGACCCCTGGGAGCGGCTTTGGTGGCTGGAGTCTTCACCCTCTCCCGCCGGGCACTGGCCAACTTCTGATGCTTCACAGGTGGGGGACTGTGTGCTGTGGCTCCGTACCACACTGGCTGCCCTGGTGGCCGGTGCACTCCAGATTCCGGTGATTACAGGCACCACTGGTCCCAGAGATGTTGTGGCTGAGGTGCTAGTTCGGGACCTATGAGACGGACTGGGTGGGGGAGGTGTGGGAAAGAGGTCAAGGTTGGACAGGAAAAGTTTTTGGGACACACTGGGACGGGTAGCTGGAGGGGTTTTGGGAGTGGAGGAAGAGGTGGTGGTTGTAGGAGGTGTACATTTGGTGACTTTGGGTGAAGGTGCATGTGCTGGAGGCTGTTGTGAGGTGGATGACTGTTGGGTGGGTGTGTGCCTGCATTTGTGTATCTTGGGAGGGGGCGTCACAGACACACTGGAGAGGACACCGGGGCTGTGTGAATGGTAGTGGGGGTGGTGACTGCACGTGAGCGGGGTGTGGTGGTGGGTGTGCTGGTGAGGGACGTAGTGGCTGTAGAGGTAGTGCATGCAGGTGTGAGTGTAGACGAGACTGGGAGGGAGGAGGGAGACGAGGAGGAGGGGGACACAGTGGAGGCAGTGGATGTTGGTGTATCTGCATGTGTGTGATGCTTGCGTGAGTGCCTGTGGGATGTGTGGTGCTTATGTTTGCCTGAGCTTCCCTTGGGTGTTGACGTGTGTGTATATTGGTCTGTAGGTATGCTTGGGATAGGCTGAGGTACAGGGGATTGGGTCGGGGTTGAGGAAGTTGGAGGGGGGATGGCTAGAGACGGGGACAATGGCTGCCATCAGTGCTGAGGCCAGAGTCTGAAAAGCTCGGTGAAGGGCCGCTTGACCAGAATGAATGCCCTCCAGGAATGCATTGGTTTGTTGCAACTGCCTCTCTACACCCTGGATGGCATTCAAAATGGTAGACTGCCCAACAGTGAGGGACCTGAGGAGGTCAATGGCCTCCTCACTGAGGGCAGCAGGGATGACTGGGGCAGGGGCTGAGGTGCCTGGGGCGAAGGTGATGCCCACCCTCCTGGGTGAGCGGGCACGGGGCAAAGGCTGAGGGGCTGCTGGCAGGGCGGTTCTGGTAGGGGGGTGGCGGCTGTACCTGTAGATACGGGGGGCACAGATGTTGCCGCCACCACAAGGGAGCTCCCATCAGTGGACGAGTCCGTGTCGCTGGTGTCAGCTCCTGTCCCCGCCGTGGAGCTCCCCTCGCCCTCCATCCCACTGGTGAATTCAGACTCCGTAGTGTCGCCCTCCAGGGCCATGTGGGATGCAGCTCCCTCGTGCTCCGTTGCCACTGCTCCTCCGCCTGATGATGCTAATGCACACAAGAACAGGGAGACCACAAAAAGGGGGGGGGAACGACAGAAGAAAGACATGTTGAGTGCATGCATTACCGCTACCGTTCGCGGACACGACAGACACAGATGCCCCCTGCACTACGACGCGCTCTTGGGCTCCACTGTTCAATTTATGGGAAATGGCCTACAAGGCTATGGACGACATCTGCACACATAGATGACACAGGGGCATGACTAGCTGTACTTGGCACTCTACAGAGGTGGGCTGGGGTGCCACATGGCCTGACATATGGAGGGGCCTTGCCTACGGAACTCGCCCTGGCCTAGGGAAACGCACAGCCCTCCTCCCCCACCCAGACACCTCCACTGTGCGCAAAGTCAGCAGAATGAGAGTGTACTCACCCCCTTGTGGCTGCTGTGATGCCCTCAAGTGCCCATCCAACTCCGGGTAGGCCACCACCAGGATCCTGAACATCAGGGGGGTCATGGTGCGACGGGCATCCCTCCCACGTTGGGAGGCCATCCCCAGCTGAGCCTCCGCCGTCTTCTTGCTCCAGCGGCGAATGTCCTCCCATCTTTTCCGGCAGTGGGTGCTCCGTCTGTGGTAGACCCCTAGGGTCCGGACGTCCTTGGCGAAGGCACGCCAAATATCTTTCTTCTGGTGGGCGCTGACCTACATGAAATGTACAGGGGAAAAAGAGAAGTTATTACCAACTGCACCGTCGAAGTGATTGGCCCCCATCCCTACCCTTGCCATGTGGCACATGCATTCACCGTCTTTCATACACGCAGCACTCTCCCCCCCCTTCCTTCTTACATCCAGCCCTCCCCACACAGGCATAGCCCATACAGCATGCTCCCAGTGTACTTACCTGTTTGTCTGGAGGACCGTAGAGTAGCGTGTACTGGGGGAGGACCCCATCCACGAGTTTCTCCAACTCCTCCGATGTGAAGGCAGGGGCCCTTTCCCCAGACACTCGAGCCATTGTCTCTTCCAGACCGAGGTCACAGCAGCACTTGCAGTGTAGGTCCTCTCCTGTCGAAGATCAGGTATCGAGTGATTGAAGTGATAGAAAATGGTGGTCACGTCCGCGCCGGTGTGTACAGTCACCGCCGGCTCCTGGGACCCATAGGGTCAAATGTTAACCAATGCAGCATTGCGCCGCGGTCTTCGACCGCCTACCGCGACGGTGTACAACGCCAGCGCAGTTACCTCACATCCCATTGTCCCACTTTCCAGGTCAGGCAGCCACCATTTCAGGGGCCCGCATGGCTTCATTTCCAACTGCGTCACTCATACTCATACTAGGCCTAGACTCAACACACATACAGGCCACCTTTTGTGTATGATAGGTGTTCTGTGTAAACTGTGGGTACGTACCTCTGAGTTGTTTGACTATCACATACAGGCTGGATCGTGCCACAATCCAGGAACTGTGTACCCAGTTGAAACCAGACCTGATGTCAGCAATCCGCCATCCGACAGGAATTCCCCCCTCAAGTGCAGGTGCTGTCAGTGCTCCATTTCCTTGCAAGTGGTTCCTTTCAGACAACAGTGGCCATGGCATCAGGGATGTACCAGCCTATGTTTTCCAACGTATTGTCCAGAGTGTTGTCTGCCCTTCTGAAACACATACGGAGCTACATTGTTTTCCCTCAGGTGGGGGATTTGCCTACAGTGAAAGGGGATTTCTATGCCCTGGGACACATCCCCAACATCATAGGTGCCATTGATGGGACACATGTGGCTTTGGTACCCCCCCCCCCCCCCCCCCCACACACACACAGGAGTGAACAGGTGTACAGAAACCGGAAGAGTTATCAATCTATGAATGTACAGATGGAATGTTTGGCAGACCAGTACCATGTGAATGCCAAGTTCCCTGGCTCAGTGCATGACGCCTACATCCTGCGGAATAGCAGCATCCCTAATGTGATGGGTCAACTCCAGAGGCACCGTGTGTGGCTATTAGGTGAGCACCTGGAAGCAAGTCAGTGGGAATGGTTGTCTGGGTCTGGGGTTATCCCTCCAGGTTAGTGTGTGTCTAACAGTTGTCCCTCACCATTTGCAGGTGACTCTGGTTACCTCAACCTGTCATGGCTACTGACCCCAGTGAGGAATCCCAGGACAAGGGCAGAGGAACGCTACAATGAGGCCCATGGGCGAACTAGGAGGGTGATCGAGCGGACCTTCGGCCTCCTGAAGGCCAGGTTCAGGTGCCTCCATATGACAGGTGGATCCCTATTCTACTCACCAAAGAAGGTGTGCCAGATCATCGTGGCCTGCTGTATGCTTCATAACTTGGCTTTGCGACGGCAGGTGCCTTTTCTGCAGGAGGATGGTCCAGATGGCGGTGTTGTTGTAGCTGTGGAGCCTGTGGACAGTGAAGATGAGGAAGCAGAGGAAGAAGACATGGACAACAGGGACTCAGTGATCCAGCAATATTTCCAGTGAGACACAGATAAGAATACAAACCTGACTACTACATGTACTTTAACACTACTACCTCTCTACTGTGTGTCATTTTCACCCAGTGTTTGGTCACTAAGTTGTCACTTTCCCTTACGATTTCACAGATGTGGGTCCCACTGTCATCTGCTCAGATTCCTCATGGACTAGAGCTGTGTGACATAGGTATGTTGACATTAAACTTGAAAGAGCATTTTGTCACTGTAATTGCTAATACACTATTTTGAAATCACAGACAGACTCCAGATTGTTTTGTGCTTTAAGTGTGTTTATTTAAGTGCTCAATATTGGAGGGGGTAGTGAAATGGTGAGGGGTGATGTTGGAGGAATGTCCATGGCAGAGTCCAGTCTATTAGTCTCATAGGTGCATTGACCATTTGGGCTTAGGAAGTGGAGCTGGGGCAGTTTCAGTATGGACAGGGTGACAAAGTGGGACAGTAGGATGGCAATCAGGGTGGTCTCATTTCTTGGCGGGGTCTTGGCATTGTGCTCTGTCTTTGTCCTGGATCTCAGGGACTGTTTGCGGGGTGGTTCTCCCTCTGCAGGGGGTGGGGTGCTGGTGTGGTGGTCCTGTGGCGGGACGTCCTGTCCACTAGCACCGGCGGAGGTGGTGGGCAGTTCATCATCCATGCTAGTGTCAGGGGCCCCTTGTAGTGCCACAGTGTCCCTCCTGGTGTTCACAAGTTGCTTCAGCCCCCCTACGATGGTGCCCAGGGTGGAGCTGATGGTTCTGAGTTACTCCCTGAAGCCCATATACTGTTCCTCCTGCAGGCGCTGGGTCTCCTGAAACTTGGCCAGTACCTTTGCCATTGTCTCCTGGGAGTGGTGGTAGGCTCCCATGATGGAGGAGAGGGCCTCGTGGAGAGTGGGTTCCCTTGGCCTGTCCGCCTCCTGTCACACAGCAGCCCTCCCAGTTCCCCTGTGTTCCTGGGCCTCCGTCCCCTGGACTGTGTGCCCACTATCACTGCCCCCAGGTCCATGTTGTTGTTGGGGTGGTGGGTTATCCTGGGTTCCCTGTAGTGGTGGACACACAGCTGATTGACGTGTCCTGGGGATGGAGGGTTGGGCCCGCTGGGTGGGTGCTGGTGTTTCCAGAGGGTGGAAGGTCTGTAGTGGCCTGTGACTGGGTGATGGGAACCGACTGTCCCAAGGTCCCCGATGAGCCGGGCTGGTCATCTAGATCCAGTTGGACAGAGGTGCTGTCATCACTGTGGGCCTCTTCTGTTGGTGGTGTGGACATGTGTGGACCCTCCTGTCCGGTGACGTTGGGTATGGGTCCTGCAGGGGTATAAAAGGATGGTTATTACATCTGTGTGTATCATGGTGTGCAATGGGTGGGTGACTGTGTACCCCAGTCCTTGCATTCCTGTGTGAGACCTTGTGTGAGGATGGTTTAGGGGGTTGTATGGGTATGTGCAGTGGCCATGTTTTAGTGATGGGTGTCCATGCTTTGTTGTTGCATGCAGGGCTTGGTGTTGGGATGGGTGGTTTGTGATATTGGGACATATCTGAGGAGTTGGGATGCTGGGGTGAGGGTGGGGGGGGGGGTATGTGATAGCATGCAGGTAGGGTGGGGGTTGTAATAGTTAAGATTTGACTTACCAGAGTCCAATCCTCCACCTACTCCTGCGAGGCCCTCAGGATGCAGAATCTCAAAGACCTGCTCCTCCCATGTTATTAGTTGTGGGGGAGGAGGTGGGGGTCCGCTGCCAGTCCGCTGATCCGCCAGGTGGTGTCTTGAGACCACGGAGCGCACCTTCCCCCGTAGGTCGTTCCACCTCTTCCTGATGTCCTCCCGATTTCTTGGGTGCTGTCCCACTGCGTTGACCCTGTCCACTATTTTTCGCCATAGCTCCATCTTCCTTGCAATGGAGGTGTGCTGCACCTGTGATCCGAATAGCTGTGGCTCTACCCGGACGATTTCCTCCACCATGACCCTGAGCTCCTCCTCCGAGAACCTGGGGTGTCTTTGCTGTGCCATGGGGTGTTGTAGGTGATGTGTGGGGTGGAGGGTGTGGTGATATGTGTGCTGATATGTAGTGGTGTGTTGTGTGAGGTGCGTGGAAGTTCTGTGGGTGATGCTGTTGTGTGCCTGTGGTTGCTGCTGTTCTTGCTGGTGCTCTCTCTCTGGCCTTCTTTCAGAATTTTTTGTTGTGGGTGTTTGTGGGTGTGTGTTTTATATTGTATTGGTTGTGAGGGAGTGGTGTGTGTATGTGTATCAGGTGTGTGTATTTGGAATTGTCCAATGTGGTAGTGTTTTGTAAATGTGTGTGTATTTTGAGAGTGGAGGTGTGTACCGCCAATGGAATACCGAGGTTGAAAGAGCGCTGCGTGGATTCGTGTGTCGTGATAGTGTGGGTGTATTTCTGTTGGCGCGACGGTGGAGGTTTTGTTTTCACCAGTTTATCACTGACCTTTGGTGTGGCGGACTTGTGTGGGTGTCTGAATTTTGGCGGATTCCGAACTGTGGGTCATAATAGCTGTGGCGGAATTCCGCGGCCGTGGCGGTGTGTTGGCGGTCTTCTGCACGGCGGTAAGCGGCTTTTACCGCCAATGTTGTAATGACCGCCATAGACTAATATAAATGCTGTGGTCACCTCTTAATATAAACATTTAAACACCTCACAACCTATTATAGGCCAGGCTATCTGAAATGAGTATATGTCTAGTACTATACTATCTTCTGTTACCTGAACAGACAGCAGAATTAGGTAACTGCTCTCATTTTGCTATAGAACAACTGGTTGCGTAGAAAACTCTGGGCAGTGATCAACCGCCCCTGGAGTTCCATAAATCCTGTCAAACCTTATTAGCGCAATGCGTATCCAAAATGTCAAACAGTGTGCTGCAAAGGTTCCCACCCTGTCCCCACCGCAAATGAAGAAATTATGTTACTGTTTCTGAAACCAGGCAGACACATTATTTTGGTGGTCCTACCGACCTGTTTCTATTGTAAACCTTGGCAATAAAATACTAGGGACGATATCTTGAAAACTACAAAACATCCTCCCACATCTTGTGCACCCTGATAAAAAAGGATGTGTACCAAAATGAAATACTAAAGCAAACTTCTGCATCATATTACATGGTTTGGATCAAGCTCCGCCTGATCTGGCTTATGAACTGGCTCTTTCTGTAGACCTAGAAAAAGCATTCAGTAAGATAAAATTGAGCGATTTATTCTGTATCTTGAGTAAGTTTAGATTTGTTGAGGGAATTCTCTTGTGGATAAGTGCCCTACTGTGATAATTAATTTATGGAAGGTATCCATACAAAGGAGTACAAGGCAGGGTTCCTGCCTCTCTCTATTATATTTTTTCTGGCATTAGAGCCATTTGTAAATCATTTGCGTAAAAAAGGGGATTATCATGGATTGTTGTTTAAGGGGCATATGTAAATTCAGATGATATCTTACTGCACTTACATGATGTCGCATGGGCCTCCCAGTGTTCCTTAAGAACTTATAGGAATTTGGAAAGATGACAGGGCTCGGGCAGATTAGAAACAAATAAGACATCTTCACCTAACTGTCCTGAGTGCCTGAAACTTGTTATCCATAGACATGCAAGGCCTTGAATCAGTATTGTACGCCTGTAAGTACTTGGGGTGAACGTGTTTAGAAGGCCACATCACATCAGGTAATGTGAACAGGGCCTTAGCTCTTGCAATGGTGCCAGTCACCTTCAGGAGGAAAACTCCCTTTATCCCTGCTAGGTAGAGTAGCAGTAGCAAAGATGATTCTGCTTCCCGAATGCTCTATTTACTCTCTACTTTACTGATTGTCCGTACATGCCGTTTTAGGTATCGTTGTACAGTGCTTGCACTGTGCTTGCAAAATCTCTTGTATTTGAAAAAAAAATCTTAAAGGGGCTTAGAGCCTGCCCATTACTTACCTTTACTTACCATTGGCTGGTTCCCACAAGGCTCCTTGCCTTCGTCGTCACGCTGTGTAGACGACTGGCCCATGGCCCAAGAACTGCTTCTGGTGGCCACTCCTTCCACTCACTGCAGCTGCATGCTTTTTGTGGTACTTTTTTTTTTTTTATTACTCTCTTCCCCACTTCACTCCTAACTCTCCCTCCTACACTTTATTTATGGATTCCTACATGTTCATCCCCATGCTTGACATATTTAAGGGCTTGCTGCGCTGGGCGATAAAGGTTGCATGGGAGGCAGAGCCAAGTAACAAATAACAAAGACTCGATCCATTGCGGTTACTGTGTTTTGGTGCTATTCTAATTATAAAAGCGCTGGACAAAAAGCTAATAACTAAATGCCTTCCTGGAACCATGCAGCACTGCAGATATAGACAAACAGGCCCTGCAGTCTCCATATTTCACTGTCTGCTCTAAATAAACAGTAATCGGTCCCCAGCTCGTTCTCCCTGCTTTCTAAAGAGTGGGAGCATTCTTCGCTATGAGCACGCAAGGGCTGTAATTGCAGGTGCTCACGTTTTCTTACTCCAGTGAATTTCGGAAAATCGAAGCAGTGACGTTGTTCCACCAGTACTGCACTCTCCTCGCTAGCCTCCCTCACGTTTGAGGCCTAATGTTCCTCAAGCTACAGTGTGGTGCTTTGTTACAGTGTGTACTCCCTATGAAATGTGAATGGAATTCACTCTTTATTTTTTCAATAGTAAAAAAACAAAAAATACAAAAAAAACACTGCGTGCATAATTGCCTCTGTATCGAAAGCATCGTTCCTTCAACTTGTCCATATTGGATCCACACGCACTTTGACAGCTATGTGTATTTAGGTGATAATCTTACATTGTAGCAGTCTGTGATTT
The DNA here is from genome assembly GCF_031143425.1 of Pleurodeles waltl. NCBI lineage: Eukaryota > Metazoa > Chordata > Amphibia > Caudata > Salamandridae > Pleurodeles > Pleurodeles waltl. The sequence continues at coordinate 78,083,700 of NC_090437.1, read as the reverse complement.
GATTGTTTGGTCGGATGGTGATTTGTTCTTATCTAATTCACTATGATTAACAAAATCATGGCACAGCCAAAAGTGTTATTAAAAACACCAAGAAAACTGCTGCTTGAGTGAATGCTTTTTTTTTTTTTTAATTAAATACCGTGGCCATGTTTACATAGAAGCAAATTGTTTCCTTTTTATTTTTTCGCAGCATATGCTTGCAATAAAAAAAGTTTTTTTTTTTTTTAAATGGCAGTGCCAGACCGAATTGCTTTGCCAATGCTTGTCACTTTGGGTATTGGTGGATTCTCATTTCAAGTGTATTTTGGTACTTTCGAGGTCTAGCAGCAAGATTAAAGTTTCTGATTTGGAATATCTTTACTTCCCTTGCAAATGTTTCTCACTCTTGCCTAATTGCAGATCAAACAGTAGGTGTAATTGAAACGTGCGAGCAGTAAAAACAACACGCATTTGCAAAGCCTATAGATTTCATCCATGCAAAATCTATCAGCTTTGTTGTCAATTTTTTATAAATGTTGCACCACAGTTGGGCTGCTGTGGAACGCGTCTCAAAATAAATAAAAAATGCTCTGATGCGGTCAAAGCTGGCCACATCATAACGCTTTCTTTTTTTTTTGTTTTGTTTTTTTACTTCAAGTCATGTTGCACAGCAGGTCAATTGCTGTGTATCTTGTTAAAAAAAAAAAAAAAAGACAGTCAATTCATTTTGCATAGGTGAAACCTGTTGGCTTTGCCAATGCTTTTTTTAAAGACTAACATGGTCTTGTCAGAGCTCATTTGGGCAAAAGATAGGTGTAGAGTGGCCATCCCCAAATTGTTATTGCTGTAGATGAAGGTAAGCGAAGTGTTCCTTCCTTTGAAACATATTAGATAGTGTCTCCGTTGCAGTGTATGGTTTCATGGTTAACAGACAGTAACCTGGATATAGACTAGTTGAGTTCCACCTTAAAAGGAATGATTGTGCCAGAGTTTTTCCTGTGAGCACAGTAGCTCTTTGCTAGATGTACCATCTTGTTGTCTACAGCCAAACATTGCTGGCATAGATAGCTGCAAAAGACTGAGCACCTTGATGTGCATACTCCGGAAGTACCATTCTTGTCCCTTCAGTTATTCAACCGGGTCAAAGAGGTGGCAGACAAAAGGGAATGAAACAATGCTGCAGTCACACAGATGGGGCAGCTTTATGATTCAGGCTAACCTGCCTTGAAATAAGACAGGCAATGTCACATCTAGCCCGTTCCTGACCCATACAGCACTATGCAAAGCCACCCTGTCAACTTGGGCTCTCAACCTGAACAAGCCAGAGACTGAAAGGACATTACAACTATTGCTAACATTTACTGACCTTGTTTTGCAATCACTATTCCTTACAAATACCTTAGATCAAAACAATACGTCTCTTTAATCGCAGGGCAAGCTGTGTGGACGAATTGGGTGCAGACCTCTCAGAGACAGTGCAGACAATGTCCATGCACCATTGAGAGTGCAGATAATCTCCCGCATTGCTCTGCCCTCTTGTTGATGCTGTCTGTGTGGGTGAGGAAGGTGCTCTGGATAGCAGAGAACTCACCTCCCCACTCTTTAAAGGAGGTGGTAAGTGGCAGCGGTATATAGCCCTTGATAAAGAATGACGGCCAGAAAATGACTGGTATTTCCAAGCACACGCTATTCCCCATTCTGTAGTCCACACTTGCAAAGTCTGTTATTTGGTCCTGGTATACCGGTTGGAATATGAGATTTCGATCACCTTGCATCAAATAACGGAATAATTATGATGAGGCCCTTAGAAGGCAAACAGTTTCTAATAACTCTGATATATCAGGGTACATTAAAACTTTATAACCGTTGATATTTTGATTTTTTTTAAATAGGATTTCCTCTCAGTTCATATTTGCTCTCTGGGACGGCAGAGATGATTTGGCACTCCCAACTTCAGTCCTAGAAGTGCATGAATTATTGACTGCGTGGACCTTGTGATTAGAGATCTTCATCTCAACATTCCTGTTCCCTGAAATGAAACAGCTGCCATTAGTGAAAAAGATCATTCAGTCCGCTCAATTCCCCCGAACAAGACTGTGGTTCCTGAAATGTTTTGCCCAATTTTATTTTGTTACATTAGTGTCTCTGAAAATTGTCTCATGGGTTCATTCTAGATGATGTCATAGTATGGCCACTGAGATTGTGTGGCAGTGAGGAACCAAATTATGTGGATTTTTTTAACTATTTTATACTGTAAGACAAGTCAAATTATATAGCAAAGAAAGGTAAATTATGCCACACATTGTAAAATCTCAGAAAAAAATATGTAGGCCATTGAATAACAGAATTATCTATTTTTACACGTTAGCATGCACTGTTCAGAAAAGAATTCCATTGTTTTCAAATATAGATTTCCATAAATTCCTTAAGAAAACTATATACATTCAATAGATCCTATTCAGTGTGTTATTCATCAACAACTAATGATTGTGTCTTGCTTGAAACACAAGAACACCATTTAATTGACGGTGTCCTTTCACCCTTCTCGAGTAACCTATATTGTGTAAACCACATGCAATAGTAAACTCTACAGAACATAAGCCTACATGCGCACACGTCGTGTAAGAAATCGTGTGCCTCATTTATTCATTCCATCTCACTTACATTCTAAAACTTATCTTCATTTTTGGGTGCACTCGGAGTTCTCTTGTAGGGCTCCTGGAAGAATCAGTTGCCATTAACAAACATCTACATTTTTTCCTAGAATACACTTCACATTTCAAGACAGTATCGGCCTGATTACGACATTGACCGAGGGGATTACTCCAACCAAATGTGACGGATATCCCATCCGCCGGGTTGCAAGTTATAATGGACCTTGTAATATGGCCGGTGGGATATCCGTCATATTTGGGACAGACTAATCACCTCCGCCAAGGTCGTAATAAGACACTAAATGTTTAAAAGAGGGGCAGCGTATCTAAAAATATTATTAAGGCTGAGTCTCTTTTGAAATAACTGTTGTTTTTTGAAGATGCTATAAATATGAATTTGTGTATCTTAATGAAACAAAACATTTTCATGCTAAAGGCGTAGATTTTAGTATTTAATGTTATTGTTCCCCGCAGCAGTTAAAAGCCCTTTCTTCGGTCAATCACTTGAAAATGTTTACACCATTTGGGTTCAGTTGTCATCCTTTGAAATGTGTGAATACAGCAAGCAGCACCTAAAAGGTGACCAGCTGCAAGGTGATAAGCACAGGAGCAACTATAAGATTTGATCCGTTTCATCCTGATGTTTTTCAAAATCTGCAAGTTGTGCAGCAGATGGAGGAGTATATGGCTATTGTGGCATATTCATTTTATACATGAAACTTACCCCAGAGTTGCGTGTTTGGAGGTTACAAATAGGGCCTGCTGTTCGGTCTTTCGAGTCTCACATATATACGTTGATGTATTTGTGCTTGTGTGCAGTTCATCTTTACAGTACGAATATGACCTATTAGTTTGTCTCTCTACATCTCAGCATTTAGTACATAGTAGAATAGTATATAGGGTATGCACTGTTGTATTTACAGTATATAATTTTCTGTGTTACCCATTTTACTTAGCAAAGATGATAGGGCGCTGTCCCGCACATCGATGGGGTTGGAGTATGCCTTCAATATTGTTGGACTAGATTAAGTTTTTAAACCAGTGTCTTGCTGATGGTGGCCGAGGGACTATCAAACAGATGGTTTTCTTCATTAAACGATAGGGCGAACGGAATAAAAATGAGCGTCCCCTTGGGTTTTAGACCGTATTGAAGTAACACATTCCTTTGGTTGGTTTTATAACTGCGTATTTAGCAGTCTAGAGCAAAATGTAGATACAGGTGTGCATCCATGAATTAACTATATAAATTTAGCCCTGGCGTTTGGTTCACAGAGCCCTTCAACATCCTTCCATTTGGCTTTTGTTACAGGAATTTTGATGGACCAGCTATTAACTGTAATGGATCAAGAACATCCTTTATGATTAGTATAATGCTTTGACTGGAGAGCAGATGTTTCCCTCCCAGTGAAGATATTTTGTTCAATAAAAATATATATTGCTAACCTAGCTTACAGAATGGGTCATCGCAGGGTGACACGGTGTTGGACAGGGGAGCCTTAGAATGTTTCCCTTTGTGCGCAGGCTACATACGTAGGTAAGACCTGTTCTGATCTCCACACTTACATGCTGTACAGCTATTTATTTTTAGATGCATTGTTTTATCATGCTTGCCTAAACACGTTATTTGTGGTGTTTTCATACCAGAAATATTTCTTCATGTTTAATAAAATAAAAAACCCAATAAAGCACTTATACTACTTGTAACAGTCGAGCTGGGTAGTACTGTGAAACAAACACAATCTAACAAATATTTGTTTGGATTACACACCAGATGTCAAGTATCAGATTTACAGAAGCAGTCATATCCAAGAGGGAGGGCCTTCCTAGATATTGATTGTCAGGGTCCGTTTAGGACCCCTTATTCCAGCTTTGGCATTCTGATCCCTGTCAAAAGCTACGTTAGAATTATGGTACCCCCATCTTTGAATATTATTCCTTTAGTATCACAGAGGGGCACTTGTGGCGAGTCTGGGTCAAAAGCAGTTATGAATTCCTTATCTTTCTTTGCAGTTATTTTCAAACATTGGTTAAAGCTTCCATCTTAAAGGGATTATCTACAAAATCATTGCTTGCCATATAAACATGTTATTCTCCAGATGCACTTTTTAGTTTAAATTGGACACTGGGTGGCAGCAAAGAGTTACTACTCTTACGTTATGTCCCGTTACACTTCAAAACTTCCTATTAGGACATAAAGAAAGAGGTTTTGGGTCACTCTTCTTTTGCTACGGGTTAGTTTGCCTGGCAATTAAAACTTAGTTAAGCCCTCTGGAGCAGTTCTTCCACTTTATGAATGGGTCAAATTGCTATACAACTTTCTATATTGCAGACTTGCTGTACGTAAATTTAGCTGATAAGCCAGTCATCAGTTAAGTGGAGTGTACTTTAAACTTTACATTGAGTGACGGAGTTTTATCTGCGCACGGGTAAGCATAGAATAGTGTCCTTGGCTGGTAGGGCTGGAGTTTGAGTCCGACCCTGATTTAGTTGAAAGCTGTGGTCGCATATTATTATATTTTTATGCTGACCAATATTATTGTCTCTGTTCCTAACGGATAAGAGCAGCTCTGATGCTCTCAATTCTTCCGTCACAAAGGTGGCAATCTGGATGAATAATAACTCTCTTAAGCCTGATGGACACAAACTTGAAATTCTGCTGGTGGGGATTCAACCTCAGCTTTGGGGCCCTCAATAGTAACCCGGATACTCTAGGAGCAGCTCTCTCACCTGTCCTGGTTTTAAAAAAACCTAGGTTTCTGGTTAGATGACAAACGCTTGATGAATCATCAAATCACCAAGATAAATTCCACTTGCTTTTGCATTTTTAAGTAGCTGATAAAATACTTTGGATGCTCCTGGTCTTGGCTCAAAGGAGAGGTCAGTAATATAGGCATTAGTCATCTCCTGGATTATGGGAATATTCTGTAGTTAGGCCCCTCTTAAGGCTTCCCTTAGATGCCTTCAATTTGATCACAATGCTGCGACCCAACTGTTATTCCACCTTCCTAAACACTCTCCTGCCTCTAATCGTCTGCACGACCTCCATTGGTTTACGATTGAGAAGCGTGTCCGAGTTAAAGCCCTGTGTCGAATGAGGACCCACTCAATATAAGATCCTCAATGTCTCCCTACTGCTCCAAATGACCCCTTGGCTCCAATTATTAGACTTTATCCATTGTTCCCAGATTCAGGAGGGTCAGAGTAGGAGGATTTCTCCTACCTGGGTCCTAAATCATGGAATTCTGTACCGGACTCTCTGAAAGTGTGCAACTCTTTCAAATCTGGTTCTACCTAGCGCTAGGAAACCCCAGTGGGGTAGCTATGCGCTCTACAAATCAATAATAATGTTTGGGGTTTTTTGTGTAATTTTAGTTTGTGAATGCCTTGATTGGCGATGTTTTAGTTGTGCTAAGTATTAAGGAGGTTTTATGTATTTTTTGTTTTGCTATATTGTTTACAGTATACATTGGGAAAGAGCAGCATATGATGTTATTTATATATAGAATGATCGAAGGGCTCTATTTGTAGAATCATGTCGCTCACTTCGCACAACTGCACTTGCTTGGTGGTGCTTCACTCGTCGTAAATGCTTGTTTACTGTAATGATATTTATTAGGGCCGTCAGACAGTTGACTATTCCTTGGATGAGACTGCTGTGGCCAAGGCAGCCTGGCACAGCATGAGGGGGGGAAGTAGGAAGGACTGTACACAGAATGAGTGTAATTTACATACTAGCAGGCTTAACACAGCCTTTCTGTCACTTGGTGTTGATTAATCCATGATATTTCATAAATAAGTTAGGATTTATCATGTTAATGCCTCATTTTCATTGTTATTCTACAAAAATGTTTTCTACTTTCAGTTTTAAATATTTTTTTATGTCCCATTACAAAGGTGCTGAGTTTCAAGTGGAATGTTATTTTTTTAAAATTATTATTTGGCTCAACAGTGCAGCGGTCGCCAAGCAATTATGTGAGAATCACCAGGAAGAGGGGCTATTGCTCCACTCACATGTTGGAAGCCCAGAGTACATATTTTGGTTGGCGGTGTGTACTTCAACAAGAAAGTGCTTGCCTCCACTCAGCTGTGATCTTTTCGTTTATTTTATCCAGGTGTCCGAGTGGAAATTTTCAGGAGCACATACATGATATTGTAAAGTTATTAAAGTGTCTTATATAAGTAGATAATTTATGTTGTGTTTTTCTCTAGTGGTAGCACAAATGGGAGGAGGGCAGTCATTATTATATTGGAATTTTAGGTCTTGCTTGACAGTGCAGCTATCACATGACCTTTTAACCTACACCAGTATTTTACTTCCACAGAAATACATATCTTTTCCCATTCTGTCCACATTACCCCACAACATTCCTTTAAAGCAGTGCTCGTTGCATTGCCTATCCTTGTTGTTTTTTATGAGTCTCATAATTAAAAGCAAGTCGGCACTTTTACTTATTTTTATTTTTTGTGTGCCTTTTCCATCAGACTCTCAATATAAACAGGTGCTTGGATCCACATTCTCATTCTTTTACTGGGTTATAATGTGTTCATAAGTGTGTGAAATAAAAGGCACAGTCAAAGCCAAGTCCATTGCCAATGTTGTTTTTAATTTGCATGTTGCTCACTTTCTGGTGTTTTTTCTCATCAAGTTGTTTTTTATTTATTCTTGTTTAACATAGAAGATTTCATTGGTGTCATTAGGTTTGGTAACTTAACGGTCACTTCCTCCACATCTCACAGCATAGTGAACTCCCAATTCGGGCTGCATTTTGAAAAAGTTAAGTTAGCCTGTCTGCCTTTGGTCCACTTTTAACATGTCATTATTGTTAGACCTGTCTGCCTTAGGGTGGTCAACCCCCACACTTTATGCTGACTTTGTTTTTGTTGACCTTATGACTCTGTACACTTCTGCAAGCCAGTGCTAAAGTTCTTCTGCTCTCTCCTTTAAACATGGTAAAATTGGCTCATACCCAGTTTGCATATTAAGTTTACTTGTAAGACACTGATAACATGGTACTACCTGTACCTAGGGCCTGTATGTTAAATGCTACTAGTGGGTCCGCAGCACTGATTTTGTCACTAAGTAGAAAGTGAAACATATCTCAGGTCTGCCTTTGCAGCCTGTATCTGCAGTTTTAAAATGCCATTTCGACATGGCAAAATAAACCTTTTGCCAGGGCTACACTTACCTTGCATACATATAAGTCACCTCTAGAGTAGGCCTTAAACGGCCCACAGGTCAGGTTGCAGTATGTTTAAGACGTTGAACATGTACTTTTAACTTCTACATGTCCTGGTGGTGAAAAGCTTTTACATTTGTTTTTCATTACTGTACAGCCTTACTCTCCCATGGGATAACATTTGAGTCACCTTATTACCTTTTTGGGAGCAGGTAGAAATATTGAGTTTGGTCTCTATAGAACTGTCATTTACAACCCTCTTTAATGGTAAAGCTGGATTTTAAGTCCCAATTCTGAAAATGCCTCTTTTTAAAAAGTTGGAATTTTCTTGTCCTAACAATTTAAAAGCTTTCTCTACTTCAGTGGGCACCAGGTATACGTATTGGTGCCCCAGACTCAACACGTAGATAACTTCTGGACCAGTGAACTCTGCCAGGAAGAAGAAATGCCCAGCTATGAAGTCTGCCCTGCTGACCTGCTTTGCTGACCTAGGGCTACTTTGCTGCCCAAGACCTGCTGTGGCTGCACCAGGACTCTACTGCTGCTAAGAACTGCCCTGCTGAATCCAGCCTGCCTGTGTGGACCCAGAAGTGCAGGAAAACTCCAAGGGTCAGTTGGCTGGCCCTTTGCTCAAGCCATTTGAACATAGCGGGCTTCTTCAACATTGTCACAACCCGATGTAGCATGCAAGTTCTTGCAAACCCCGGTGGGTTCCCAGACACCAGACCAGGGTGGCAAATGTTGTCCCCTGCAACACAAGTCTCAACACCCCCACCGGCTCTCTCAACGCCAGTGCAGGATCTTGCATCGCAGCTCTTCATGAGAGGTCATCAACTTTGCCACAGTACAACACATTTCGACGCCGACCACACATCGCAAGTATTTGTCGACAGTTCCTTGATGCCAGCTCGCGCAGCCCAATGCAGGGACTTCACATCTCGAAGCCCAGTCCCACAAGCTCCTTACACCGGACTGAACTCAGTCCTGTGTCCATCCCGCACTCCATTGTGGTCAGCCTGAACTTGTGACTTTGTCCCGGTCTGGCACAACCCAATAACCATAGTTTGTGCTTCTAGGCACTATTTTGGGCGGTAAGCGCTTTTTACGTAGCACTTGATTTTCATAAAACCTTTAAAATTGCATCTCCGATTTTTTTTGTCATTTTCGTGCCAAATAATTTATAAAAATTTACTGTATTTTTTTAAATGTGTGTATGGTTTTTCTGGTGGTGTTCTTTGATTGTATGACTTTTTAAACGATGCAGAAATACTTTACACATTGCCTCTGAGTTAAGCTTGACTGCCTTTGTGGCTAGCTACAGAGGGTTAAGCGAATGTCAATTTGGGGTTTGCTTGTGTTTCACTCTGACAAGTATTGTAGTTGCTGCTTGAGTAGGTTTTCACCTCCTTCAGCCAGTAACCCAGTTTCTCACAATGATCTTTTGCAGAACTTGAGGAAGTGTAATTTCATCTAAACAGTGATTTGTTACAACATCACGCACCACAAGCCTGACCTAAACTACATAATATTTACATTTCAGGGTTTAAGTGGGATGTAAGATAAACATAGTTTGTGTTGACCTATTTTCATTTTGCTGGCTTAGACCAGTTGCATCTTGGATTTCGGAAAATCCCCACTAGGTTTTGCAAAGTATGCTAAAAACAGTGGTCCATATCCTATATAAACCTCTTGAATTGACCATTGAAGTTGAGAAGCCTGTGCCCCATTTAATCACAAGCGGTCCTGGCAGACTACCTGAACATCCACTCTTATGCAAAGAGTCAATCCAGCGATGAGAGGAGCTGAGACTAGGTGATCATGTGTTTTCCTCTCTCCCAGTTGAAGTGTGATACACACCTGATCCTCTGTGAACAGGTGAACGGTGAAGATGGCCCTAAATAACTCAAGAAGCAAGTTAGCTATGCCATGACCTCATTGTGTAGTGCATAGACGTAGCTTAGGGTGGTTGACTGCTAAAAGCATTTTAAACATGTTAGAACTGTTCGTGCACAAGTGCTGTTTTAAATATATTCTGTGTGGTTATTATTCCTGTGCTCTGCAAAAGAATGAAACTGTTGAACACTTTTAAATACTTCGGTCCAGATGTACAAAGCTTTTTTGAGGTCACAAATCCAATTCGCTGAATCAGGCTGCTTGCAACCGCAAGAAAGCATTTTTGGATGTACCAAGGCCCAAGCGTGATACGGTAAAGTGTTATTGAATCGCAATTTGGGTTTGCGGTTGTGTATTAGGAAGGGGCGCTTTGAGGGTGTCCTTTCCTAATACTGAATCGCAGTGATATGTATGTTTTGCAACTGAAATGCAGTCACAAAACATTTGCAGAAGTTGGTGGTAACCCATTCGCAAGGGACCCCTTCCCCTTTGGGAATGGTTGCAAAAACATTTATTATGATTAGGCAGTGGTACCACGGGCCACTGACTACTCTTAAAAAATAAAAAGAACATTTTTCATTTATCTTTTTGAAACACTGCATTAAAAAAAAAAAATGCTTCATTGAAATGTAATAACAGCATGGTGGTCTGCTGACCTCAGCAGGCCACCATGTCTGTGATTTTTGCCATTTCCAATGGGTTTTAAACCATGGCATATCTCATGAACAATGAGGTAGGTCTATTTGCAACCCACTGGGAATCGCACAATGTGTGAAACACACATTAGTACATGGGTCTTTGCATTTACTAAATAGCAAAAAGCAAAAATTCGCTATTAGGTAAAATGCCATATTCTAGCAACATCTGGCCTGTAGCCTTTTCCTAGTGCTATGCTTGAGTGTGCTATTCTAAGACTGAAATTGGGTTTGAATTACAACTGAGTCCCTGAAACCTTTAAAGGACTGTTACTAACCAAGAAAGTATAAGTACCACTCCTGCAGGAATGCTCAGCAGGTTGTGTTGGGCTGCAGTAACCTTAACTTTCTTGCCTGCTCAGTGATGGTGCACTGAGCTAAATCCTTGCACCAGTGTGTTGGGAATCTAAACCCTGTTGACCTGGGCCCTAGACCCTAGAATACATGGCTACCATAGTTTTCTCACCATATAGATTTGATCTCACCTATGTGTTGCGTTTCCATAGTTTCATTGTGCTTGTGTATGACATTTTCATACTTATTTGTGGAAATTAGAGTGGCATACATTTTCAAGCTCTGCAAAGCTGTAAGATCCAATATTAATTATGCCTGAAACGAATCATAGTGCAGCCATGTAGAAAGATCAAAAAGCAACTGTGTTTAAAGATCTTACCTTATGAATCTGTCACACGTCTTGCTTGCTTTGATGGTTCATTTTGACTGTGGGTTACAGGCATTTTAATGATTCACCTTGCTTGTTCTATTGCCTCCTGGAAACATAGTAATATTTGTTATTTTGTGCATCTTTAAGAGGAACAAATTGTGCATTATTTCACCTCTCTTCCTACCAAACATTTCAATGAAACCTTGGGACCCATACAGCTCATTCGTAAACTATAACCACATCAGCACCCCACAAATCTCACTCATCAACATTGAATGCTTGTGAAATACTCAATGTCCCCTGCTCCATTAAATACCTTTTTTGCCAATCTTTACCTAGGCACCACTGTCGTCTTATTAGCACTAACTGTTCAGGCCGGCTTCTAAAAAGAGTTTCTTCTGATGCAGTCACTTTTGTTTTGTAGCACGGATACTATTGTTCGATGGGGAATGTTCCCCATATTCCCAGCCAGGCACCATCACACAAAGACCTGATGATACACTTTAGGATTGTTTTCAAGCACTAATATTTGGAGTGTGGGGAAAATACACAGACCTCTACAAGAATGCTGTTTGATCACTGCATGCTGATATTTGGAAGTCCATACCTCTGTAGTAAAAAGACAACTAAAAGTCCTAGCTATTGGCTAAAACTCATACGAACTAAATGAACGCTGGTCGCGTGGGCTATGCAGCAACAGGACGTGAAGACAGATGACGGTGCTCCTGTCCACTAAGATAGCTCATTCCCTTGCAGTTTACGCACTCCTCCATACTAAATTATTCCCCCCCCCCCCCCCCTTGCCTTTTAGTGGGCATTCACAGTCGCTCCTGTGACTAGCAGTGTCCTGTCCAGTAGAAGGAGGAGTTCGAACTGTTTCAGTGTGGACACTGCACTAATAGGATTGGGTGTAAGATCGAGATGTTGCAGGTGTGGATGTTGCACTAGCAGGGTGCGGGTAAGGTCCCACTGTCCTGTCCTTTTGATTTCACCAAGAGACACACCAAGGCCTGGCAGAATTTAGCACATGCATACAAGAGAGTAAGGAAATACTGGGACTTGAAGCTTTGCCATTCCAGAGCCAGCTAACAGACATGCACCAAGGCTGAAACATTAACGGCTCTTGGCCGTAACCGGGTAGGTGCCGAGTCACATCTTAGGTCTGTGGAGTGTCCAGTTTTGCTGCAGTCATAAAATGGTCAGGCACAGTCATGTGCGGGCAGATGAAGGCTGAACAAAACAGGTTAATCGTTGGTTGGTGTAACGTTCCGCTGCCTATGAAATTCTTGTTTTGCAATGCCAGAGGGACTGTTTTATATCTACTAAGTACACTCACCCGTCGCACTTTCTTATAACTTTCAAGTCTTATCTCAACATATATTGTGTCCAGAAAGAGTATGTGTGTATATCTATCTATATATATATATATATATATATATATATATATATATATATTTTTTTTTTTTTTTATTTTTTTTTACTGAAGCAAGCATTTTATTTTTTTATTTTTTATAAACGTGTGTCATGACTTGAGTGCAAGCATAGCCTCTGACCTCCTCATTACTGTTTGTTTATCATATTTAATTGCCCACTCAGGCAGTGTTGAGAGGATAGGCAAACCACAATTCAAACAATACTGCCATTATCGCATCAACAATACCACCACTAATGCCACCATCAATTCCAACACCACCACTAACTATAGCACATCAACCCTTTACCCATAACACCACAAAAACGAGCACAGCTACCTCTTCCAAGCACTGTTTTCAGCCTCCCATAGGCTTACCATGTATTCCCTGCAACGTTGCTGTTATATTCTTCACTCTGTTTAGTCCATGGCATCCATACATAAAATATTCTGAGCTAGTAATATTGTCATTTGAAGTACTTTTTCTACATTGTAGATTCAAGAGTGAAATTCTCCTTCATTGCATTGTTCCTGTAGAACAGGACTCCTCTTTTGTTCATTGCGTAACGGGGGGGATAAATGGGTGAGAGCGCTTATACCCCTTCTTCAAGCAGTGCGTCCTTTTAACAAAAGGTCGTTGCTGAACATCGACTTATTAGTGTATATGTTGCTGACATATTTCTAGCAGTTCATATCAACAGCATTTACCAAGTCCCCTTTATCAAATGTATACTAAATCACTTATTTTCAAATGGTAGCTTTCAGGTAATTCTCATCATACTGCGCAGTAAAATATCGAAGGTCTAATAATTGCTATGAGTCTACACTGTCTTTTGCATTAATCTGGTATATTCTTTTTTTGTTACAATCTGTTTTAATAGAGTTACGGCGCGCTGTTAGGAGCAGTCTGTGGAAAAAAGAGACCACTGCTCATCAGCATACATATGGACCGGAAGAACACATTGAAGAAGACATGTACAGGAAATCATGCACTATATGTAACCACGAGTTAACATTTGAGAAAATGTAGTGTGCAAAATAACATTTGTATATTATTTTAGAAGCAAAAATGAATTTTGTAAAAAAAAACAAAATAATAATAAAGTATTTATTTCATTTCCTGTGTCATGACCAGCACAACAATCGCCATTTTAATGCTTCACACAGTCAATATATCATTTTGTTGGTGTCACAAGGAGTGAATCTAGTTGGGCTTATTGTGAAAGTATTATATGTACCATTGCATTAGTGATTTTTAGGTAGAGCGCACAAGCGCTCTGACCTGTTGTAATCGATCTGTGGGCTTTTAACCACTGCACGCCCATCACTTTCACTTGTTCCTGGGCTTGCCTATCAAAAATCCTTTATCATGACTAGTAAATGCTTTAGCTTCGTCCCGTCTTGGGGCAGTTTGGTTACCACCTTGGATACCGACCCTGTTCATGGATAATTGTGCCTTTGCTGATAAGTTTGACTGCAAGTGAACTTCTTTTTCCTATTGTGTCTCTCCTTCACGCACATGGCAGCCCTGGCACTTCGAATTGGCTTGCTTATGTCAAATGTTTTACTTTTAATTTTCAATTTAAGTGGCAAGAAAAGTCCAGCTAGGAATTTACAACGTTAACAGCTCTAACTCGAGCAAACACGAGGCCCATGCATAGCAAATTTTTGTTTTTTGTACTGGTGAAGCACAGAAAGCGATTTTGATGCCGTTGGATAAATAGGTAGCTCCCTTTGCATGTGTCCCATTTTATTCCATGGTGATAGTGTTATAAATGGTTCACCCTGATTTGGTAGTTGATCAGTGTAGGAAAGTACCATCATGCCTGGCATGTTACCCCGATATTTCACTGTATATGTTACCTTCTTACTGAGGGTACTCACTGAGATACTTTTGGCATATTGTCATAAAAATAAAGTACCTTTATTTTTAGTAACTCTGTGTATTGTGTTTTCTTATGATATTGTGCATATGATATAAGTGGTATAGTAGGAGCTTTGCATGTCTCCTAGTTCAGCCTAAGCTGCTTTGCCATAGCTACCTTCTATCAGTCTAAGCTGCTAGAAACACATCTTCTACACTAATAAGGGATAACTGGACCTGGCACAGGGTGTAAGTACCTCTGGTACCCACTACAAGCCAGGCCAGCCTCTGACATTGGTTGTGCAGCGGTGGGATACGTACTTGTAACTACTTACCACTTTTTCATTGTGTACTTTTCATAAGAGAATCATATACAAAACAGTTCAGTGTATGTACACTTATCCAAAAAGTTTTGCTTTTCTTCCCTCAAACTTTTTACAAAGTTCTGAAAAGTTTCTTAAAACTTCTAAAAGTTAGAAAAAGTTATTTTCTCTGTTCTCTAAAAAGTTCTGAAACTTTTTATTCCTTCTCACTATCTCTAAACCTTTTGCTATCATGTCTGTGGTAGATTCAGCTCTTAAAACAGTCAATACAACTTATGACAATTTGAATTACAAGAGCCTAAGGAGTCTCTGCTTAGATAGAGGTTTAGTGATAGGAAAGAACCCTACAAAAGAGTTTCTATATAACATGCTGATTGTGAATGATGAGTCCCAAGCAGGCCCATCAGATGAGAGGTTAATAGAAGCTTCCCAGTCTGACTCAGAGGAACACCTTGAGGAAGGTGGGGAGGGTTCTGAACAGAGTCTGCCCCTTAGCAGGACACCTAGTAATGTTGGTAGTAATGGAGGTTCCCATCACAGTAGGGCAGCCTTTATTCCTAGAGGCCAAGTTTCTAGGGTTCAGTCAGTTAGGGACAGATCCCCCTCTGTAGTTTCCAACGTGTCTTCTGTGTCAAAGCATTCCCAACCCACCCACCCTGAGGATAACTTGTTAGAAAGGGAACTCAAAAAGTTGAGGGTTGAAGAGACCAAACTGAAGCTTAAACAGCAACAGCTGGCCTTAGATAGGGAATCCCTAGACATTGAGAAGGAAAGACAGAGGTTGGGGATTAGGACCCCATGGTGGCAGCAGCAGTACTCCTAATAGTAATCCTGTTAGAGAGCATGATTCCAGGAATCTGCACAAGATAGTCCCCCCTTACAAGGAGGGGGATGACCTCAACAAGTGGTTTGCTGCACTTGAGAGGGCCTGTATGGTACAGGGGGTCCCTCAAAGGCAGTGGGCTGCTATTTTGTGGCTATCCTTCACTGGAAAGGGTAGGGATAGGCTCCTTACTGTTCGAGAAAGTGAAGCTAACAATTTTACAGTCTTGAAGGATGCACTCTTGGATGGATTTGGCTTAACCACTGAACAATACAGTATTAAGTTCAGAGACACCAGAAAAGAGTCCTCTCGAGACTGGACAGACTTTGTGGACTGTTCAGTGAAGGCCTTGGAGGGGTGGTTACATGGCAGTAAAGTATCTGACTATGAAAGCCTGTATAATCTTATTCTGAGAGAGCATATTCTGAATAACTGTGTGTCTGACTTGTTGCACCAATACCTAGTGGACTCGGATCTGACCTCTCCCCAAGAATTGGGAAAGAAGGCAGACTAGTGGGTCAAAACAAGGGTGAACAGAAAAGTTCATACAGGGGGTGACAAGGATGGCAAGAAGAAGGATGGTAAGTCTTCTGACAAGGGTAGGGACAAAGGTAAAAATACTGAGTCTTCATCAGGCCCACAAAAATCCTCTTTGGGGCGGGGGGGGGCAAATCCTCTTCCAATAATCAACCTAAAAAGCCTTGGTGTTATTTGTGTAAAGTCAAAGGCCATTGGGCAACTGATTCCAGGTGTCCAAAGAAAAACACCAAACCTCCCACTACCACAACCCCTGCTGCAAATTCTAGTGCCCCTAGTAATAGAAGTGGTTGTGGGAGCAAACCTACAAATAGCCAATCCAAGGGTGTAGCTGGGCTCACTATTGGCAGTGTAGTTGGGGTTGGTCTTGTTAAGGAGACCACAGAGGCTGTTTTAGTCTCTGAAGGTGCCATTGATTTGGCCACCTTAGTTGCTGGTCTAGTTGCTTGTCCCCTTAATATGGATAAGTACAAGCAACTTCCCCTAATAAATGGTGTTGAGGTTCAGGCTTACAGGGGCACAGGTGCCAGTGTTACCATGGTGATAGAGAAACTGGTCCACCCTGAACAACACCTACTTGGTCAGCAGTACCAAGTGACAGACGCTCATAACAACACTCTTAGCCACCCCATGGCTGTTGTGAATCTCAACTGGGGCGGGGGGGGGGGCTTAGTGGTCCAAAGAAAGTTGTGGTTGCCTCAGATTTACCTGTAGACTGTCTACTCAGGAACGATTTAGAGACATCAGCTTGGGCAGAAGTGGAGTTGTAGGCACATGCAGCAATGCTGGGCATTCCTCAGCGTATTTGTGCTTTGACAAGGGCTCAGGCCAAAAAGCAAAAAGAACAGGGTAACTTGGATCCTGGAAGAATGGACCAAGTGCTCCCTAAAGCTAGGGGTAGCAAGGGTAAATCCATACCCACTATTCCTCCCTCTACAGATGATTCTCCTTCTGAGGAAGAAGAATTTCCTCCCTGTGCAGAACCTTCACCAGATGAGCTGGCAGCAGATACTGGGTGGAGGGGGACCTGCCAGGGAAGAGCTGAGTGTGGCACAGCAAACCTGTCCCACATTAGAGGGTCTCAGACAGCAAGCTGTCAAGCAGCAAAATGGGGATGTCAGTGACTCACATAGAGTTTACTGGGAGGACAACCTCTTGTGCACCGAGGCAAGGGACCCAAAACCTGGAGGAGCCAGGAGATTGGTCATTCCCCTGCAGTACAGAGAGTTCCTCCTAACTCTTGCACATTACATTCCTTTGGCTGGGCATTTGGGCCAGATCAAAACATGGGAAAGGCTTGTCCCCCTGTTTCACAGGCCTAGGATGTCAGAGGACACTAAAGATTTTTGCAAGTCTTGTGTGACCTGCAAAGCCAGTGGCAAGACTGGTGGCACTCCAAAGGCTCCCTTTATTCCACTACCTGTGGTTGGGGTGCCCTTAGAAAGGGTAGGGGTTGACATAGTTGGCCCCCTTGACCCTCCTACTGCTTCAGGCAGTAGGTTTATCCTGGTGGTTGTGGACCATGCCACAAGATATCCTGAAGCAATTCCTCTAAGGACCACTACAGCTCCTGCAGTGGCAAAGGCCCTCCTGGGAATCTTTTCCAGGGTGGGTTTTCCTAAAGAAGTTGTATCAGACAGGGGTAGCAACTTCATGTCTGCATACTTGAAAACAATGTAGAAGGAGTGTGGTGTTACCTACAAGTTCACCACCCCTTATCACCCACAGACTAATGGACTGGTAGAGAGGTTTAATACAACTCTCAAAGGTATGATAATGGGACTCCCTGAAAAACTCAGGAGGAGATGGGATGTCCTGTTACCTTGCCTCCTTTTTACTTACAGGGATGTACCCCAGAAAGGAGTGGGCTTCAGTCCCTTTGAACTCCTCTTTGGACACCCTGTAAGAGGTCCACTCACTCTTGTGAAGAAGGGTTGGGAACAACCTTTAAGAGCTATGTACTTGGCCTAAGATCCAGAATGGCAGAGTACATGAAAAGGGCCAGCAAAAACCTTCAGGCCTGCCAGGAGCTCCAGAAGCAATGGCATGCCCAGAAGGCTGTTCTGATCCAGTACCAACCAGGACAGAAGGTGTGGGTATTGGAGCCTGTGGCCCCAAGAGCACTCCAGGACAAATGGAGTGGACCCCATCTAATTGTTGAGAAAAAGGGTTAGGGTACCTATTTGGTAGACCTGGGCACAGCCAGGAGTCCCCTTAGGGTGATTCATGTCAACCGCCTAAAACCCTACTATGACAGGGCTGATCTCGCCCTGCTCTTGGCAACAGATGAGGGACAGGAAGAAGAGAGTGACCCCCTCCCTGATCTCTTTTCCACCACTGAAAATGATGCTTTAGTGGAGGGAGTAGTTTTGGCAGATTGTCTGACTGCAGATCAGAAAGACAACTGCATAAATCTCCTTGGACAATTTTCTGACCTCATTTCAATTGTGCCAGGTACAATATCCTGGTGTGAACACACAATTGATACTGGTGAAAGCTTGCCGGTCAGGCTGCCTATAAATCTTACTCTTGACAATGTCAGGGACTGCATAAAACAAGAGGTACATAAGATGTTGGATCTGGGAGTGATTGAGGCTTCTGAAAGCCCATGGGCTAGCCCAGTGGTGCTTGTACCAAAACCTCACACCAAAGATGGAAAGAGGGAGATGAGGTTTTGTGTAGACTACAGAGGTCTCAATCAGGTTACAAAAACTGATGCTCACCCTATACCCAGGGCAGATGGTCTTATTGATACACTGGCATCTGCCAAGTATCTTAGCACCTTTGATTTGACTGCATGATATTGGCAGATCACATTGGCAGAGGATGCTACACCAAAGACTGCATTTTCAACTATAGGAGGGCACTACCAATTTACAGTGATGCCCTTTGGTTTGCAAATACACCTGCCACTTTTCAGAGGTTGGTGAACACAGTCCTGCAAGCGTTGGAGGCTTTTAGTGCAGCATATCTTGATGATATTGCTGTCTTTAGCTCCACCTGGGATGAGCACCTGGTCCACCTTTGGAAAGTTTTGGAGGCCCTGCAAAAGGCAGGCCTTACTAACAAGGCCTCAAAGTGCCAGATAGGGCAAAGTAAGGTGGTTTATCTGGGACACCTGGAGAACAGATTGCACCACTTCAGGGGAAAATCCAGACAAACATGGATTGGGTTCCCCCTACAGCTCAGACCCAGGTGAGAGCCTTCTTAGGCCTCACAGGGTATTACAGGAGATTCATTAAAAACTATGGCTCCATAGCAGCCCCTCTTAATGATCTCACAAGTAAGAAAATGCCTAAAAAGGTATTATGGACAGCCAGCTGTCAGAAAGCTTTTGGGGAGCTCAAACAGGACATATGCTCTGCACCTGTCCTAAAAAGCCCATGTTACTCCAAGAAATTCATTGTTCAAACTGGTACATCTGAATTAGGGGTAGGGGCAGTCTTATCCCAACTGAATTCTGAGGGCCAGGATCAACCAGTTGCTTTTATCAGCAGAAGGTTGACCCCAAGAGAAAAGTGTTTGGTCTGCCATAGAGAGGGAGGCCTTTGCTGTAGTCTGGGCACTGAAAAAGTGGAGGCCATACCTGTTTGGCACTCACTTTATTGTTCAGGCAGACCACAAACCTCTATTTTGGCTAAAACAAATTAAAGGTGAAAACCCTAAATTGTTGAGGTGGTCCATATCTCTACAGGGAATGGACTATACAGTGGAACATAGACCTGGGAGTACCCACTCCAATCCAGATATTTCCACTTAGACAATGAAGACTCATCAGGTCATGGCTAGTCTTATTGTCCTTCGTTTTGGGGGGTGGGGGGGTTGTGTAGGAAAGTACCATCTTGCCTGGCATGTTACCCCCATATTTCACTGTATATATGTTCTTTTAGTCTATGTGTCACTGGGACCCTGCCAGGCAGGGCCCCAGTGCTCATAGGTATGTGCCCTGTATGATGCCTAACTGTCTCACTGAGGCTCTGCTTCTGTGAGGGCTCTCTGAGTTGCTGAGCGCCCCCTCTGTCTCCTCCTCCAAGTGGCGACATCCTGGTCCCTCCTGGGCCACAGCAGCACCCAAAAACCTCTACCGCGACCCTTGCAGCTAGCAAGGCTTGTTTGCGGTCTTTCTGCGAGGGAACACCTCTGCAAGCTTCATCGCGACATGGGACATCCGTCTTCCAAAGGAGAAGTTCCTAGTCCTCTTCTTTCTTGCAGAACTCCAAGCTTCTTCCAACCGGTGGCAGCTTCCTTGCACCTTCAGCTGGGGTTTCCTGGGTTCCTGCCCTCCCTGGACACTGCCGTGACTATTGGACTTGGTCCCCTTGTCTTACAGGTACTCAGGTCCGGAAATCCGTTGTCAGTGCTAGTGTTTGTTCTTCCTGCAGAATCCCCCTATCACAACTTCTGTGCTTTCTGGGGGTAGTAGGTGCACTTTACTCCTACTTTTCAGGGTCTTGGGGTGGGGTATTTTCTTAACCCTCACTGTTTTCTTACAGTCCCAGCGACCCTCTACAAGCTCACATAGGTCTGGGGTCCATTCGTGATTCGCATTCCACTTTTGGAGTATATGGTTTGTGTTGCCCCTAAACCTATGTGCTCCTATTGCAATCTATTGTAATTCCACACTGTTTGCATTACTTTTCTTGCTATTACTTACCTAATTTTGGTTTGTGTACATATAACTTGTGTATATATATTACCTTCTTACTGAGGGTACTCAATGAGATACTTTTGGCATATTGTCATATAAATAAAGTACCTTTTATTTTTAGTAACTCTGTGTACTGTGTTTTCTTATGATATTGTGCATATGATATAAGTGGTATAGTAGGAGCTTTGCATGTCTCCTAGTTCAGCCTAAGCTGCTTTGCCATAGCTACCTTCTATCAGTCTAAGCTGCTAGAAACACCTCTTCTACACTAATAAGGGATAACTGGACCTGGCACAAGGTGTAAGTACCTCTGGTACCCACTACAAGCCAGGCCAGCCTCCTACAATAAGGCACTCTTGCTGTACGTACAACTATCACTACAAATGCTAAACAGTTTAATACGTTTTGTTAAAAAAAAAAAAAAGGGATGGAAAGCAAGTTGGGAAGTTAGCAACCAAATGGCTGTGAAAGGAAAGTGTTTTAAAATCAATGCCAGAAGGTAGTGTGAGCCTAGTATATTTGTATTCAAACCTTATTTTCTAGGAATATGCAGTATTTAGAAGCGCCTTAATTAATTTGCTGTTATTTATATGGTCACTTTTTTTTTGTAGTTATATTTACTTGCATCCTTTGTTGTTGTCTTCTCTCTCTCTCTCTGGCAAATTCGCCTAAGTAAGTGCTGGTCTAATGCTTTGGGAGTGACAGACGTCACAAACATTGAAGAGAAAGGGAGGGACTGTGAGCAAGTGGATATGAGAGGACAAATGGTGATAGGATAGAGGTGATTGATGGGCTTTGGGAACCAGGGGGTGCACCCTTACCTTTGTACCAGGGGTCCGAGTAGTAGGCAGACTCGGGAGAGTAATATTTACAGACTCAACAGTGCACCACCAGATACCGCTTAGTCCATCCTCATTTGGTGGTTCTCAGCATTCTTGAAATCTGATCGCCCTTTCTACCAATCTGGGTAATTAGTTGGCTTACCTGAAGATACCCTCTCTGCAAAACAAAAGCCCCTTTCTTGCTCTCCTTAAAATTCTACATCTCTGATGAGATCAATATCCTGTAAACACACTTGACTACATTCTCCTTGGAGACTGAACAGGTTGAGAGTCATGAAAATCAAATGCATATATCCAACGATATGGCCTATCAGTTGTTGTTACTGTAACTCATAGGTAGCATGGGTAGCCACATGCGCATTTGTGGTGAACGGTTGATGGATGCAACTAAAAACCTGAAATTGTTTATTGTGAGCAGTGTGCCTGTGTGAACTGGCCAATATGTGCATGCTTCATGTGAATAGGTTTAGTTGTCAGGCTGATATGTTGTACCATTGCCTGCTTTGCGGATCTCTGGCTATGTGGTAGGCAGAGCCTCATTTATAGGGAAGCTAAGAATCAGTGCTAACCATTCACCTTCATAGAGCATCGCCCAGCATCACACTCGCATGTAAAGCCTACTCTGGTTTTAAAAAAATTGGTATTATGACTGCTCTCTTTATCTGTACCCAAAACTGACACACATCATAATTAGTACATCCTAGAAAGCCCAAGCCTTTTCCACACGCAGTCAACACATTTAATTAAGCACGCTTTTAATGAATATGTAGTTTTGATGGATATTTACATTTTCCTTTAGTAAAGGGGCTATCATCAACAACCCATGACAAGGTCTTTGAGTGGCTGGATGACATCTTTGCAGTGTGGGGTATCCCTGCCATTCTCAAATCTGACAATGGTCTGCCATTCAATAGCAAAGAATTCAAGGAGTTTCTAGTCATACTAAACATCAAGCATCAAAAGAGTACACCTCTGTGGCCCCAAGCCAATGGTGTTGTGGAATGATTCACGGGTACCTTCAAAATGGTAATTCAATGAGCATAAGTAAGGTCCTGTGTCAGGTACTCTGTGTATTCCTCACTCCACAATTGGTGAAAGTCCTGTCACTGTGCTATTTGGGAGAGCCATGGAAACCAAACCTCCACAGTGGACAGTGGACCGACCCTTGAACGCTGATAAGGTTTGTGTCACAGACGCTTCTCGAAAGTGCAAAATGAAAACATTTGCTGATCGGCATTGATGAGCTCAGGAAATGAAGGTGACAGGGTCCTGGTTAAGCAGAAATGAAAGGGGAAAACAGACATTCCATTTGCTGTAGATCCTCTGGAGGTGGTGACGTGCAAGGGACATCTGGTGACAGCGCATAATCCCAGAAAGTCCATCACACGGAACTCATCACATTTTAAGCACCTACCTTGCTGTTCGTCAGCACCTGCAATTATGAATGAGGTCATCTCGCCCAACAGTCCGGATCAAGCATATGGACCAGTGCCATCAGTGCACAACCAGAGTGCATCTCAATTACCTAATGCCGCTTGATCTGGCTGACTAGTGCGAGCGCCTCAACGACTTATTGAAGAAATAAAAGGTGATTGTGTTTCTACCTTTTATTTAACAAAGGGGGAGATGAAGTGTTGTGAAACTATGTGAGCTGTGGCCCTTGCGGTTGTAGGCGGACTCAACAGAGGAATTACGTAACTTGCTGTAAGGTGTTAAGGTGTGGTTATTAACAGTTATGACATAATCAGAGGGCAGTGTGTGATCGTATGCTGAGGAATAAAGATGGCGGTTATAGAACACCATGTGTGGCATTTTTATTTGCATGCTCCTGGGCTGGGAAAGCCCAAGCCTTTTCCACATGCAGTCAACACATTTAATTAAGCACGCTATTAATGAATATGTAGTTTTCCATCGGACATCCCAACAGCCTTCTACAACAAACAATATTACCACTTTACATTATTCATTCTCACCTACAAATGGCCAAGCGTAGATGGCACAGACTAAACAGAACCTCCTCACGATCATTCACACAATGATCTCGATGCTTCAACAAGCATTGGCACAACCAAAATGTCTAGCTTATGGGCGTGCTTTTGCCTTTGTCAATTGGGTGGGGGTGGTGAATTGGAGGGTGGTTGGAGGTGGGTAACAGGACTGGCAAAAAACATTAACCCAAAGGAGTCCAGTTACCTCAAAAAGATCAAATTGTGGGAAGATAGCTGGGGTACATAAAATGAGAGAAAGGGAAGAAATCATTTAGTGAACAGTAGCCCTGGGTTGCATAAAAAGCAACTTATATTGACTATTCTGGAATGATGAAGAATAGTGACTGATCAGATTGAAACAAGTTTTCCGACAAAGGTAAGGTATTTTTTATCTACTTTATAAAAAAATTATTTGTATATATATGCAGATGGGCTATTGTAGCACAAATCAAGCAATGGTATGAAATAAAATAAACTTGTTAAAGACTACAGAGCAGTCATTCAGTCATTATCATTACATGTTTGTTGTAGGAGGCTGGCTCGGTATATACTGTACACCTGTAGGTGAGGCTCCCTGCACAGAGTCAAGGCAACCCTTAGTAATAGTGTAAGTGATTCTACATAGCCAAAGCTCTCATAGGGTATCTGTGGAGAGCAGCGCAGGCGTATCTGAGATGATGTAAAGCAGCTGTAAATACCACAATAGTCAGTGAGTTCACACAAGGAAGAACCTCACCAGTGTTAGAAAAATAATGATTTATAACCACGACTACCACCCAAGGATCTTCAGGACTGAGGAAGCACTGAAACATCAAATGTAATTAGTTAGGATTCCCCATATGCCTGTATCCAGAGTTGTAACACTGCATCTGTGTCCATAGGATAACAGGGGGAAGTCGCAGTTAGAGTTTTTGTTTTCCAGGACACTTCCCAGAGGACCCTGAGGAAACCCATTGGGACAAGTGAGGTTTAAGAGTGCCCCAACATGGGGATACCCAGAGAAGTGTAGTACCTACACCAGGGAGCCCAGGTGCATATGGGTGAAGTCGTGTCAGAACCTCCTGTTGAAGTTAATGGGGACCTCAGTTGTCCAGCTGCTGTTGTGGCCCACAAAACATGTCGGTGGAACCCAGGCGTAGATTCCGGATGAAGAGGACCTAAGGAAAGAGGGGACAGAGTCCAGACCACCCAGAGATGCCCAGGGGGTCCTGGAGGATGTTTTCCTGAGCGAGAGTTGTGGAAGTGCATCTGTGGTATCCAGGTGATGCAGGCAGGTCCCAGGAATCGGCCGAGAGCTGCCACACATCAGTCGTCTGATTGCAGGAGGTGGGAGGAGGGGTTAAGTGGTCAGCATGGCCACCACCAAGCCTTGGCAAATGCAAGAAAGCTTTGCACAAAGTGTTGCAGGAGTTGGGGACCAGCAAGGTCCAAGGGTCTCAACATTTGTAGGTATGTCAGGCCAGCCCTCAGCAAGCAGGAAAGCCAGCAGGAATTGCTGGACCCAGAAGGACCCTCAGGCAACAGGCACAGGAAGTCACAAAAAGGACTCCGCAACACAACAAAGACGGATGCCCACGTTGCAGAGAGAACATCTTTCTTGGAGCTGTGTGTGATGCTGGAGGCTGATGCTTCTTGGAGCTTGAAGGTCTTCGGACTGAAGAGCCAACAAGCCTTGGCAACGACAAACAAACGTGGTGCACAGGGGTTCTGGCCAAGCAGTTCCAACAAGGGACCACAGACTTCTCAAATGCAAAGAAGACAGGTCAGATCCCTGGAGAGCCACAGAACCACCACCTATGTTGTAGAGCCCTGAAGAGTCCATGAGACTGCAGGATCCACAAACGGGTAGTTGAAGTGCCTGCGGATATAGGGAAGTGACTTCTTCACTCCAAGGGAGATTCCTTCTTGCTGTCGTAAGTTCAGACTGAGTCCTTGTGACTGGAGAATGCATGGCCATGGAGATTCCAGAGTCCTTGCAATGCAAGAGGACAAGGGAGCCCTCCTGCTAGTTGCAGTCTTGTCTTGGTTCCAGAGAAAGTCAAGCAGCGGTTCCAGTATCCAGGTTGCAGAAGAGTTTAGCAGACAAATCTAGGGTCCCACCCTCAGGGGAGTCCTTAAGTAACCCAGGGAGGGGGTTGGACAGCTTCTGCAGTGACCCACCTATCAGGTGGGGGTCAGTGATGCTAATCTGGTGGCCTGACCAGTCAGATGTTCCCTGAAGCCCCAGCTTATCTTATTTCCAAGATGGCAGATTCAAGTGACCACCGAGCAGAGCTCTGGGCACCCCCCTGGGGAGGAGCTGAGCAGAGGGGTGGTCACTCCCCTGTCCTTTGTGTGGTTTCATGCCAGAGCGTAAGCCAGGGACTCCTGCACTAGAGTAAACCAGTTTATGGAAGGAGGGCACTAAATGTGCTCTTCAAAGTTGGCTGGTAGTGCTCAGGAGACCCCCCCCCCCCCCCCCCCACAGTAGCCCAGAGACCCCCATTTCTAAAGGAGAGGTGGTAACAACTCTCCTTTACAGGAAATTCTTTGTTCTGCCTTCCCCTGCCCGAATTAATCTCAGGGCAGAACAGTGTCTGGGGTCGGCAGCAGCACTGGCTTGCACACAGGCCTGCAAGGCTGCACATGCAGATATGGGGGGAATCCTCTAAGGGGCCCCCACAGTACACTGTGTCATTCAACTATCACTGGAATTTGTGTAGTTGCATGATTGCAACATGTTTGATAGAAACATGACTAGGTTCAGTGAAGCCATTATGTAGTTGGACATCTTGGGATGACCAGTATCTACTATATACGTTAAGATGACTTCCTCACACTTACAAAGCCCATAAAATGGGTTCTGGGGTTTGTAGGGGCGCCTCTGCTCATGCAGGGGCACCATCTCACTTAGAACAATGCACCCTGCCCTTGGGCTGAAGGGCCAATCTTGGGGGTGACTTATAGGGCGAGAGTGCAGTGACCATGAAATAAGGGGATCCTTACATCTGGGGTGAAAGGTACATGCACCATTTCACACAGGCTGCAGTGGCAGGCCTGTAGTCACAGTTTGCAAGGACTCCCATGGGTGGCGTAACACATGCTACAGCCCATGGGAGACTCCTGGTGTACCAATGCCCTGGGTACCTAGGTATCATGCACTAGGAGCTTACAGGGGTACACCAGTATGCCATTTGTAGGGTATAAAAGTTGCTTACTAACTCCATTTAGGGGAGAGAACACTGACATTAGGGTCCTGATTAGCAGGATCCCATTGTACTTCAGTCAAAACACACTGACACCAAGCAAAAAGTGGGGTTACCTATGCCAGAAAGATCCTATTTCCCTACATTTGTTGACAGAAGTAATAAAACAAAAAGGTGTGTGCTGATTTCCAAGTAATTACTAAGGTTGTTGTTGTAGGCAAACTCAGAGTGCACTTCCGAGGCCTTCTTCCGCATTCCTGATGTTCCTCTGCCCCAGTATTATGGGAGCTGGCAAGAGGGCCTCCCTTGCTGCAGCAGAGCTCCAATCAAACAGGCAATTCTACACAGAAAATAGAAGTGTAATTATGTGCAATGGTATTGTGTGTTGTGGAGTGACATGTAATGGAGTTGAACTATGTGGTGTGCTGTTGAATTGTGTGGAATGATGTGTAATTCTGTGGTGTGGATTGGATGTATGTGGTGTGTTGTGAAGTTGAATTATGGGGTTTGGTATGGAATTATGTGGTGTGGAATGGAAATTAATTGTATGTCGTGGAACTGGCTATCAGTGAAATTATGTTAATTGGAATTTTGTGGCATGGTGTGGAGTGTATTTATGTGGATTGTTTCTGTGGGGCATAAAGTGGATTTATATGCGATGTATTTATGTGGGTATTGAGTAGAGTGTAATTATGTGGAGTTGAATTGTGTGGTATGTAGTGTATATGGAGTGGAATTATGTTGTGTGGTATTGTGTGGCAAGGTTTGGCGTGGTATGTAGCATGGTGTGGAGTGCAACTATGTAGCATGGTGTGGAATGGTATTAGATAGTGTGCAATTATGTGGCATGTTGCGAAGTGAACTTATTTTGTGGAGTGTAATTACGTGTTTTGGAATTGAATGGATATATGTGGAGTGTGATTATGTAGGTTGGAGTGTAATTGTGTGTAGTGGAGGTATCTGGAGTTGCATTGTGTTGCATGAAGTGCAATTAGATAGCTTGGTGTGGAGTTATGTAGCTGAGTGGTATTATGTGAAGAGAACTTTTGTGGCATGGAGCAGAGTGGAATTATGTGGAGTTTATTTTATTGGTTTGTAATTATGTGGCTTTGAGTGATGTGGAAGTGTGTGTGTAGTTGAATTGTGTGGCATGTTATTATAAGATGTTTAAATGTGTCGTTTGTGTGGATTTATGCAGCATGGATTTGTGTGTTATGGCGTTGTGTGACACCTTCAGCCAGTCCAATTCTTTACCCAACTACGCTTTTCATTCTGATGGATACAACTACCTGTGGACGTCCATGATGACGTCACAATTGCCCGACTCCCACGCGACGCCGCATGACGTCATCCAGGCAATAAGAGGTCCTCGTAGACGTGCAGACGTCAGTTCCCTTTTTTCCGTGCCTTCGAGTAACGTTTTTTTCTTCGAGGCTACCAGGGAGCTACAGTTTCAATTCCGTGAAACAATGTCGCAGCTTAGGAAGTCTGGTTTTAAACCCTGTAGAGAGTGCGGAGGTCGGATGTCAGTCATGGACCCACACGAAAATTGCTTGCGTTGTCTCAGTTCTGACCACGAAGGCGTGTGGTTCATGTCAACGCATGAATCCAAAGGCCCTGAAGACGTGGGAGGCCAAGTTGTTCCTGGCACGGTCCAAGAAGGAAAAACATCATCACCGGGAATCTTCTTCTAAGTCCTAGAGATCCCATCGGCGTCATCAAGACTCTCAGCGCCGGCATGGATCACAGCGCCGGTCGAGCAAGGGCCGCTCCCGTTCGAGGTTGCCATCGGCTCGGCGTCGTCCGACTTGGGAGTTCAGCCCAACTGTCACACCTCCGCCTCCGACTGCTCCAGCTTCACGACGTCTCCACTGTCTGTTTTTGAGGTTGATCCGCATCAGGAGCCGAGGGCATCTCCGGCGCAGATGGAGATGCCTGAGCCGACGCTGGCTTCGCCTCGAACACAGGCTCCACAAAGTTATCCGGCGTTCCCAGCGCCAGGCAGGACCCGGCTGCATTCCTTAATGCAATGTTTAACATCTTCGCCGCCATGGCGCCGGGAGGTGGCATGCGGGGCCGTCAGGTCCATTGGCCTTTGACATGGGTGTTCCGGCTTCTTATAGACCGACGCCCTTCATGCCCTTTCTTCCTTCAGGAAGTGCTGGTTCGGCACCGGTACCTATGGCGTCACCTAGAAGACCGGTGACGCCAACGACGTCCACCGCCTCAGCGCCGATGAGTTAGCCGCAGCTCCAATCCACTTTAAAGAAGCCTATGGCGCCGAGGGATCAGGCATCAGATGACTCTGAGGATCAACGCCGTCTGAGGTCTTCGGTGTCGGCTGACGCCTTATCGACGCCGGGGATCAAATCCAGGCTCCGCTCCAGAAGGTTGGCTCTGAGGCTGCTAGAGGAGCCGGAGTATGAGAAGCAGGTTTTGGAGGAGGGAGAGATTGTGGAGCCGTCAGGGGACCTGCAAGGATTGGACACAGCAAGTGGTTTAGACATTTCCCCGGAGCGGGACTTGGCTTCTCCAGGGGAGTATACAGAGGAGGCTGCCTCTTTTCATGCCGTGGTGCGGAAGGCAGCAGACTTTTTGGAACTTCCTCTTCCAGCTGCGGATGTCAAGACCAACAAACATCCTTACTGAGGTGTTACATCCATCATCAGCTGTGGCGGAGCCGCTTCTTCCACTTAATGAGGCGCTTATGGACCCTATTAGGGAGGTGTGGAAGAAGCCTGTGACTTCGACTGCCGTGAACAGGTCGGTGGCAAGAAGGTATCCGAGTGGCTCCGGGTGATCCGGCGTTTTTATCCAAGCACCCGACTCCGGAGAGTTTGGTTGTGCAGGCTTCATGTTCCTCTCGCTCTGCTCCAGGATCTTTTCCAGGAGTTCCCACAGACAGGGAGTCGAAGAGAATGGACCAGTCGGCTAAGAAGGCATTCTCTTCTTGTAGCATGGCTCTGAAATCTACTAATGCTACTTGTATTTTAGGACAATATATTTATGCTCTTATTGACTAGGCCAAGGGGCACTCTGGATTGTCTGAAGAGGTGCATAATCTTTTGTCGGACGCTCAGGCGGCGGCAGCGGCGACCCAGGTGATTTAATCTGGACTAGACACCTTAGACTCGGTGGACAGGGCTATGGGCACGTCCATAGCGCCAAGACGGCATGCCTGGCTACGATCGTCCGGGTTCTCTCCTGATGTACAGACCACACTGCTTGACCTGCCATTTGATGGGGACAAACTATTTGGAGTGAAAGTCGACTCTGCCTTGGAGCGGTTTAAGGAGAGTAGGGCCACGGCAAGATCTTTGGTACTGCAAGCAGCCACCTCCTCTTCCTTAAGATCATTTAGGAGGTTTAGGGGGTTTGAGCGTGGCTCTTCCTTTTGAGGCAGGCTCCAGGCAGCAGGACAGCAATCTTCAGGAACTCTCCCTTATAGATCTTTCAGGGGCAGGGGCAGGGGCAGGGGCAGGGGCAGGGGTAGGGTTCGCACTAGAGGGGCCGCCCAGCAGCACTCTGCCTCTTCCTCTTCCTCCGGAGGGGTGCAGCAGGGAAAGCAACCTTAGTTCTCCATCACTCCCTGTTCACACATCTCCTGTAGGAGGGAGACTGTCTCACTTTCTTCACATGTGGGAGTCAATAACATCAGACTCTTGGGTCACCGACATTGTGGGGAAAGGTTATACTCTTCCCTTTCTGGAGTTTACGCCTCCCATCCCTTCCCGCCCAACCTTCTGTTCGGAAGACCATCTTCTGTTACTACAACAGGAAGTGCTAACCCTTTTGTCGAAAGGCGCAGTGGAGTTGGTTCCAGAGCAGGAGAGAGGTCAGGGCTGCTATTCAAGATACTTCCTGATCCCCAAAAAGGATGGTCGTTGAGGCCAATCCTGGGCCTGAGGATTTTGAATTGGTTCCTCAAGCAGGAAAAGTTCAAGATGCTGACCCTGTCACAGGTTCTTTTGGCGTTGAACGAAGGAGATTGGATGGTGTCAACTCGCACAGGAAGTATCTCCGGTTTGTGGTGGGGTCGCAACACTATCAGTTTGCGGTCCTTCCATTTGGTCTTACTTCGGCACCTCGAGTCTTCACAAAGGTGATGGCAGTGGTTGCAGCAGAGCTCAGAAGAAGGGGGATAGCGGTATTTCCTTATCTGGACGATTGGTTGATCAAAGCCAAGTCTCCGGAGCTCTTGCGGCATCACTTGCAGTCAACAACTCAGTTGTTGTTCGATCTGGGCTTTTCGGTGAACATTCCCAAATCTCCCCTAGAGCCCTCTCAGCACCTCCTGTTCATAGGGGCAGTACTGGACACAACATTGAATCGGGCCTTTCCTCCGCCGCAGCGGATTCAGGACATGCAGGCGTTGATTCCAATGTTTCAGAATGGAGCGGTCGTTCCAGTCCTCAAGGTCCTTCGTCTGCTCGGTCTGTTCACTTCTTGCATTCTGCTGGTCACTCATGCACGCTGGCTCATGAGGGCTCTTCAGTGGTGCGTCTGCAGGCAGTGGTTTCAACACAAAGGAGATCTTGAGGAATCGATAAGGATCTCCAGAGATGCTGCAGTGGATCTTCAATGGTGGGCTGCGGTCAGCAACCTTTCTCAAGGAAGCCGTTCTCGCTGCCTCCTCCAGTGGCCACAGTGATAACGGATGTCTCCACTCTAGGTTGGGGAGCTCATCTGGGGGACCTGGAGGTCAAAGGTCGTTGGTTTCCAGTGGAACAGAGGTTTCACATCAATCTGTTGGAATTGCGGGTGATAAGTCTGGCTCTCAAGGCCTTCCTCCCTTCCCTTCGCGGTCAGTCGGTTCAAGTTCTGACGGACAACACTACCGCGATGTGGTATATAAACAAGCAGGGAGGAGTGGGGTCGTACCTTCTCTGCAGAGAGGCTTTTCGGCTCTGGTCTTGGGTTCAGGACCATCGGATTTGCTTGGTAGCAAATCATTTGGCCGGAGTTCCGAACAGCGCATTTCGACTGATCACGAGTGGCGTCTTCATCCAGATCTGGTCCTTTACATCTTCCAGAGGTGGGGATATCCACAGATAGATCTGTTTGACACTCGGGAGAACGCGCACTGCCCGTCATTCTTCAGCCCCTAGTATCTGATGCAAGGAGCTTTAGGGGACGCGTTTCAGATATCCTGGAAGGGTCAGTTGCTTTACGCGTTTCCCCCTATGCCCTTAATTCCTCGGGCCCTGAGGAAGAGCCGCCAAGACCGGGCCCAAGTCCTCTTGATAGCCCCGGATTTGCCAAGAAGGGTGTAGTACTCAGACCTTCTCCAACTCTCTCTGTGCCCTCCACTCCGTCTCCCTTACAGGGCAGACCTCCTCTTGCAGTCGCTGGGGCAGGTTCTACACCCCCACCTCCAGAGCCTGCACCTTCATGCCTGGAGATTGAACGGGGCAATCTGAGTTCCTTTTCTCTCCCGCCTGAGGTGGTGGAAGTTATATTATTGGCCAGGCAACACTCCACCAAATCTATCTATGCAAGCAGGTGGGCTAGATTTGTTAGTTGGTGTGGTGAGAACCAAATTGATCCCTTAAGGGCCCACTTATCTGACATCCTGTTGTTTGCTTTATCCTTGGCACAGAGGGGTTGTGCAGTTGCCACTGTTAAGGGTTATTTATCCGGGCTGTCGGCTTTTCTGTGCCTTCCAGACCAACTCTCTTTGTTTAAGTCGCCTATTGTGTTGAGGTTTATTAAGGGTCTCACTAATAAGTTTCCGCCCACTCTGTTTGTTAAGCCACAGTGGGATCTTAACTTAGTATTGACCTTTCTTATGGGTTCACCGTTTGAACCAATGCACTCTTGTCCATTGAGGCTTTTGGTTTTGAAGATTGTTTCTCTGGTGGCTATAACATCAGCTAGAAGAGTGAGTGAGCTCTAGGCTCTTGGTGTAGAACCCCCATATACTTCCTTTTAGAGGAACAAAGTGGTGTTAAGGACCAAGGCGGCTTTCCTTCTGAAGGTTGTTACACCCTTTCATTTGGGACAGTCTATCACTCTCTCTTCCTTCTATCCTCCACCTCATCCATCCTAGGAGGAAGAGAGGCTTTACCGACTTGATCCAAGAAGAGCGTTGAGCTTCTTCGTAGACAGGACGGGGGAGTTCAGACAAGACGATCAGCTCTTCGTCGGTTACGTGGGGAAGAGGAGAGGCAAAGCTGTCCACAAGAGAACGCTTTCCAGGTGGGTCATTCTTTGCATCAAGTTATGTTATTCTTTAGCAAAGAAAGAACCTCCTGAGGGTCTCCGAGCCCATTCCACCAGGGCTAAGGCTGCTTCATCAGCCTTGGTTAGAGGTGTTCCTGTGGTTGACATCTGCAAAGTGGCAACTTGGGCATCCCTCCACACTTTTGCCAAGCATTATTGTTTGGGCTCTGAATTTAGGGATGGCTGGTGGATACACTAGCTACCTGTGGAATCCTCATGGTCCCACCCGCCTTCCCGTTGCCTGACTGGTCTTACCACGAATTCCTTGGGTGAGTGCCCATATATTGTACATATGTATATACTGATGCAATGATTTATATATATGTATATAGTTGTTTCTGTATATATATATATAAAAAAAGAGAGAAAACGTGTATATATGTATATATTTATGCACATATTTCATATTGTTTATTTCTATTGGTTATGTTTCATTTTAGTGAAATAAATGTTGGTATATACGTTTGATTGATGTGTTCATATTACATCTGTAGTGTCAATGTTCTCCTGTTCGCCTCAAAGGCACGTAAAAAAATGGTGATAACTGACGTCTGCGTGTCGACGATGACCTCTTATTGCCTGGATGACGTCATACGGCGTCGCATGGGAGTTGGGCAACTGTGACGTCATCGTCGACGTGCAGAGCTAGAAGAAAATTTCCGTCGAAAGCTGGTGTGTGGGGAAAATTCTTTAGGTGAGGAATCCACAGGTAGCTAGTGTAGCCTCCAGAAAAAGGCGTTACCGAAGGTAAGTAACTTGTTCTTCCGTAACTTACAGACCCATACTTATAATAGGAAAAGTGAAACTACAGACTCCGACGAGCAAAGTCCTACTGACCAGGTATGTCACTTACCTACATTCTCAATATTATTTTTTTATTCATTGGCAAGTATATTTCTGAAAATAGGGGAAGGATTTGTTTAAAGTTACACATTTGCAATTGAAGTTCCTAATAACATTTCTTGTGATAGGACTGCATCGAAATTTAAAGGGTTACAGATCTGCGCCAAGGAGTCTGATTTTTCACATGGAATACATGTTGTTTTCGTCCTGAAATTCCAAACGTTTTTTCACCTTGAAAGGTGTTTTACTGGGTGACTGCTAGATAGTGACTTACCGCTGCCATCTTGCAGCTGGCTGCTGCATAGACTGGGGAAGTCTATTTCTTGGAGAGCAAATAAATGTTTGCCAAGAAACAGCCGAGCAGGGTCAGCCAGGACTTGCAAAGCAGAGATGTGAAGTGGAAGAGTACTGCACAATAGCTGAAGGTGCAGACCAGCTGCAGCAAGGTGAATGGCTAGGCCACTTCTATGTTGACTTTTAGTGCATTAAAATGGTATGTAGTAAAAGCGGTGTGGCATTGTGAGAAACTAAGTGTAATTATTTGCGATTCGAAGCAATGTAGTTACTAGCTAAAGTGAGAATTTGTTCTTTCAGGCTCGTTGCTAGTAATTTAAAAAAGAAGGGGACACATCTGAAAGGTATTGCGTCCAGTCGCAGGAAGCAGCTGCTGCGGTTTCTGAGGAAACAAGGCTGATTTTCTAGTCAGGCTGGAAGCATTTCTTTCTCTTCCTTTCACCTCGCCTACATACATGGGAAGGAGGCAAAGGGAAGAGAGCGAGAAAGAACTGCAATTAAAAAAAACTCCACTGCTTCTCAGAAATGGGAGGGCAGAAAGAGAACAGAAGCAGCCTTCTGGGAATTTGTCTGTTGCTTTTCTTTCTCATCGGTTCTTGCTCGGTGTTGCAAGCAACACTTTGAAGCCAGACAAATAAGAGTAAACAAGCGCACTCCAGCAACAGCGTCTGGCGTTTGATCTCGATCTTTGAATGCACTGCAATTGTGACAAGATAACAAAACAACAAGAATTACTGGCCTGTTTAAGGGAGGTCAGAGCGATTGAAAACCTGAGCTGCTTGCTTTAAGTGCTCTTAAAGAAAGAAAAAAAAGTTCCTTAGGCAGTTGCTATAATCGGACATGCGTAAGGCTACAAGTACTAGGGTGGTGCTCCATGGGAGAGAACAACCCACGAAAAGGAGGGACAAATAGGAAGGGTAAACCACTTGGAAGCAAGGTTTTTAAAGGACACTTGAAGAAAAAAATAAAAAGCAATGGGTTGGCTGTAAACCCACAAAGTATATACAGCATGTCTTGAAGAGATAGCACAAATGCAGTCTGAGACCTAAAAAGCCTTATAGTCTTTGAGGTCAATAGTTGTTTCCATCTTCCAGTCGAAAGAACAGAAAGTGCTCCAGCACAACACAAAACACCACTAACCTTTTCTTAGAGCAATCTTCTTTAACTTTCCTACTGCACTAACTTGCATAATCAACCCCCAACAAAACAACATACTGTCAATTGATCATTTTTTTTTAGTCCAATAGATACCTTTCTAAATTGACCTAGAGTATCGCCAGCATCATTTGTTATGCAATGCCTTATAGAAAGCACTACACAAATGCTAATAGCAGATTGTATTATGTCAAGGCGAGTCCCAACAGAAGTAAAACACCAAGGCTTTACATTCTGTGGGAATATGTTGCCAAAAGTACATCCAACATCAAAATTTTCTATTTTGGCTTCTTTGGCTAGGTTAGCACAGTGATTTTGATTCAGAGTTTTCTGTACTGGGTATGTACCTACTGTTAAAACTGTGAGAATTGTATAAATTATAAGTTAAGTGGAACAACCTTCATTTTAATTTGCTAAATGATTCCTCTTTGCTTGCGTCCCATTCTCTAGAGACTAAGGCCACTGCACCATCCTTAGGAGATAATAAAAGGCTTCTTACCTGTTCATTTTTTTCACTGGTAGGCTTGAAGTGCTGGGCCTTTTGTGCCATATTAAGTAAACTTACTTTGCTATCTACGATAGTAGAAGCTTAGGTGATAACTCTTCAGTCGATGTCTTCACAGTGAATCAGTCACCAATAAAAGAGTCTGTCAAATAGATAGCTAACGTTGTGAGATGAACAGTTCCCCTACTTGATAAATTAGAATTTTTATTCCAAATTGTAGACTCCATGATGGTTGATTGAAAAAGGTGGGGCGAAACAGGAAAAAATGTTGGAACAGATACTGATATCATAGCTTCACTGTGAGGCACAGGCAATTGACTGCTTCTTCCAGACCTAGATATATTGTCAGTGTATCAAATTGGAAACCCTGAACCATTTACAATTTTGAACCGGACACAGAATTGGATTACAAACCAGTTCGGTCTCAAAAAAGGGTAAGAAGCCAATTAATCATCGGAGACAGTCCTTGCACACACTTATAGGATTTGCAAAACAGTCTTGAAAACAGTATTTAAAAGCTCATGATTTGTTTAAAAAATGCTGAAGGACAACAAAAAATAAAATAAAACAAGCAGTCCCTCCTGGACCCCCTTATTCAAGTTTCCTTATCAGCTGTTTGATAGCTGAGCAGAGGGGAGGGGACAATTATCTCCTGAAACCAAACATAGCTCTAATTCCTCAAACACATGCATCTAGAGATTAATAGGAGGTTTATCTAAGAGATCTTGAGCCATTTTTGGAAACTTGTGCGTTGACTCCTTTTCCTGCTTCCTCTAGATTCTAGAATCTTGTGGAAGTGTGGAAAAAGGGTTAAAGTTTCTGATGATTACTTTTAACAGCAGATTCCTAACCGCATATTCCCTACCACGCACCAGACTGAATCTGAAAACTTTTATCACAGCCGTGCTTCTGTGCCCCACTAGGTGCTGCTGTGCGGTTGCACATTGGCTCCTTATCGCGCTTTAAGTGGCGTAATTGAGACACTTATAACTGCTGTTCCTGCAGTTCCTTTATTCCTGTGCCTTCTGACACAGACCCACAGCTCTGCTCCCAACTTGGTCAACCTTCCGATGACTCCTATAACGATTTCACAAGTGTGCTAGGGATAATGTACCCATCAAAACGACAACTTTAAAGCCATCCTGCTGCTATAGAAAACAGATGTCAGGCACAGACTTGCTCCAGGTATGTCTTTGGTGTCTGGGCTCGTGCCACGACTCCAAGTTGTGAGATAAGTCTGCCCACATGCCCTCAAAGGCGTTCTGCTACCAGAATGTGAAGCTGTATGCTGCTGAACACAAGAAGTCACAAACTGGAGTAAGTTCCACTCCTGATCTAAGCATGGAGATTGTTCCCATGAACATTCAGCTTTGTGCTCAACGTCGTCTATAAGCTTAAATCCGAGAGCAAGTATAAAAAAGTGAAGAGGGATTCGACCCCATCCTGTCACTCTAATTCTGAAAAGAAGGCACAAGGGTGTTAGTCACAACCCTTCAAGGTCTCCGGCCACCTAAAACATTTCTCAGCTGGCCCCGACATGCTTTGAGTTTCTCAGGTCCTCGTTGACACTATGGAAGATCAAGGCCTTAAAGGTGGCCATGCTGCAAATTTTTGATGCACTTTCAGCTCACTCAGGCTCACCTATAACCAATGTCACAGCTGCCAGAAGTGGATCCATTGCTGATGGCAATACATGACCACTACCCATCTTTGGTTTTGATCTGGCTGATGTTGCACTACAAAATCACAAAAGGGCAACTTTTCATTCTGCACCCTAATTTTAACCCAGTGCATCTGTTGCAACTATCAACAGGGGCTCCATTATCTTTTTGGTGCTGATTCTGATCCTATGTCAGAGCAAGAGATATCCCATTCTGTTGATCGTGACGGCATGTCCCGGCCCCACTACTCAATGATGCTTTCTACGTGAACTTACAGAATGCAGTGGCCTTGACACTTCCCCTGAGCTAGAGCTTGACTCCCCACTTGGGAAGAGAGTGTATCATTTACCGTACTGGCCCAAAGGGCAGCTTAGAGACTACAATTGCATCTACCCTTAGGGAAGACCAAAACAAATTTTTAACAGACTTTATAGCCTGAGCCTGCTACTTCTGAGCCCATGCTTTCTTTTAACAATGTCCTCACTGATACTTTGATGGCCACCTGGTTGATATCCAGTTCGTACCTACCTGTGACCAGGCGTAACAAACGTGTGCTTGCTGTCCAAGCTTTTCTAACAAGAGTCCCCATTCCAGAAAGCCTTATTGTACTGGCCTCAACCCGTAAGCTGAAACATATCTTATTTCCAGCTGCTCATCTGGATAGTAAAGCCAAGTGAATTGAAGCTTTTGATAAGCGTATGTTTGCTTCTGTCTGTCCAGCATTGCAATAGCAGTCCCAAAAGACCAAAGGTGTTTTTTAGTCCTCTTTGGCCCAAATGATTCATAATGGCCAAGGCGAGCCAGCATATGTTATCTGCTCAGGTCTGTGTACTACAGATTGCTTGAGGATAGTAGTTGGCACTAGTGTGTACTTTGTCAACATGCGAGGGTTCATTCTACAGCATTTCCCCACGATGTGCATGCCTCCTTCATGGGTATGACTTTTGACAGGTCTCATCTTTTTGGTGAGAAGGCAGATTCTGCATTGCGATTGTGCTCTTGGTGACTGTTGGCCCCTACCAAACAGTATTCACACAAATTCTGAAAGTTTTGAGGCTGTTCCATAGGGCTGGCATATAGACAAAGACAGCCTTTCCAAACAATGCATGAGATGATCCAGTCCATTTGAGGCTGTAGATGTGGGTCTGGCAGACAATATGCATGCCACCAGGGTCACCAGTCCTCCAAGGCAAAGAATCCCCTGCTACAGAAGCCACTTAACCAATTTAGTAGGCCTTTATTAGCACAGGAACATCCATTGGGGGCAGGATTAAATATTTCCTACCGTTTTGGCAATGCATCATGTCCGACACATGGGTCTTACAGATCTTTTGAAATGGCTACACCTTACCTTGTTGTTCTGCCCGACCCATGATACCTTCCCACACAATATCTAATTTCAGATGAGCACCTGGTCATTTTCTTATGGGAGGAGCAGTTGCTGCACTCTAAGGGTGCTATTGAGAGGGGTCTGTGCTCAGCAAGAGGCTAGGATTGTTGCACTTTTTATTTCCTTGTTCCAGTGAAGGCTCTCAGGTCTGTTCTGGACCTTTAAACTCAGAGGCCCGTATTTATTCTTTTTTTGCGCCGCATTTGCGTCGTTTTTTGATGCAAAAACGGCGCAAACTTGCAAAATACCATTGTATTTTGTAGGTTTGCGCCGTTTTGCGTCAAAAAGCGGCGCAAATGCGGCGCTAAAAAGTATGAATACGGGCCAGAATGCTTTCTGCAGAAGAACAAATTAAAAATGCTCATGCTGGTTTATGCTTTGTGACAGACAGAGCTGGTGGGAGGTTGGGGGGGTGAGGGGGTAGTAGCAGGCATAGAATTCCCCTTGTTCAATACATACAACATGTGTCAGGGACGTTATCTGTAGTTCAAGGTAGGGCGGAAGCATTTTCACTTCGGCTTGCTCCCTTGGGGCATTATCGGTGCCCCGCATGTGTTCTCAAAATTGATGGCATTGGTTGCTGCCAACCTTTGGAGGTTGGAAATTACCAGTATTCTCAAACCTCAAAGACTGGTCGTTGTAAGTGAGCTTGCTTCAGTCAAGTGAGGACATCGTTTCGGTTCCCTGTCAACAAGCTGAAATCCCACCTGACTCCTTCACAGAGGCTTCCATTCATCGGAGCAATCCTGGACACAGTAGAGGTCAGGGCCTTTCCTCCACCCCAACAAGTATGGACATTTAGGCAATAATCCTGATGTTTAAGGCTCAGTCCTGGATCATGGTAAGAGTGTCTGTGAGGCCTCTTGGCCTCTTAACCTCATACATTCTCCTTGTCAGCCATGCCAGATGGCACATACAGTTTTTACAATGGAATTTGAAGTCCTTGCGGCCCAAGCACCAAGGTAATCTAAACGATGCCACTGAAGTCTCTGAAGGGACCACTCAAGATATGCAGTGGTGGCCACTTGAAAGTAATTAGTTCTGCAGTAGGCACTCTCACTTCCACATCCAGAGTGGACAGTAGTAACTGACGCATTCATCCTGGGCTGGGTTTGGAGAGAAAAGTGCACTATGGTCTCTGCTGGAGTTGCACGCCTTTCATGTAGCTCTTCCGCCATCCGTGAAGGGTAGACTGGTAAGGAGTCACACGGATAGCATCACTTCCATATTGTATTGTAAAAAGCAGGACTGAGTTTGGTCCTGTGTCAGGAGGCTTTATTCCTTCGGAGGTAGATGGTGTGCCAGGGAATTTTCCTAATCGCAACTCTTCTGGCAGAGTCCCTGAATATCAGAGTGGACGAGCTGCATAGGTGATGTATGGTGGATCATGAATGGTGTCCATACCCTGAAGTGGGGTAGGTCAGCTTTCAACAATGAGGAGGAGTTACTCCACGAACACTCCTTAGGGGATGCTTTCTAGCTGGAATGGAACTCAAGACTCCTGTAGCCTTCAGATCCCTCTTGCCTCAAATTCTGAATATCAGGAACAGCCAGGCCCAAATCATCCTAGTGGCTCCCACTCAACCCAGGACAGTGTGATACCTGGACCCTATGGACATAAGCCTGTGTTCCCCTATCAGGCTACTACTTCACAAGGACCTCTGTCAGTAAAAGGGCAAAGCCCTCCACCCACATCCGTGCTGTCTACACTTACATGTGTGTAGCTTCAGAGAGTGCAATAAATGGCATTTAGGGGGTCTTTCCGACCCCGGCGGTCAAGGACCGCCGGGGCCGGGGATGCGGGAGCACCGCCAACAGGCTGGCGGTGCCCCGCAGGGCATTCTGACCGCGGCGGTTTGGCCGCGGTCAGACCAGGAAAACCGGCGGTCTCCCGCTGCCCTGGGAATCCCCCATGGCGGTTCCGACCGCCAGGAACAGGATGGCGGTGAGGGGTGTTGTGGGGCCCCTGGGGGCCCCTGCAGTGCCCATGCCAATGGCATGGGCACTGCAGGGGCCCCAGTAAGAGGGCCCCACTTTTAATTCCAGTGTCTGCTTTGCAGACACTGGAATTCGCGACGGGTGCCACTGCACCCGTCGCACCTTCCCACTCCGCCGGCTCCATTCGGAGCCGGCTTCCTCGTGGGGAGGGGTTTCCCGCTGGGCTGGCGGGCGGCCTTCTGGCGGTCGCCCGCCAGCCCAGCAGGAAAGCCAGAATGGCCTCCGCTGTCTTTCGACCGCAGAGCGGCCATATGGCGGCT
Source organism: Pleurodeles waltl (assembly GCF_031143425.1). Classification (NCBI taxonomy): domain Eukaryota; kingdom Metazoa; phylum Chordata; class Amphibia; order Caudata; family Salamandridae; genus Pleurodeles; species Pleurodeles waltl. Next base: position 78,042,689 of record NC_090437.1, on the reverse strand, counting down.
CCCTCCAGGCGGGCGGCTCCCGCCGCCCGCCGGGGTCAGAATGACCCCCTTAATCTGGTATCTGAAATGGTGCAGTTATCTTTGCCCCCCAGACGTCCTTCCTCGAAATCCATTTATGTCGGCCATTGGGAAACATTTGTGACCTTTTTTTTCAGAACAAGCCCCTTACAAGCAAGACTGTCAGACATCTTGTTTGTTTTATCTTTGGCCCAGCAAGGCATTGCAGTGGGCACTAAGAAAGGTTGTTTGTCTGCTCTTCCAGGATTTCTGGGTTTGCCTGAGCAGCAGCCCTTACCTGAATTATCTGTTGTGGGACCTTAACTTGGTCTTGATATTTCTCTTATGTATGCCCTTCCAGCTGATGCATAGCTGCTTGTTGCGACTGACTTTAAAGACCCTCTTCCTTATTGCAATTACATCCCTGCAACCACCAAAACTATCTTTTTCCTGGACAGGTTGGTGCTCAGGAATAGGGTGGCATCCTGGCCAGAAGTTGTGACTCTCTTCCATATTAGGCAATCTGTCCCTCTGCCAATGTTCTTTCCTCCTCTCACCCGTTAAAATCGGATGGAGACCAAAATGGCTTTAAGCTTTTACACTGGTTGTAGTAAGGCCCATTGGGTAGATTATCAGCTTTTTTGGGGGTTCTACAGAGCAAAGAAAGGGATGGCTGTGCAGAAGCGGACTTTGTTGAGGTGGATACCTTTCTGTGTTGCGATTGGCTGTGAATCGAACAAGAAGCAGCCTTTGTAAGTTCTGAGAGCCCATTCCACTACGGCTAAGGCTGCTACCACTGCATTAACATATGCTGTGCCTGTGCATGACAGCTGGCAGGTTGCAACGTGGGCATTGGTGCCCATGCTAACGAAGCACTAATGTGCTGTGATAACCAGGGCCGATGGGATGGGATTTTACCCACTCGGTCCTGCAAGACATTTTGGTCTGAATCCACCACACATACCTTTGGAAGGTATTGCTTTCATATCTAATCTTATGTGAAGCATCAGAGGGTAGAACTATCCTTCAGGAGAACAAGTTACTTACCTTCAGTAATGCTCTTTTAGGTGGATACTCCAACAACAGATTCCTCCCTGCCCTGCCACCTTCCCATTATTTGGAGTGAACTTTTCTAACCTCTCAAAAGGTCACAAGTTAGTATTCAGCAATCCGTTACAAACAATTGTGCATGTTCCACGTCTGAGGGCATGGTAAGGGAAGAGACAAGAAACTGATGTCTGTACACAGACAAGTATCTTATATGTTGTTCCCCTCCACCACTTCCGGGAGTAATGGCGGAGCTGCACAGTGCCACCTAGCAGCGTCCTGGAACACTGCTGTGCAAACATTTTTCCAGCTCCAGCCTGGCACCTGGGAAATATTTGATGGCTCATAATCTTCTGTGAGATGCAGCATCCACCAGTGTTACCAAAGGTAAGTAATGTGTTCATCTAATGTGATAACTAGTAATGATTGGCACTGTCAGTAAAATTGCTTCTAACCTGAGTTTTTCACTTTCTGATCTATAGTATTTGGACCACTGCTGTGTGGGGGAGCCTCCCTAATAAATTCTCCTACACAGTAAACACTGTTTAAATTGGATTATGAGACCAATGGCCCATGGACACCTAGGGAAGGGGCGCTGGCTGAGTTGGAGAGGGGAATTGTGGAAGAGTGCATGTCCACTATATATGTTCTGTGTGTGGATTATGGCGACCGTGGAGAGTAATTATGTGGTGACATGAATTAAATTTGGTTTCCCTTGTCACCTCCGATTACTGGGTGTTACTCCTGAGTGATATCCTAAGCCCCAAAAGGAAACGTCAACATTTCCGAGGAAAACTGTCAAGAATTTCTTGAGTGAGTTATACTCATATGAATAAGAGTGTTGGGAGCAAGACAAAGTCGGTCAGAGAATCCAAGTCAGATAAAGGCTATCAGAGAATCTTTTTATCTGCAGGTGATATGGGCAGAGCCCTTATCCGAACCCTGAAATCAATACACACTGACACACAAAAATGATGCTTTGTTATAAGGTTATAAACTCTATAATCTTTGCAATCATGCTTACTCATATACGCAGAAAAATAAGCAACTCATTAAGTAATAGGGCAAAGGTTCAATACACCCCAGTGATGTCCCATACCTCTAACCAATTAGTCTAATTCCCTTAGAAACAATTAGCTAACTAATAGCATGGTTGCATTAGTTTGTTTTTTACACTGAGCCTGAACCATATAAAGCCTCCCCTCATCCCTTCATGCCACCAGTTCTGAAGTCCAAACTCTGTATTTTAACATCCCTGCAGCAACTGGCTCATCTGTGCAAGCCCACCCCAACTAATGAAATCCCATACACCTTTATAGTATATGGTGCTCTAGGAGGTGAGGAGGGGTCAGCTTGCACTTGACTCTTGTTTCGCTACACAGGATAACGACCAATACTTCTGTTTGGATTACAGGAAGTGATTACAATCGTATGCTTCAACATGTCCTTCAAGACGAAACTTTCAAAGATATACCACGTTGTAGTCCCTTAAAAGCTGTATTGTTTCTTACCTTTCATAAAATAGAAAACCCCTTTCTTCAGTCTGTTAATGCGAGCCTAAGAAAGAATGACAACAGAGCATATGTTATGAATCTGCACAAATTTAACAGCGCATGTTAGAAAATGAGCAGACCTGTGTCATATTGCCTAATCTTCCCTCACACACCTCACAGCATTAAACGCACGAACAGTGACCATGTTACCATACACCAAGGCTTATGCTTTTGTATCATTGTAAAAGCACTTTTAAGGGCCTGCTACGTATATCATCCTATGTGGAGGGAGCGTGGGAGGGATGGTTCTAGAACGTGCCTGATGTCCTATGTACCGGGCTGGGCTTCTGCCAAAGGAAGGAGAGAGAGAGAAAGGTGCCCCTTTAAGGTTCATGGAGAGTCCGTGTCTCCTTCCTTCATTCTTTCTTCCCCCCAAGGGATTACTGCATGCAGTATTGTTTAATAACTGTGTGAGAAGTCCTGTATTTTTCTTTTGTACCTTTGTTTCAGGCACCCCTGTGTTGGACCCCCAAGCTCCACCCTCTCTTCATGCAGGAATTTGAGAGAAAAATGATTTTATCCGCCCAGCGTAGGTCTAATAAATGTGAGGAGCTGCCTGTATTAAGCTCCAGAAATTGATCTCTGAAATTCATAATGTTGCTTGCAAGATTAGGTTAAATATCAAGGAGAAACCCAGGTCAATGTGTCAGATAAGTACTAGGACCCACCCAGTTGTGTGGGGGAAAATGATTTGATTGCCAGAGTCAGAAAGTCTGCTTGCTGGATTGCTTACAAATGAGGATAACCTGGGCTAAACCCATGCAAGGGGAGTTTCATACTGCCTGGAGAAAGGAGGCTCTCTGGGTGAAGAGGGGAGTCTGCTTATGAAGTCATCGACTTGGTGACTAAGGAGCTTTTGAGAAACTTTGGTCTTAATCCTGCTGGAGGACGTGCATCTGCTTTGGTGTAAGAGGCCAACTCACTGTGGAAAGTGGTGCTGACAGAGTGCCCTAGAAAAAGGCAAGTCAAGCTGTGCAGGAAGGTCAAAGAGCAAAAATCAACCAATTCTGGGTGACCAGGAGGCCTCTGGAGAGTGGTCCTGGAGGTTGACGCCCAGCACCTGGAACAAAGGTTTGAAAAACCCTTGCAAATCCATGCCCAGAGGACCACAATAGAAACTGAAGAGCCCATTCGTACCAGGCTTTGTTCTGTGTTCTCACCCATGCCGGCAGGGCAAAAAAGGTCAACTGCGAAGACACTTGTTTCGATGTTCTATTCTGTAGTCTGCAGCTTGCCAGAACCAAGGGAACTCACCCCCCATCCCCAGAGAAACGCAGAGGCCTGTGGAGCGTGGAGTTGTGATGATGAGTCCCTTCAGTTTACCCTGCAGAAAGGCTTAACAATTACATCCCTTCCCCACTGTCCACTTGGAAGACATCAGGCAGAATAATGAGGCTGCCAGAAAGGAAATTCTAATGTGATGTCCTGAACCTTAAATAAAATACATAATCAAAATCGTTCTTTCAGGGTGACGTTTACAACATGGTGTCGCGTGGGCTCTCATTATCCTAAATGAGACTACTGGATTTCTAGGCAGCAGGATCGATAACGGTGTGGGGGACTGAGTCTGACCCACGTGTAAGGAACTCTGTCACCCTAAATCCGGTTTTTGCTCTGGCTAACTAGCAGTGCCTCATTTCTCCCACGGCGAAGAAATGATTGGGCAGCCGAGCGCATGACATCTTTGGAACTTCTCAGGGAAGTCGTGGTCACTCAGATCCAAACCAACTCTCTCATTTACAATATGATCTCATATACAAATGACAAAGACAGTATAAGTTTTATATAATGTTTTAATAAAACGACTGTATTTTAGATAAGGCGTGAGCCGCAATAACCAGAACAATACAACACAGTAGGATTGAAATAGTCACCAGGAGAGTAAAACATAAGAACAAAGCTATCATAGTGCCTAACAGTTTCTACTCTCCCTCTGCTTGTTCTATTTAGAGCACAGCATGTTAAGCTTCTAGCTTGCCTTTCCGAATCACTGGGGAGACATTAGCCCTCATACCTGAGCAAAGGCCTGTGATCTGGTTCAGCATCTGCAACGAGGCAGTCAGCGTCTAGTTGTGGTTCCCTGGTCGGAATCTCCCTCTTGCGTGTATTGGGACAAGGAAGTGATTTTATAACTAACATGTCAGTGTGATCACAAAATGTCCCTACGCAGGAATGCCAAGTCTAAACTCCTACCACGTCTATCGGCAATGTACCAGACTGTATCCTTGACTGAAGCACAGAGTGAATGTGTTATGGAGAACTCCAGTGCTGATGTAGGCAAAACAGTGTGATATGAATAAAAAACAAAACCGTAGAACTGGCTATCTGAAAAATAACAGTACGAAGCCTAATAAAAAGCATTTAGGGCAAAGTGCACAGAGGCTCTAAGCTGCCAGCAAATGAATAAAATACATCCAGGGCAAAGTGCACAAAGGCCTAAAGCCTGAAGCTAACGCGCAAAGGATACGTAAAACCAACCACACTGCACCCTCCCCTTGTCAGTAGCAAGTGGTTCCAATAATTTAAAAATATGCCCCAGATATAAACAATAACCTAAAATTATATACATATTTCAACAAGGTCAGAAGACAACAAAGTCATACATTTAAAAAACATGTGACAATAAAGCCAAATTCAATATAATGTCAATTTTGCAGAAGAGGAAAAAAATCAAATTGTTAAACAGAAGCAATAGAGAGTAGGAGCTCCTCCACTTCGATATATGTCAATATCGGAAGATCCACGCCACAAAGTACCATGGAGCAGGTGTGTTCCAAAGCCCCAAAACCATTCAGGGCGGCACCCCGTGCAGGGCCTATGAATGAGACAAAACCATCTTCCTCCAGGAAGGGAATCTCATAAACTGCCTCACGAAGCAAACGCAACCGTAGTGCACAAGTCTGGGAATGAGCCCTAATCGGGAACATCAACAGATCAGGATCGACCACTGGAGGGCGCCGCAGTGAGAGACAGAGAGCCAGTGCATGTTCAAACGAGCACCAAAGGCACCGAAACACGGGTTGCACACAATCCAAAACCGGTCTGAATGACAGAGACCAGTCACACTCCAAATGGCCCAGGAGTGTTGCTCCAAAATGCTGCATCATGCGTTCACGACACAGCTGCGCTGACGGGAGCAGCAATATAGGATCTCGTCATGGCGGGACAGCCATTGCGAAAAAATAGCAACAACAGCAAGACTCCAGCCAATAAAGCCAAAGTAATCGGGAAACCCACAAAAATGCTTCCGAAAATAGAGTGTATAGCCGAAGGTATCAAACCGAATATTGAAGAGAAGGTGTGAGCAAAACCAACACCAACGGCTTTGAAAAAATGTGCAATACCAGCAGTGCTGGATGCATTAAATATACGTCCCACAAGTTCACCGAAGTGACTTGGAAAGTTAGTATTCAAAAGGGACTGTATCTCCGCCGATGACCTTGCCACCTGAAGTGCATAGGTCTCGCTAGCAGATGTAAGGGCCACATGCTTTTGAAACAATAAAGCCTTTAGTCGACTCAACTTGTCGAAATTAACCTTGGAAGTAGCAATATGAGGCCAGATGTCTGCTACCTCCCTAATTTGAGTGGGGGGAAACAACACATTCCCGCAGCACGTAACGGCCTTGTTGACAACGACAACGTAAACTATTCCGGCACGCATGCCACAGCAGCGTTCGCTGTTAAGAACAATGTAACTGCCGTTAGAAAGCACCTGGAAAGTGTTTTTAATAACCGGGACTGGAACTCCCTTCAGATAACAAGCTAAGTTAGCAATCGAAGCGTTACACGCTCCGTGCAAGGACAGCTGTTTACAAACCATTGAATGGCTGACAGAAGCTTCGCATTCGCTACCGCTAAGAAAAACCTCCCTCAAACCATTAACACATCTGTATTGAAAGGGAAGCTCCCACACCTCGTGTATGTAACTGTCTCCCAATAGTTCATATCTACCCACCGGAACGCGCTTCAAACAAGAAGTAAATGGCAGAGTCGAGATAGGCAGATTAATAACCCCATGAATCAACCACTCAGCTGACGGAATCTCAGCCACCGTGAAAGGCAGTTTCTCCAATTTCTCAATATTCAACATAACATATGTCGCTTCCTTTTTAGCCATCAGCTGTTGTTGACGAGTCAAATTAAAGGAGACAAAGATCTCCCTGGCACGAATGTGCTGCCATGGAACGCAACCTGCCTTCAAGGTCTGAAGAGTCCAACCCAGCTGCATGATGGACCGCGTCTGACTCTGCCCATGATATAAAGAAGACATGTCCGATTTAATAATGTCAATAGCAGAGGAGACAATGCTGTCAATCGTGTAAACACGGTCAGAAAGGGTATGCATGCCATTATCAACAACAAAGTCCGCATCAGGTTTTCCTGATCAATCTGCCTCAACCGGGCAGCAGCCTCCTGTTGTGAAAGCTTCCAAATCTCATTATAAACTTCGTATAAAAACCTTTTCTTCCGTGGTACCTTGGGACCTGATAAAAAATCTTGTAAATCAGTATCATTAGACAGTAACTTGAGATGTGACTTAACTGCATCCAGCGTGGATGACTTCAACCATTGCTGACAAAGCTTCCCCACGCTGTATGTAGTTATAATATCAGCATGTTCTGGTGAAATGCAACGAGGGTCTGCCCTACTAGTCCTGAACCCCCCTGAAGAGGTGACAAAACGTTGATGACACTTATTAGTGTCTATAGGCCATAATAACCACCCGCCCGGATGTATCGATTAAGTGTTAAGCGTACCATTCTGGACCCAATGTGTAAATTCACTAAAAGTAGCATTCACATAGTGCTGCCAGTTGTTTAATTTGGAAGGGACAGGTATACTAGGCAAATTTAACTCTCTAATTGTCGCCAAGCCCAAACAGCTAGTCTGTGTCATTGAGGAAAATCATCTGCACAGGGATAATACATGCTCTAAATAATGTGTCCCTACCTTGCATCTGCCAATTTTTCGTACCCCAAACACTTTTCAAGGCAACAGTCTTAAACCAGTATTCATACCCCTCGACCGAAAGTTTAGACACAAACAAATTTGAATACAGTAATTTAGTATCGGTCAATAACATTTGCTTATTATAATACGGAGTAACTTTAAAATAGTAAGACCTAGCATTTCGTTGATTATGCCCAGAAAAATATGCAAATTTATCATAATACGTTTTCGAACTCCCTCGTGGGGGAGTCGAGCAATGTTCCCATTGCACATAATTAAATATGGACTTAGGGCTACTAGCTTTATGAATAAAGTGGTGTCCATAATAGTTGTAGCAAAACATGTCACCATGATTATCTCTAAATTGGTAAGCATCTTCATCGTCATAGACAGTATAATATTGCAAATCTGTCAGCATAGCATCTACTGACTTCATATCCCAATCATCAGAAACAATCCCTGGTATAACAATATCATTCATTGATAACTTGAGGACATACGGTATTTGAATCAATTCAGTGGGACCATATATATCAAACATTACTTTATCCCACACAATCCCATCCGGAATCGGTATTGCAGAAATGTTTACATTGGACAAGTAAAAACAACAAGTGATGGACGGAATGCTGAACATTGTCAAACACTCACCCCCAGTCATAGATCTGGGTTTAATCCATCGTTCTTTTGCTCACCATGCCACCCCAGTTTGGACCCAGCCATATGCAAATCAATCTTGACCCTGTTCCTCATGGGAACAGTCCAGACCGAACTGCCAAGCCAGGTCCTCACTGGACCAGAAACAAGCATCCTGGGACAGGTTTCGGGGTTTCACCCCTCATCAGCCAGGCTAGCTTGAATCCAGTGGCATGGGAAGCACGGGACCCACGTCTGGGCATACCCTTCCCACTTAGGGCGACAAAGCAAAAACAACAAGTGATGGGCGGAATGCTGAACATTGTCAAACACTCACCCCCAGTCATAGATCTGGGTTTAATCCATCGTTCTTTTGCTCACCATGCCACCCCAGTTTGGACCCAGACATATGGAAATCAATCTTGACCCTGACATTGGACAAGTCTCTTCGAACCATATGAGACAAAAAATTTGGTTTTAACACAGTCTCCACGTGCTCAATGTCAGATCGATCAGGAAGAAAATGACCATGTATTACCAGAAAAAAAGTAAACACAAATCCCAACCATAATAAAAGAGTCATTACAGCCATAAAAAGCCACAAATAGTTCCAAGGAAAAACAAAATATGTGCGTTTAAGCCAACCCAGCAGCTTACGTGGACCTCGGACAGAAGACATCGAGGACGAGGAGCTGGACACTGCATCATCAGCATCGTTGAAGCAGCCAGAGGCAGTTCTTGCAAAAGGTGCAACTGTGAACAAAGAAGCAGATGGAGGCTCTCGCCTAGGCACGCTATAAACCACATGTTCAGAAACATCAGTAGAACATACAGCAACTTGATCAAAAGATTCCATATTAATCGTCGTCTGTGGAACAATCGCAAGATCATCATCCACCCACTCCAAGCTCGGAGAGGAAACAGCGTCGGTGTAAATCACCTGCAGCGGGACTTCTTCCCCAGTAGTGAGAGGGATTCCGGAACTACTGGGTGTCCCTCTTGGTCTGCTGTGCAGAATCGGCCACATGTTGTAACTTGACATTATCAATGGAAACAAAGCGATTTCCTTTGGCCCCTTGCAGCGGCGGTAAAATCACAGTTCTCGTGCCGCTTACCCCCTAACACAGGGACAGGTGCTCGATAAGAAGGACCAAATTCTTTCTTTACTGCGACCTTTTCACACACTAGATCCCCAATCCTGGGTATCCAACCAGTAGGTGTTACTGGCTCATCCTTAATTCCTGAGGAGGCAGCACTTGCAGAAGAGTTATCTTCACGGAATTGTTGTAAATCCTGCAAAACAGTGACACGATCATTTATGTCAAAGGGCGTATCTGCCGCCTCCACACCAGGACCATCTAGATCAGGAACATACATTTCTGTTCCAAACAGGCACTCATATGAAGTACGACACCCCAGTGACCTTCTAGGCAAGTTATTAAGTGCTCTCTGTACTCCATACAGGTGGGCTAGCCAACCACGACCCGTACCTATAACTCTGGCCGTTAAGGATTGCTTTAAATCACGATTTAAACGCTCCATGACAGAATTTCCCTCGGGATGAAATGGAGACGAGAATTGGAGTTGGACCCCCAACGAAGCCATGGTGTCCCTGAATGCCTTAGAGGCAAAAGTAGGGCCCTGGTCCGAATGAAAAGCCGCAACTGCAAATGTATCGACAAAGATGCGCAAATCTTTAATAACAGTTCGAGCGTCAGCCGAGCGTTGTGGCCATACCCACACAAATCTGGAGCACGAATCTACAGCAACCAATATATATTTGTATGCACTATCTGGTGTCAGTGGACCACAATGATCCAAGTACACACACTGTAAAGGTTTATTTGAAATCAGAAGGGGCGTCTGCTGCGGGCGTCTAGCCGACGAAGCTTTAATTTGTCGACAAACGTCACAACAAAGGACATATTGCTTTGTCTCTTTATAGAGACCAGGCCACCAGTAACGAGCCTGTAAAAGTGAAATCGTGGCAGCCACACCAGCATGTGCAGACGCCACCCCCTCATGTGCTGCAGAAATTAATCGAGGTCTCTCAATTTTATTTGGTAGTTCACGTACACCAATGCCTGGAATATTAACAACAGCATTCAGCGCACTACTCAAGCAGTAACCATATTTAGAAGGAAATCCTTTAGGAAATGGCGTGCCATCAGCCGTAGCCTTTATGGCAGCCGAAATCTCTGTGTCTGGTTTTGAACTCGAACGAGTCACTGCGGCCACAGTGGCGACAGCCACTGCCGACTTTGCGGCTTCATCAGTCAAAGTATTCCCAGCAACATGTATTCCAACGCGCTGGTGTCCAAGTGTATGCACAACATGGACCTTAGGAAGCGTTTCTTTCAGATCCGCAACCTTACCCCACAACAATTTATGTTTAATGGTGTTGCCTTTAGAATCTCTGAACCCATTCAACTTCCAATAGTGCAGATATTCATTGAAAGACTGAACACAGTAGTAGGAGTCACAGACCAGCAAGGTCAAAATCGCCAGATCCGCGTGGTCCAACGCTAACAATAGAGCTTTGAGCTCAGCCAGCTGTGCCGTGCAATCTCCCAACGTTTTAGTATAAGTATGTCGGGGGCAGAACACTTCCCCTCCATAGTGCCGCTCACCACCGCACATGCAGCAGAATACTGTTGTTTTGTCCCAACCGCTGGTTGCGCAGAGCCATCGGTATACATGACCACCTGATACTGGTCAATAGGCAACGTACCAGCAGGAACTGGGTACTCCATTTCATATTGAAGAAATTCTTGAGTCTGCAGTTTAGGGTCAAATATGTAATCTACATCAGTGGCTGTCAAAGACGTAGCCCATTGTATCCATCGCGAGTGTAAAGCTTTCGAATTAGGAACACTCACTTTTGTAACTGCCTCTAAGGCCGGAATCGGGGAAACAACAATGATGCGTTAGCCCTGGGCAAGCGGTCTTTCTTTAATCACAGCCATCTGTACTGCAGTGAGTATTTTCTCAGTCTGTGCAAATCGTTGTTCTGCAGCAGAATACAAGTGGGACTTGTATGCAATCGCGACTGTCTCACCCTCATTAAAGGTGACATACGTAAACCCAACAGCCCCAGGTATCACCCTGATGACTAAATGTGTCTTATTGTCCCGTGTGTGTAAGTGTTTAACTGCTAAGAGATCAGTCTGTAACTCTCGTAGTATGTGTGTATGCTCAATCGTCCAAAATCTACTCGAAAAATTTGGGCGAATCAATTCGTATAAGGGTTTTATACGTGTAGCATAATCAGGAATGTAAGTTCTGCCAAAATTCAGAAACCCCAACAATGACGGGAGCTTCCGAACCGTATTAGGAGGCTGCAATAAAGCACATTCCTCCCAAAAATGTGGCGCTGAGCTCTTGCCCTCACTCGACAGCTCATATCCCAGGAAAATGACACTGAGGAAGGCAATCTTTGATTTCTTAAAATTAAACTTATAGCCAATATCAGCAAACCCCACAACAATGCGCGATACACGCCTTAGATGTTGCAGAATCTCATCGTCTGTCAGATATATGTCATCAACATATGATAACGCTTCAGGGTCCAACTCGTGCAGCATTTCAGTCACACGAGCCGAAAACAGTCCTGGGCTATTCTTATACCCCTGAGGCAAACGAAAAAAATTTTTCTGAGAGCCAAACGCACTGAAACTGGTATAGTCCCGACTTTCGGGCGCTATATTTTGGCAGAAAAATCCATTCGAGATATCTAACATTGTTTTGTATTTCTTACGCACTATATTATTCATAAGCGCTGCGCTATGTGAATTCTGTATTGCATATGTGTGTGTATGACTATTCAAATGTCTGTAATCCACCACTATCCTATATGAATGGTCCGGTTTAGCAACCGGAAATAAGGTATTATTCATCGGCGAGACACAGGGCTCAATTACACCCTGGTACTCCAATTGCGTAAGAATTTTCCTAACCGATGCCCTTGCCTCAAATTTGATAGGATACTGTGGCTGTGGCTGAGGTTCGCCCTTTATTGGAATTACATGCTAAGGTGATTGTCTATCCCACCCCACGTTATTTCTATATAGGGCGGGAGCCTGTGCTAGAGCCCATGTTTTACTATAGGACTCCACTAGTTCTCTCGGAACAACTGGTGAGAAGGAAGGTGTAATAACCTCCTCCCCAACCGGACAGTCGCGAACAAAGTCAGGTGGCCAATCCTGTTTGGCCAGCAGAACATCATATGATTTTACCACATGGTCCCAAAAGATGGCGTGTACAATGCGGTCAATGTCCCCTTCTAATCGTAGAGTCACTTGATAAACCCTATCAGGATCAGAGACTCGCATATCCGCCGTTTCGACTTGTATGAAGTCATCAGTTGCTTTCACCTCCAGATGCTCTAGAAGACTCCGGCGAACTATTGTGACCTCTGCCGCGCTGTCAACAGTGCTAACGCCCATGTCTTGTTCGTCAAGAGAACTCTCTTCTTGAGCGGCATGTCTAACTGAGACTGCTGCCACTTTCTTCTTTTTAATTTGCTGTTTTTGTTGCAGCGGTTTCTCTTCTTGTTTAATAGAAACCTCCGTTGAGCGTTGTGAATCCTGTCTCGGTTTCACGTACTCCGTCCTCCGCTCTGACCGCCCACCTCTCTCACTTCTCTTCTCTGAGGAGTCCTGAAAGGAACGAGATTGGCGTGTATCAGTATACTGATATCTATCAGGCGTCTTCAAATTATCCCTATTCCTGAGATTATACCTATTCTGAGGGGTCTCCGGTTGCGGAGACTGTCCCCCATCTTTCTTAGGTGTTTGCTGTTTCTTTTCCCAGCGCTTTTTAGTACCCTCAGGTTGCTGCTGTTTAGCATTATCTTTATTATTTTTACCCTGTAATTGGGGTTTTTGTGGTCTAGCCCCTAGGCTATCGCGACCAATACTGGAATATTTTTCTGCTATTATTCTCGGAAGTTCCCGCTCCTGATTAATCTGCGGAACGTCCCGAAGACGCATTTGCACTGCTAGTGCTACTGCCTCTCCCTTGAGAGTACTCAAAATAATAGAAGAAACCGCGGCAAAATTGCCCATTAACTGCATGCCTAAATCTAAGGCAGGGGCAGCCCCATATTCATCTTGAATTTGTTTAAGCACTTCCGGTAAATTAGCTAATGTCGATGTACCGTGTGCCGTAGTGTAGAGCGCGGCAAACACCGTGCCCCAGGTATTACAAAGGTCCACCGGAGGAACCATCCCATACGGCAAACACATCGTCAATATTCTATGTTTATCCTGAGGTTTTATGGGGAAATACTGCTTCCAGCGTATTAATTTTTTGCGCCAGCCAAAATGGAGTCTCCTCACGTTTAGCCAGTACCTTACCCATAACTGAGTGTACAGTGGCCGGATTGATTCCCGGAACCACTGCTTGTGGGTGCGCCGGAGCAGCACGCGCTGCATTAGTATTTAATGCTTGCATTACAAACTGAACCAGTCTTCTGTATGTAGTTGCTAAGTCTATATATAAACGACGCACGTCAGCCACTGCCAAATTTGCAACCGCAGGATATGGTGTGTAAGTAGCCAATAAAGGCCAGGTCGGACCATCATTACTCAGTGGACCTAACCTCACTTGTGCTACTGTGTGTGGGAGGGCGCCATCAAGCCAATTATGGTGTTCTTGATAAGATAAAGGTATCTCTAAGTATGCGTAAGCCCTGTACTGTCCAGGGACATTCGTAACAGTGTATTCGTGAAAAGTATTTGTACCCCCATCAACTGCCGGAAATACAACCCAAGAATAAAAAAGTTCTGTTCTATAGGCTGCATGGGCGTCCACCACAAAAGTGACCGGACCCCCCTGGACCGTTAGTCCATGTGCTATCAGATGTCCTGTGAGCGGGTGACGCATATTGATTGCTATATTCACTACATTAGGATTCGCCATTTGTAAAAAATAGCACTAGATCAGAGAAGGCACACCAATATCGGGGTTTTCCTTTTAAAGTTCAAGCTTGAACAACCAACCACTAAGCAATAGGATGTACCTATCCCGTGGTGGCGGAAACCCTCAGCCCCACGGACGTCTCCGCTTATGGAACCGAGGAGTCAAAATATATATGAGACCGAGAGAGTCAGTCGGACCTAAATATTAGAGCCAGACCCACGTTGGGCGCCATGTCGCATGGGCTCTCATTATCCTAAATGAGACTACTGGATTTCTAGGCAGCAGGATCGATAACGGTGTGGGGGACTGAGTCTGACCCACGTGTAAGGAACTCTGTCACCCTAAATCCGGTTTTTGCTCCGGCTAACTAGCAGTGCCTCATTTCTCCCACAGGGAAGAAATGATTGGGCAGCCGAGCGCATGACATCTTTGGAACTTCTCAGGGAAGTCGTGGTCACTCAGATCCAAACCAACTCTCTCATTTACAATATGATCTCATATACAAATGACAAAGACAGTATAAGTTTTATATAATGTTTTAATAAAACGACTGTATTTTAGATAATAAGGCGTGAGCCGCAATAACCAGAACAATACAACACAGTAGGATTGAAATAGTCACCAGGAGAGTAAAACATAAGAACAAAGCTATCATAGTGCCTAACAGTTTCTACTCTCCCTCTGCTTGTTCTATTTAGAGCACAGCATGTTAAGCTTCTAGCTTGCCTTTCCGAATCACTGGGGAGACATTAGCCCTCATACCTGAGCAAAGGCCTGTGATCTGGTTCGGCATCTGCAACGAGGCAGTCAGCGTCTAGTTGTGGTTCCCTGGTCGGAATCTCCCTCCTGCGTGTATTGGGACAAGGAAGTGATTTTATAACTAACATGTCAGTGTGATCACAAAATGTCCCTACGCAGGAATGCCAAGTCTAAACTCCTACCACGTCTATCGGCAATGTACCAGACTGTATCCTTCACTGAAGCACAGAGTGAATGTGTTATGGAGAACTCCAGTGCTGAAGTAGGCAAAACAGTGTGATATGAATAAAAAACAAAACTGTAGAACTGGCTATTTGAAAAATAACAGTACGAAGCCTAATAAAAAGCATTTAGGGCAAAGTGCACAGAGGCTCTAAGCTGGCAGCAAATTAATAAAATACATCCAGGGCAAAGTGCACAAAGGCCTAAAGCCTGAAGCTAACGCGCAAAGGATACGTAAAACCAACCACACTACAATGGAAGGTCCTGGAGCTCCAGCAAAATGTCTCACAAAAAACTCTTAAGCATAAGTAATTATATCCTTATCCAGCAATGGAAGTTTACTCAGCAGGTCAGGTCTCGTGAACGGCAAACATGCATTCATTAATTGTGTAACAACTTCCTTCTGGTACCTTGATAACATTTTTTAATATATGCACACTTTTCACTACAGCTGAATCCTTGAGAGCTAACTTGCGATTGCCAGTCTGAGAACACGATAGCTCACTCTCAAGTCCGCCTATGCCATCTGAGCTCTGGAGATAACACTTAATGGTTAGTTGCTGAAGGAGTGTGTTCAAGTGGTATAAGCAAGATAGTCCGTTTTATTTTTGGGTCTGTGGCCTGGGTGCCTACATTTCCCTCCTTTTGGTACTCTTTGCTAACCTTATTTCCACGTTTTATTTAGACGCTTTGCCTCATGGAGATCATATTTCTTTTCTAATTCCACCTTCTTATCGCCTAAACTCTGATGATAACCTTTGGGATATCTACAAGTCCCTTCCTTATTTAAGCACATTGAGTTTAAGCTTGGTCCTGTGCATATTAATAAAAAGGAAAAAATCATTATTCCTAGGAGATCTAAGATCCACTTTCCCCAACTATGTAGCTGGTCTCCCATCTTCCCCTAAAATGCTCTCTCTGCGATGCCTTTCAGATATCGATTATAAGATCTTATGTATTTCGAGCATTTTCTGGTCTAAAATTGCAACATTCTGTGCTTATTACCTTGCAGATCCCATCCTCCTTAGCTAAAATCAGATCCTACTCATTATGTTTTGCAGAATCATGCTGAGCATGGCTATCATTTCTTCAGTGATGCTGCACAAAGCAGCAGTGCTTTCATTAGCCAACCTCTCTAATGATTGAGCTTGCTTCCTTATTCTTACTACATTTAGGCCCATATTTATACTTTTTTGCGCCACGTTTGTGTCACTTTTTGACTCAAAAGCGGCGCAAACTTACAAAATACAATTATATTTTGTAAGTTTGCGCCGCTTTTGCATAAAAAAATGTGGCAAAAAAAGGTATAAATATGGACCTTAGTGCTAAGCCTACTGGAGGAACCGTATCTGAGAAAATGTCTAAAACGGCTTCCTCGACATCCCTCCTTTGGCAATAGAAATGGACGTTCATCATTTGTTTAGTGTGACATATTTGTGCACATATTAAAGCTAAATAACAGGAGCCATCTCATCTAACAGGTAATAAGTAGGCTTTCTTTCCGCAAACTTGATACATATCTTAATAACCCTATATTTCATTGTAGCGCATAAATTGTTCTGTCATAGTAAAAGTGTGAACACAGTTATTTTCACCCATCTTCAGTAATCTTTGTGTGATGTGTAAAGTGTTCCTGCTCTTTTGCACCAAAGATTCAAACCTGTGTGTGTGCGCACATACAAGAGCATTTCTTTTTCATAATTTTCTTTCATCTTTTGAAGCATTGCTGGGGTGGAGGATTTATATATATATTTTTTACTAGGCGGATCATTTGCATCAGGAAACCCAGGATCAATCCAGTTGAGCAGGTGGCAAGAACAGCCCCCATGATGATCAGCACTATTTTCTGCCCCTGACCTCCTGCTGCTTACTTCAATGGCTTGTTGCGCTGCCCCTCTTCAGCTGGTTTCTTGTGATTAAGCCACTTGCTCGGCTTGTTGTTTCTGGCAGTAGCCACTGACTACAGTAACTCACCTTTGGGGTCTCAGGGTCTTTCTCCACCCTCCTCTGCCGCTCTCATTTTCTTAGTGTCAGGTATGTCTATCCAAGATGGCAGTCTCCCCCATTCCACATCAGTTTTCATTACCAGTAGGACCTGGTAGGGCCCCTTACGCCCAGGTTGTAGACTTTTTTTTTTACAGACTTGGGGCATATTTATACTCCGTTTGCGCCGAATTAGCGTCATTTTTTTCGACGCAAATTCGGCACAAAACTAACGCCATATTTATACTTTGGCGTTAGACGCGTCTAGCGCCAAAGTAGGAGTAAAGAGCGTCATTTTTTTGCGTGAACGCCTTCCTTGCGTTAATGAGATGCAAGGTAGGCGTTCCCGTCCCAAAAAATGTCTGCGACGCAAATGCGTCGTATTTATACTCCCGGGCAAAAATCACGCCCGGGAGTGGTCGGGTCAAAAAACCCCACATTTGCGCCTCTTTTTAACGCCTGGGTCAGGGCAGGCGTTAAGGGACCTGTGGGCTCAAAATGAGCCCACAGCTGCCCTCCCATGCCCCCAGGGCCCACCACTGCCACCCTTGCCCACCCCAGGAGGACACCCAAGGATGGAGGGACCCACCCCAGGGACATTCATGTAAGTTCAGGTAAGTATAATTTTTTTTTTTTAATATTTTTTTTTTGGCATAGGGGGGCCTGATTTGTGCCCCCCTACATGCCACAATGCCCAATGACCATGCCCAGGGGACATAAGTCCCCTGGGCATGGCCATTGGGCAAGGGGGCATGACTCCTGTCTTTACTAAGACAGGAGTCATGTAAATGGCGTCTGTGCGTCGTTAAAAATGGCGCAAATCGGGTGGAGGCGATTTTTTGCGTCAACCTGACTTGCACCATTTTTAAGACGCCCTAGCGCCATTTTTCCCAACGCCGGCGCTGCCTGGTGTACGTGTTTTTTTTCCACGCACACCAGGCAGCGCCGGTCTGCTTGCGCCGGCTAACGCCATTCAATAAATACGGCGCCCGCATGGCGCTTCAGAATGACGTTAGCCGGCGCAAAATTTTTTGACGCTAAACTGCGTTAGCGCAGTTTAGCGTCAAAAAGTATAAATACGGGCCTTGATTCTTCACTAGGTCCCAATCATTGGGTTCTAGACTATGATAGGCAGTCATCAACTGTATTGGGGTTGCTTGCAGGCCTTGGTGAGGCAGAGAGTGCATCACATCAAACAATCTCTTGCAATAGTCCATGATCAAATCATCAGTTATTTACAGCAACGCAGTTGTAAACATGCCAGGAATCCTCATTGACCAGCAGTTAGGCCCATCAGCATTAAAGTCATCTTCCCCCAAACTTTTTGTTGTTTCCCCTCCTACTATTGCTCAGTATGTTTTTGTTGGCCTTAGGACTCTGTGCACTTTACTACTGCTAACCAGTGCTAAGGTGCTTGTGCTCACTCCATTAAACATGGTAAAATTGGTTTACACCAGTTTGGCAGATTTAATTGATTTAATTTACATACAAGTCCCTAGTAAAGTGTTATACTATGTACCCAGGGTTGGTAAATTAAATGTGACTTATTGTGCCACTCATTCAAGCAGCCCCTTAAAACGTATGTCAGGACTGCCATTGCAGCTTATATGCAGTAGTAAACTGCCAATTCGACTTGGTCAAATAAACCCCTAGCCAGGCCTAAATCTCCCTTTTTATTACATATAAGTCACCCCTAAGTTAGGCCCTAGACAGCCCATCGTGCAAAAAGTTGGTCATGTACATGTACGTTTTTCATGCCCTGTTTGTGAAAAACTCACACATTTGTTATTCACTACTGTAAAGCCTACCTCTATCATCGGATAACATTATATTTAATAAGCGATAAATTGTGCTTAGGAGCAGGTACAAATGTAATGTTTGGTGTCCAAGGAATTATAATTTTGAAATCCTCTTTAATGGTGAACTCTGACTTTAAGTCACAATTCTGAGAAATGACACTTTTAGACAACTGCATTTTCTCATCCTGAACATTTGGTGACTGCTTCCTGGTTCACATGACTAGGTGTAGCTGGACTTTGTATTCCTCCCAGACAGCCTCACAATAGAGGGGCTGGGTGTTGGCAGGATGGAGGGGGCAGAGCTGTGCAAAGTCCCACTTGCACTTTGTAGGAGGCTGGTGCTCCATGTAGTATGAAAAGTTAGGCACACTGTGGTGGGGTTTCAGGCAACCACACATTGGTTTTCTGCGGTAAGAACTAGACCACCTAATGCTCTAATTTTTATGGTAGCTTCGTCGAGCAGTTAGGCTAATCTTGGAGAAGTGCAAAGCATTTCTTGTACTCACAGTATCAGTAAATGAGACCACAAGCTCAAAAGAATAACTTTAGACCAATTTGCAAAAATACTTAAGATTTTTATGTAAATTTTAAGACCAGGATCATCAAAATCGGGTAAGTACTTTTAAGTTATGAATTTTTGAATATTTAATCAAAATAGTCTTCTTGTGCGTAACTACGCACCATAGGAATCAATAGAGAAAATAATTTGAAAATGCATATAAAATCAGGCAGTGCGTTTACCAATGTCTCCTTTTGCAGGTATGTCGAGGTCGTCAGTGGGCACTATAGAGCAGCTGGAGAAGTTCAGGCGGCTCCCGGTTTCGGGGGGAGCAGCTGCAGAATGTCGTTGGAGCTAGTGCCAGGCCACTGCAGGGGACCACTTGGAAAAGTGCTGCCCAGGTGGACTTAAAAGTAAGTCCGGTGGGTCCCCTTGGAGTGTCAAGGTCACAAGGGGTGGGGGACCCTTGGGTCAGAGCTGGATCTGCAGTGCAGGGCACAGGGCGGCCAGGTGCTGAGTAAATCTGTGAGCCACGAGCTGTGCACAAAGGTGCCCTTGAAAGCAGGAGGTAGCTCACTTTGAGGGTCGCTTGCAGGTCGGCAGGAGCACTCTGATGGCAGGTCCTGATGATTTCTGAAGTCTCAACCTCGGCTTCCTCCTGGTCCTTTTACAGTCCGGAATGGACTGACCTTCTTGGTGTTTGACGTGATGTGACCAGTACCTAGCGCTACTGCACGGTTTGGCCACTGGAGGGTGCATTGCCACCAAATTTGGAACACTTGCAGGGTTTGTCCTCACGATCCTTTGGGTGGAGTTTGCTCTGGCTGCAGCATCCGGTTTCTTGGTCAGCAGCCAGTCAGTGAAGTGGCCTTCACTGGTTCTTTGAATCCTTGTTGCAGTATAGTGATGCCTTCCCTATGGAGGGATATCTTTAGCAATTTTTGAAGCTTGGAGGTCCTCTGTGGGTTTGTAGAGTCCATCCAACATCCAGGCAACGCCTCAGCGGTGATTGTCAAGTCCTGGGTGCAGCAGGCAGTATTTTGGCTTCTTTTCTTGGTGCAGCAGGACTTCAGTTCTCGAGCCTTGTGTCTTCCTTGTTGCTGGTCATCTTTTGTCCTTGGAATGTGATTTCTTGGTCTAGGGATGCCCACTAAATACTGTATTCAGAAGGTGTTTTAGGGAGGGACCTGGTAGTTATCATCAGGTCATCTGTGGGCAGAGGTCACTTTCCTACATCTGATTGGCTATTTTCCTTCCATGCAAGATGGAGTAAAATGAAATGGAGGGGTCACCTCCTGTGCAACACCTTAGAGATGGTGCAAGCTAGGACTGACCACCCGTCCTGTCCTTTGTCTGGTTTGCTGCTGTTGCTTCTGCCAAAAGTGCAAGTTTACAACAGTGGCTGCCATCTGCTGCTAGCCCCAGGCCTGGGGGTTGGGTTTCAAGGGCAGTAAGCCCTTTGAAGCTCGCTAGTAGGGCAGTGTACATTCCTGTGGGCGGGGGTGTTAGAGCAAAGCCCTTCCTGGGTAGAGGTGCTGAGTCCCAGAGAGCAGGATCTCTCACCCTAGGAGCTCAGAATTTTGTCTGGCGGTGGCAGGCTAGTTGTGACTGACCAGCAACCATGCCAGGGTAGTTATCTTTTGCAGGGGGCACCTCTAAGGTGACCCCTGGGTACATTTTGTAATACATCCAATATTAAGACCAGTTTGGATTTATCATTCTGAGTTGTTTGATACCAAACAACCCAGGGTTCAGAGTATCCATCATGTAGCTGTGAACCTCATAATGACCAGTGTCCAGCACATGTATTAAAATGGCTGCCCTGTTCACTTACTGTGTTCCAGGTTTGGTAAAAATAAAGTATAGTGCACACTGCCTTCGGGCTGGAAGGCCTGCCAGAGGGGTGACTTAGCTATAGTGCATGCAGTGTGTGGTGGACAGGGCACACAGGCTGTGTACCATGTCTAATTTATATTTTAGGATTGCATCAGAACACTGGCAGTGGCAGTGATGAGTGCTTCTGTATGCATGGCCCTAGAGGGTGGCACAATCTGTGCTGCTGCACTTAGGGGCCTATCCTTACTATCCAATGGCCCGGGTACCTAAGTACCATTTGCTAGGGATTTATAGTGGCAGGTATATGTGTTGCCAATTGTGCCAAGGTATCACAACAGTTTTAGGGAAAGAGATCTGGCCCAGGGAACCTGGTTAGCAGGGGCCCTGGGCACTTACAACTTCAAGACTACATCAAATACCAGGCAAAAGGTGGGGACTAACCATGAAAAAAGAGGCCTTTTTCACACACTTCAAAGACACTGCCTCCGCTCACACTCCAAGTACTTCACACTAGCCCATTGTGACTGCAGACAGCATGAAACCAGGACAGAGAAGCAGGACATTCCAGACACTTCTGTGGGGGGAACAATCCAGAAGTTTCTTCCACTTCAAAGTTGGCAACAGGTATAAAAACAGCACCCTCAGACCCAGGCGTCAGTACATTCCTGGACTTGTGGATACTACAGTTTTGCGCAGCTTTCCTGCTGCAGGAGGCCTGTCCTGCTGTCTGAGACTGAAGCCTTGATCTGCTCCCATCATCCGAGGCTGAAGTGACTCCAAGGGTCAACTAACTGACCTGTTCTGAGCTTCAAGGACATAACAAGCTCCAGAGGCCTCCCTGCAACTGCCCAGCTGACCTGCTGCAACTGGACCTGCCTGAGTCCTTCTGGCCTCTTCTGGAGTGAGTTCCTGATCCCGAAGAGGTGCCCCCAGGGCCTGTACCCTTGGCTGGTATCAGTTAAGCTCTGCCTGTAAAGAAAAGGAGAAATATTGAAGTTTTTGAATCTTTGGAAACTGGTCCATGTGCACCATTATCTTGCTGTTTGCCTGAGCGCAAACGCGACATTCTGGCGAACCCAACTCTTCACTGTACAGCCAGCAGCGCCCTACGATGCAAGATCTGAACTTTGTGCTACAACACTGATAAATGGAGTGACCGCCAACACGAAGTTCCAGCAACACCGTCCACTACGCCCGCCAGGATCTTTGCTACAGCGACGGATGTCTGGCCGCTCTTCACTCTAAAGTGATGACCATCTGCTCCTCTCTCCCTCTTTGCAGGCTCCTGAACAGTAATGTGTTTTGCACCAAACTTTGAGGAGGTAACTTTTTTAGCAGGACTAACCTGGTCCTTGTATGGAGGGCGTGCTCCATTGCTTTCACAATCAGACAACCACAAGTGGTGCTTCTACTGATTGGATTTTTATTGTTTTAGTACCAAATAAATTACTACGTTTTACTCTTTTTTTCTAAATTGGTGTGGGATTTTTGTTGTGTTCTGTTTTCACTTTATTACTGTTTTAGTGCTTTATAAATTCTTTACACATTGCCTCTAAGTTAAGCCTGACTGCTTTTGTGCCAAGCTAGCAGAGGGTTAAGCACAGGTTAATTTAGTGACTTTTTGTGGTTCACCCTGACAAGGATTGTGACTTTTGCTTGATTGGGGCTTCACCCTCTCCTCCTCAACCCCCCCCCCCCCACCTCCCAACACACCCCAATCAAATCTCAAGGGGACATAAACATGTATTCTTATTTGGTATGTAGCACATACTCTATAGCACCAGATTGATGATATTGGTCCAAAAAGCACCAGAGAGATGGTATCTAGCAAATACAAAGTGGTTAATGTGCATAACTTTGCCAGCTTGTACTTCATAATGCCATTCAAACGCTCACCCATCCCTGAGGATGGTATGTTATAAGCACAATGCAGTTTCTGTGTGATACGCACAGCCTCCGACATTAGTATTGTGCTTTTGTTTTCAAAATGTCTGCCCTGGTCACTCAATACCGTCCGATCAGTTCTTAAGTAACAGTTTTGCCACAGTCATAGCATCATACCTACACATTGGATAGGCCTCCACCCATCTCGAAAGTATGCAGATAACTACCTGTACATATCTGTATCCTCTGCAGGATGGCATTTTTATAAAAATCAATTTGTGGTCTCATAAATGGTCCATAAACCAAAGGGGAATGAATCATGTTAACCATAGTTCCCTTCCCAATGTTGTTTTTCTGACCAATCAGGCTTTGTAAACAATAGTCTTGGGGACACTTTTGGAAGCAGTCATGCTATATTTTTTTTAATTAGCTGTTATCGCATATGTAGCTAAATGGGTGTGTTCATGGAATACCTTTACCATGTGCGGTAATGAAAAATTAGTAACTACTCTTTTTTTCTCAATTCACCCCTCCATTCCTGCTTGCAAACCTTCCACTCCTGTTCCTAATTCTCCTCATGCGTCTTCCTGAACGTTCCCAGTCTCTTTCATTGTGTATGCAGACACACTGGGGACAGTTACTGCTGTAAATGGAGCAGCCTCTTCAGCAGAGGCATTTAGGACAAATTTTACCAAGAGTTGCTGCCACACAGGGGAGCAAGCAAAAGTGTTGTGCTGTGTTGTGTGAACTGGAGAGTGCAGAACAGCTCAATATCTACAAAGAAGTATGCAGCTCTGCTCTCTCCCAGCACTGGCGCACTTTCAGACACAATCTCATTTCAGTGGGATGTTCCAACACAATAGTGTGTGAATGTTCCACAGCAGCTTTCAAGCACACCAGGAGAACAGCTGCTACAGGATCCAAGGTAGCTGAAAAAAAATATCCATTTAGTCGCTGCCTGTCCTGATGGCATTCTTCTGTCCTGAAGAGCACTCTTCTCTTTCTATACAGTACAAGAAAAATGTTCAATTGTAATCTGGCATACCGAGGGCTGGGATGAACACAACGCATGTTTGAGCTCATGGAATGACTTTCAACATTCCACTGGCCAGAGCACTGGATCGAAGGTATCCTTCCTTGTCAATGGTTGGTGGGTTTGGGCTGTAAGGGAGACACTGCCTGCAGTACGCCGCCATACCAAGCAATCCCCTCACCTCTCTCAGTGTATCTACTGGGGGACATCTATAACACAGCTGCCATCCTCGTTTGTGAGACCTTACCTTAACCTTTCTCTATCTAGTGTCCCAAATAAACAACTTTAGGCTAACAATATTGAGGTTTTGCATTGGAGATATTTTGCCCCCGTGAACCAAATGATTCATCAAAGCTATAGCGTCCCATTTACATGCCTCCTTAGTGGGTGGGGCAACCAACAAATCATCCATATACTGAACATACACAGATCTGTAAGCAAGCTACAAAGATTCCATATCTCTGTGAGGGAATTGAGTGGAATGGATGGTACCTTCCTTGACATACCCCTGAAGGATTCTTTGCCAAAAAAATCATATATTTTTTTAATGTAAAAGCAAATAAATATTGCCTCTTTATGTAATGGTATTAAGAAAAATGCAGAACAAAGATATATTACAGTGAACCATTCTGATATGTCACGGCAAGCTGTGAGACAATTGTAACATTAATTGCTCCCAAATCTTGGGCCACCTTCCATGGTACCCATTAGATTTGCACAAAGGGAAAAGGGGGAAGTAGGGTTGCATGTGGTCAACTATTCTTCTAATACCTTCTCTTAACTAGTCTTGTATTGTAGGTTGATCTCCTGCCTCAGATTCCTCAGACAATGTATGATTGGGATTTGTTTGTAATTTCAGACCTCACTCCAACTTTACATGCACTAGCTGGACACTGTGCATCTTCAGTTTTCCACCACCCTTCACCACTAACAGCCCAGTTTGGATTGAGTATCTCATTTAATTCTGGATAGGTAACACTGTATATCATCCTTAAAAACACCTTAAAATGTGCTTTGGGTTATTATGTACAAACACACCCTCTGGAGTACAATATACAACATAATTAATTTTACACAACAAAGCCCTCCCTAACACATTCACTGGACTGGTGTAATTAACCAAAAATTAATGTGGCTCTGTGATGGAGCCTATCATTACCAGGATAGTGATGCAGATAGGATGAGTGATAACAGAATGGAAACGATGGCAGCTTGCACGTATTTTCCCAAGATGGGTGAATGGCGTGCTTCTAAGGGCCTTGGAAAGTGCAGCTCTAGTATCAACTAAAAAGTCCCCAAGGTACACTTTCACTCTCCCTTTCACATAAGGACTTTCTTGATCTATGGGACGAGTAGGAGCATGTAAGCAGTCATCATCCCTCAGGCAACCATATGAGATAGGACTAGGGCCCATAGAGACCCTCAATATAACAGAGTAATGGAGAAAAGCAATGTTTAACACCGGCAGATGCTGGGCCTCTTGTACTATGGCTGAGGGAAGAAGGGCTGGTGTTGAGTAAAATTGAGTTGATGCTACAGTTGGAAGAATAGGAATGACAAGTTGGGACAGGGAGACGGTGTAGCTAGTGGGACTGGTTGACTGTGCAGGATTGGCCATTTCGCTTTAACCCCTTCTCAATCCGGGCACTTGTTTCCTCCAGTTTTCTGGCTTCCTGCAACTGAAGCACAGGATGTTTTGATTCCTCCCTATTCCTGCACCCTCTTCCCCTACTACTTCCTCGGCTTCTTCCCTCACCCCTTTCTGGGCTAGTGTGTTTGTGTATGCACCCCCCATTGTTTGCAGCGTACTGTGCACATGCCAGCATTTCCTCTATTGTTTTAGCTTGCCAAAAAATAACAGAATGTTGCACCTGAGTGCCAATGTTGGGCTGCAGCCATATCACAAAAGCTGACATAAGGGTCAGCATTTCCTGCTTAGCTGCATCCTCTATTACACTGTATGCTTACACTCCTTGTAGGAAGCCGGGTTTTGGTTGCAATAACCCCACCCCCTCTCCACACACACACACACACACACACACACTTTTGTCAGTTTTTTTATGCAATTTGACTGAAGTGCACTGGGTTCCTGCTAACTAGGTCACTAGTGCCAGTGTTCCTCCCCCAAAACAAAACATCTGATCACTTGATACCGAAATGGCCAGGCCGTTTAGCATCTCTGTAAGTCCCTAGTAAATGGTACCTCTGGTACCTAGGTCCTAAGTACTATAAGGGGCCCCTAAGATGTGCTGCATTACTTGTGCCACCCTAAAGGATCCAGCACCAACCTCATGCAGACTGCCATTGCAGGCTGCATGACAAGGTGCTCCAAAAGTGAAAACACAACATGGCACACGGCCTGTGTGCAATGGCTCCTGAAACACTGCATGTAATATGTGTAAGTCACCCTTTACAGCCGTAAGGCAGGGTGCATAATATTACATGTGCCTCTGCTATGTCTTTGTTGATTCTTGACATAGTGAGTTGACAGGGAAGCCTAATTGAATACATGTGCTGGACACTGGTAAATATGAGTTCCCCAGCTACATGATGGCTTCACTGAAACCAGGGATGTTTGGTACCAAATATCTTGTATTAAATAACCCTCGCTGATTCCAGTGATAGATTTATTAATACATGCACCCACCCAGAGGGCACCTCAGAGGTGCCCCCTGAAAACCTACCAGCTGCTGGTGGGCTCACAGACTAGTTCTAGCCAGCATGCCACCAAAAGATGAGATTCTGACACCCAAGGGTGAGAGCCTTTGCTCTCTGGAGGTCAGAAACAAAGCCTGCTCTGGCAGGGGTGTTGCTCACCCCTCCCAACAGGATGACTTGCAAATCTGCATTCCAGGGTAGGAGTCTTCAAAGAAGCTCCCTGCCTTAGGTATGCAAATCTGGCCTTCCTCAGAGGAAGTTGCCGAGCCCCTGCCCGAGGGCTCACCTGGCACCTGGACAGGCAGGAAAATTAGCTATGCAGGAGGTGTGTTGCATTTCTAGGCTGGACACACCCCTAGCGAGACCAGCCTGAAACCAATTCAGCCTTAGTAATTTCACCATCCTGTGTGTGGTGGAATTAGGAATTCTGGGACAGAGTGATGCCCATTTCACAAAGGAAGTAGTCATCTAGGGGTTGTAGTGACCCTGAGGGTAAGTAGCCCATTGGCTACTTCCCTTCAATCCCCTTAGCACCCCTTAAATTGAGTATTTAGGGGACCCCCTGATTCCAGGTCTTTAGATCTTCACTGGACACAAAAGAAGGAGTGGACAAAGAAGCCTGCTAACCTGAGAATCAAGGAGCACAACTGACTTGGCGCCAACCCTCCCAGCCTGCCTGCTTCACCACACCCTTTAGGAGCAACTGACCTGCCCTGCCGCTGCATCCTCCAAGAAACCAGGAGAGTTGCCAGTGCTTTGCAAAACACCAAGAAGAACTCCCTTGGAGCAGAGGAGCTGCTTCCCTGCATCTGCTGGCAACACAAAAAGAACTGTGAAGGCCCAAGATTGCTAAAGCCTGACATCACCTCTGCACCTGAGCCACCTAGCCCAAGCTGAAGTAGGCATACAGTGTAAAAGTGGTTCGCAGGCCCTCCAGAGATGAAGCCCATCTTGAGTTTGCCCACTGTGGACTTCACTTACAACCTCTTTCTGCAGGCCCCACTCCACCCACAAGTATCTCCTGCACCAGAATCCGATGCCAAAAGACACCACTGCACTTGAGCCCCACATCCTGAGGTGAAGTGGGTCAATGGTGTCCCTACATGCTCGAGGATCTCAACGGTCAAGCCCCTCTGTGGAAGTGTTCTGAATGGGCCATCCAATGTTGTAACACATCTCTGCACCCTGATGCCCCAGAGCCCCCTGAGGTGAACTGTTGGTGTGCCCTTGGACCTTGCCCAAAACTCACCTCAAGTCTAATAGAACAGTCCTCTAAGTCACTGCTAAGTACCCCTATTCAGTGTCTGTTCCTTTCTCATAGGATAGCATTAGAGCACCCAAGGCTGAAAAGCACATGTGCACCCTGATGCCTCAGTGCCTCCCAAAGTGACCTGTTGGTGCTGATTTGGACCTTGCCCCATACTTACCTTAACACCAGAAGATGGTTCCTGTATGTCACTGCTAAGTACCCAAATGTAGTATATGTTTTCCCCCATAGATTAACATTAGCTCTCCAAAAACTAGGAAAACATCGTTTACAACGATGCATTTACCACAAAATGCATTTACAACAACGCCATTACTACAAATATACCTTTACCACGCATGCCTTTACAACGCATTTCGTTCTAAAGGCATGAATGGTAAATGTATATGCGTGGTAAAGGTTTTGCAGGTAAGTACAGGTAAGTGTTAAATGATTTAAGTGATATATATATATATATGTTCAATGGCATGTGTAGCTGCATATACACATGTTGTGCATATATTCCGCCATCTAGTGTTGGGCCCAGAGTGTTACAAGTTGTTTTTCTTCGAAGAAGTCTTTTTTCGAGTCACGGGATCGAGTGACTCCTCCTCTCGGTGAGAGTGCACATGTGTATCGACTCCTTTGTTAGATTGTTTTCTTTCCGCTGTCGGGTTCAAACGTGTTTCCTCTCACTCTGAGATTTTTGATTCTGAAACTTTATATTAACTTTATTCTACCGTTGATATTGTTTTGATCGCGTTTCCATCTGCAATCGAGCCAATAGTACCATCAGGAACAAGAAAATGCCCTTTCGGGCACTTGCGCCCTGGCCATGTGCAGGCCTACCACGCCATAGCCTGATGGATCGGACTCCATTCCGATTCTGTCCTCGATGCCACGCGAAATTCTCTTACACTGATTAGCACGTGGTATGTAATCTTTACCTTTCTCTAGAACATTGAGAGGAAGATTGTGAAGCTTGTCTGTCGTTTCGGTCGAAAAAGACACTGCATGACCAGAGAGCAAGAAGACTCGAGATGGCATTGAAGTATACAGCGTCCACCGACACCTTAGAGGAGGAGCAGGCACAGATGGCTGTTTCTGTTCAGGACACCAACTCCGAAGCAGACTCTGATGAAGACTGCCAACTGATCACTGCGGCTCAGCATGTGAGTGCACATGCCCCTATGCCCCCTGCCAAGAGACCTATTAAGGCTTTGGGTGCACCACTGCCAGAAAGCCATGGTTCCACCCAGAAGAAAATTGTTAGAGACCGACCCTCGGGTTCGACGCCGAAAAAGGCCAAGTCAGCCCATCAACAGGCCTCGCCTGTTTCAGTGCCGGAGTCGAGCAAACACATTAAAAGCTCCACCTCCGAGCTGAGCCGACGTCCACACTCTTCGGAGTCGAAAATTCAACGTCCGTCTTTGGAGCCGAAATCTCAGGCGGTATCTTCGGGACCGAAAAAATTAGGTACCATTTTGGAGCCGAAAAAATCCTTCTACACAGAAGAGACAGGACTTTCGAGCTGTCTAAAACACGTCAAAGACAATTTCTGAACAATCCTCCGAAGGCATAAAAACATCTGAATATCATTCTGAGGACTCTGATATCCAGCCAATTTTGGAGGTTATGGACAGTAGGCAAAGAAGGTTACATATCCATTAGGAGACGGGGAAAATTATTGCTTCACCTCCTCCACAGACCAAAAGGAAGCTGGTGTTTCAAGAGACTCTTGACACTGCTCCACCACCAGCAAAAATATTTAAAAGAAAGGAGAAGCCATCACCTTTACAGCTTTCTTCACCACATTCGCCACAGCTTTCTTTCTCTCCATCACCTACTACCCCACTGCCATTGCCCTTACCAACACACTCTCACACCTACTCGCACAGAGTTACTGTGAACCCCTGGGACTAATATGACCCAGATCTGATTCCATTAAATGGCCCAGGTCTCTATCCTGCCAAACCTTCACCACCAGAGGATAGTACTGTTTACACTCAGATCATTTCTAGGGCAGCTGCATACCATGGAGTTCAGATGCATGCTGAACCATTGGAGGAGGATTTTCTTTTTAACACATTGTCCTACACTCACTCACGCTACCAGTGTTTACCAATGCTGCCTGGTATGCTTAGATAATTTCTAGGGCAGCTGCATACCATGGAGTTCAGATGCATGCTGAACCATTGGAGGAGGATTTTCTTTTTAACACATTGTCCTACACTCACTCACGCTACCAGTGTTTACCAATGCTGCCTGGTATGTTTAGACATGCTGAAGACATATTTAAGGAACCTGTCAAGGCTAGGGTTTTAACCACAAGAATAGATAAAAAATATAAGCCTGTGCCACCTGACTCAGTTTACATCACCCAACAGGTACCACCAGACTCTATTGTAGTTAGTGCTGCAAGGAAAAGGGCCAATAGCCAGTCTTCAGGGGATACTCTTCCCCCTGACAACGAAAGTAGAAAGTTTGATGCGGCTGGTAAAAGTACAGCTACTCAAGCAGCTAATCAATGGCGTATTGCCAATTCCCAAGCCCTGTTAGCAAGTTATGACAGGTCACACTGGGATGAAATGCAAGAATTCTTGCAATATTTACCTAAAGAGCATCAGAAAAGAGCACAACAAATTGTTGAAGAGGGACAAGCAATTACTAATAATCAAATTAGATCTGCTCGCGCAGCTGATACTGCAGCTAGAAGTATCAACACTAGCATAACAATTCGTAGACATGCATGGCTAAAATCCTCCGAGTTTAAACCCAAAATACAGCAGGCATTGCTTAATATGCTTTTTGATAAGGAGCATCTATTTGGACCTGAAGTTGACAAAACTATTGAAAAACTCAGAAAGGACTCTGACACTGCAAAAGCCATGTGAGCCCTATATAACACACCTTATTGGGGTTCCTTTCGCAAACACCAGTTTAGGGGAGGTTTCAAACCCCAAACTACAGAGGCGTCCACCTCACATCCTAAACAAACCCAGCAGTATTATCCAAGAGGATCATTTAGAGGCTCTTACAGAGGCCAACACTTTAGAGCCAGAGGAAAACGTAATACCTCAAAGAGTGTCAGCACTCCCACAAAACAATGACTTAATCAACATCCCACAATCCCACACATCTCCTGTGGGAGGTAGACTGCAGCAATTCCATTCTCGCTGGCAAAATATCACCACAGATCAGTGGCTACTTTCAATTATCTGCAATGGTTACTGTCTAGAACTCATTTCTACTCCACCAAACATTCTCACTCGCTCTCACAGACTCTCCCCAGAACACAACGTTCTACTAAAACAAGAGGTACAATATCTATTACTAAAAGGAGCAATAGAAATGGTTCCAATATCACAACAGGGAACAGGAGTATATCCACTATATTTCCTGATACCAAAAAAGGATGGTACTCTCAGACCCATTCTAGATCTCAGACCTCTAAATCTATATATCCTGTCAGAACATTTTCACATGGTCACTCTACAGGACGTAATTCCCCTACTACAAAAACAAGATTACATGACTGCCTTAGATCTCAAAGATGCTTACTTCCAAATTCCCATACACCCAGCTCATCACAAATACCTAAGATTTGTAATAACAGGCAAACACTACCAATTCAAGGTACTTCCCTTCGGCATAACAACAGCTCCAAGGGTTTTCACAAAATGTCTACCTGTAGTAGAAGCTTACCTCAGAAGACAACACATACATGTCTTTCCTTATCTAGACGATTGGCTAATAAAATCAAGCAGTATTATATAGTGCCAACAACACACTCAATGCACAATAGATACCCTACACACATTAGGGTTGACAATCAATTATCAGAAATCTCATCTTCGACCATCACAAGTTCAACCTTACCTAGGTGCGATTCTCAATACTCAGAAAGCATTAGCCTACCCAAATCCACAAAGGATACAGGCTTTTCAAAACCTCATATCACAGATACAGCCCAATCAAAGTTACACAGTAAGATTTATCATGAAACTTTTGGGAATGATGGCATCATGCATAGCAATAGTACCGTATGCAAGACTAAACATGAGACCACTGCAACAGTGTCTCTCACAACAATGGTCTCATGCACAGGGTCAACTACAGGATCTAGTGTTGCTAGACCGCCAAACTCACAAATCTCTACAATGGTGGAATCACAACAACTTAATAAAAGGGCGGCCATTTCAGGACCCTGTGCCTCAGACCATAACAACAGATGCGTCAATGACAGGTTGGGAAGCTCATCTCAACAACCTAACCATACAAGGGGAATGTAATTCAACACAATTAACTTATCCCATAAACCATTTAGAATTGTTAGCTGTGTAAAACAAATGTATTATCTGAAGACACAGGGAGGAACACATTCATCTCAATTGTCCCTTCTAGCCCAAACAATATGGAGATGGGCAATTCACAATCACTTGCTTGCTTTAGAATACATCCCAGGGATACACAACGAACTAGCAGACCTACTAAGCAGGACGCAGCAACAAACACACAAATGGGAAATTCACTCACAGGTACTTCAACAGTACTTTCAAATGTGGGGAACATCAGACATAGACCTTTTCGCAACAAGCGAAAACGCAAAATGCCAAAACTTCGCATCCAGACACCCACACCCTCTGTCCAAGGGCAATGCTCTATGGAACAACACTCCCATTAATTTCATCTCTGGACAACAAACTGCGTCACACCTCTCTCACCATGATACTCATGGCTCCCATGTGGGCACAACAACACTGGTACACAACACTCGTAAATCTGTCAGTAGTACTCCATCGCAAACTTCCCAACAGACAAGGTATGTTAACACAGAACAAGGGTCAAATCAGGCATCCCAATCCCAGTGTACTCAACTTAGTGATTTGGCTCCTGAAGTCATAGAGTTTGGATATTTACACCTTCCATTAGATTGTATGGAAGTTCTAAAACAAGCACGCAAACCTACAACTAGACAATGTTATGCTAACAAGTGAAAACAGTTTGTTTACTACTGTCAGCCCAAAAATATAGACCCACTTAAAGCATCAATACAATATATTGTATGTTACCTGCTTCATTTACAAAAATCTAATTTCGCTTTTTCCTCTATTAAAATTCATCTCACTGCTATATCAGAGTATTAGCAAATCATACAACATACTTCTCTCTTCAGAGTCCCTGTCATAAAAGCCTTTATGGAAGGACTTAAGCGTATTATTCCATCAAGAACACCACCAGTTCCTACATGGAATCTCAATATTGTACTCACAAGATTAATGGGACCACCGTTCGAGCCCATGCATTCATGTGATATTCAATTTCTCACTTGGAAAGTTGCTTTCTTAGTAGCAATTACTTCATTAAGAAGAGTGAGTGAAATATAAGCATTCACTCTGGAGGAACCATTTTTCCAAGTACACAAACATAAAGTTGTACTTAGGACAAATCCAACATTTTTGCCAAAAGTAGTTTCTCCTTT